>NC_138770.1:442692340-443069840 GCF_965119305.1 Pelophylax lessonae
CGGTGGTCTGCCTTGTTTACATAGGCAGACCGCTGTTCTGCCTCTCTCCCGACCGATCGCGAGGTGCTGGTGAACAGACCCGCTTATTGGCTCCCGCTGTGATTGGACCCGCTGTCGGAGGTGCACAAGTGCGCCCCAGACACATTGCACCAAATCACATACAGGTACGTAATTTTATGCAGGAGGGCCACCCTGCCGCAGTATATATATGGGTAGAGCGGTCCAGAAGAGGTTAATTTACAGCATTTTTTCACATCTGTGTAAAACCTTTGCACATATATTATATGCGTGTATATATACACTATGTGTGTACATATATTTATATACAGTATCTCACAAAAGTGAGTACACCCCTCACATTTTTGTAAATATTTTATTATATCTTTTCATGTGATAACACTGAAGAAATTACACTTTTCTACAATGTAAAGTAGTGAGTGTACAGCTTGTATAACAGTGTAAATTTGCAAGCCCCTCAATGCATATGCATATGCATGAAGGTAAAAAAACCTTCTGTGTGCAGCAGTCCCCCCTAATACCTGAGCCCAGTCTCGATCCAGCGATGTGCACGAGAGCCTTGGCTCTCTGGGGACTCTCACTCCTCATTGGCTGAGACAGCAGAGGAAGCCATTTAGCAAGTGAGCCAATGAAGAGAGAGAGGGGGCGAGGCAGAGCCTTGGCTCTGTGTGTGAATTGACATGCTGAGCTGCGGCTCAGGAATGAGCCTACTTGGGTGCCCCCATAGGAAGCTGCTTTCTCTGAGGGGACTTGGCAGAAGGGAAGGGCCAGGAGCACCGGCAGGAATAACATTTTTTGTGCTATAAAAAAAGACAATTTGAAAAAAAAAACAATATTTTTTACTTTCTTCTATAAAACATATCCAATAAAAAAAATCAAATTTGTTAATGAATTTTGGCCAATATGTACAGCCAATTCTGCTACTTATTTTTGGTAAAAAAAAATCCCAATAAGCGTATATTATTTGGTTACCTCATTACATAGTTAGGTCGAAAAAGACACGTCCATCTAGCTCAACCAATAAAAAACAAAAAAGAAAACACAACCATACAATCCCATATACACAGTCCTATACCCACAGTTGATCCAGAGGAAGGCAAAAAACCCCAGCAAAGCATGATCCAATTTTCTACAGCAGGGGAAAATATTCCTTCCTGATCCCCGAGAGACAATCAGATATTCCCTGGATTAACTTTACCTATAAATATTGTTACCCATTTATATTATGTACACCCAGGAAAGAATCCAGGCCTTTTTTAAAGCAATCTACTGAGCTGGCCAGAACCACCTCTGGAGGGAGTCTATTCCACATTTTCACAGCTCTTACGCTGAAAAAAACCTTTCCGTATTTGGAGATGAAATCTCTTTTCCTCTAGATGTAAAGAGTGCCTCCTTGTCCTCTGTGATGACCTTAAAGTGAACAACTCAACACCAAGTTCACTATATGGACCCCTTATGTATTTATACATGTTGATCATATCCTCCCTTAATCTCCGCTTCTCAAGAGAGAATACATTCAGTTCCTCTAATCTTTTCTCATAGCTGAGCTCCTCCATGCCTCTTATCAGTTTGGTTGCCCTTCTCTGCACTTTCTCCAGTTCCCTGATATCCTTTTGAGAACTGGTACCCAAAACTGAACTGCATAGTCCAGATGAGGTCTTACTAATGATCTGTACAGGGGCAAAATGATATCTCTCTCTCTGGAGTCCATGCCTCTGTTAATACAAGAAAGGACTTTGCTTGCTTTGGAAACCACAGCTTGGCATTGCATATTATTACCATACCTACCAGATCACCCAGATCCTTCTCCACTATGGATTCCCCCAGTTGTACTCCCCCCTAGTATGTATGATGCATGCATAATTTTAGCCTCCAAGTGCACAACTTTACATTTATCAACATTAAACCTCAGTTGCCAAATTAAACAGTGCATTCAGATCGGCTTGTAACATGGGTGCATCCTGTAAGGAAGTTATTCCACTGCAAAGCTTGGTGTCACCTGGAAAGACTGAAATAGTACTTTTAATCCCAGACCATATATAATTTATAAAGATATTAAAAAGTAAGGGTCCCAACACTGAACCTTGGGGTACACCACTGATAACCTTAGACCATTCAGAATAAGAATTATTAACCACTACTCTCTGAATTCTATCTTTTAGACAGTTTTCTATCCATTTACAAACTGATTTTTCCAAGCCTGTAGACTTTACCTTACACATTAGCCGTGTGTGGGGAACTCTGTCAAACGCTTTTGCAAAATCCAAGTATACTACGTCCACAGCCACCCCTCTGTCCAAGGTTTTACTTACCTCCTCATAAAAATAAATCAGGTTTGTTTGACAACTTCTGTCTTTCATGAATCCATGCTGTCTGTTGCTTAAAATATTTTTCTCTTTTGTTCATTGACAGACACAGCTCCTGATCTTCTTAACCATTGGGTTATACTGTCTCCTACAGGAGTAGGACACTAGGCAGAAAATAAGTCTGGCTACACCTTTGGGCAATCCCAGGGGGTATACTCCCTCTCTCTTCTATAGGTACTCGTTTTTTTTTCTTCTGCCTAGTCAGGAGTAAGGATCTAGTTCATCGCTGGGATCTCTGATCCTGGCAATTTTTTCTTTTTAGATAGATTTTTTTCTCCTATTTTTTTTTTCCTGTGAGATCTACAATCAACTGCTGGACTGGGCGACAGGCTGGATAATCTAGATCCAGTGGTCACCCTAGTCTGGCTAGCAAGCATGCACAAACCTCAGCTCGCGCTAGGTCGGTCGCGACATAGCCCCACAGGAAGGGGGCTGGCCAGCGAGTTAAACGCCTTGCAAAGCCTCAAAGCCTGGGTCTCAGCCTGAGACGCAACATTCTTCCTTGCCGATAGCCCCCCTTGATTTTGATGGAGAGGAGGTTCTGTCTGGAGCTGTGCCCACCTGGTTCCTGGTATGGTAAGTAACTGTCCCCCTCTCCCCTTGGAGGGTTTTGGGGTGGACGTGGGCCCCTCTATGGGACAGTTGGACCCCTGGGTTCCCCTCCTTCCGTTAGGCACCCCCCTTATTGGTTTGGTGGTCCCTGTGGGCCATCTCGCCCCCCATCGCCCCCCCCTTCACTGACGCTGGGGCTGTGGAGTGGCCTGGTCCACCTCCTGGGGGTGGGGGCAGGGTGCTGTGCTGGCAATGGGGGCGGAAGGGTGCGTCACCAGCAACTGGGCAATGGGGTGCGGGGGGGGATGTACCTGGTGGAAGCTCCTGCCAGGCCCCCCGCCCCCATCCTGCTTGTGCCATTTTTTGAGGCCTAGGGATTTCTCTGGGTCCCTGGGAGCCTCATGGTGCCGCCATTTTCTTGTAGCCTGTGAGCTCAATGCACAGCAGCCATGTTTGTGTATTCCGATGTCCATTTTATGGTGGTTTGCCATTTAAATGAAGACATTGTGTTGCCTTCCCTGTGTCCCAGGCCAAAACATCCAAAGGAAATTGCTTTGCATGCCTTGGATGTGATCCGGGCGATTAGGGTGTACTTGGCAGCTACAGAGTTTTTTTGGAAATCAGACTCACTATTTGTGCTCACGGATGGGCCTCAGAAAGGTTTGTCAGCTTCCTCTGCGACCATTTCCAGATGGATAAGACAGAAGGTGATTCAGGCCTATTCTATCAAGGGTCAGGTTCCTCCTTTCCCTGTCAAGGTGCATTCTACTCGGACGCTTAATGCCTCCTGGGTCTTCCGTCATCAGGTGTAAGCGATGCAGGTTTGCAAGGCAGCCACCCGGTCGTCGGTGAACACTTTCACAAAGTTCTATAAAGTGGATGTGTTGCCATCTGCAGATGCTTCTTTTGGCTGCAAGGTTTTGCAGGCTGCTGTTAGAGGACCTGGTCCTCTTTGAGGATGTATTGTTTTTTTCAGGTGGGTTCCAGTTGGTTGAGCTCCTGTTTACCTGGTTGGCTATAGTTTAGCCTTGGGAATTTGTTTTTCGCTGTTACCACCCCTCATGTTTGACACTGCTTTGGGACGTCCCAATGGTTAAGAAGATCAGGGGCTGTGTCCGTCAAAGAACGAAAGAGAAAATGGGATTTTTGACTTACTGTTAAATCCATTTCTCTGATGTTCATTGACGGACACAGCACCCACCCCTCTGTGGAGTTATAATTCTTCTGACACTGCTTGTAACAAAACTGAGTCCCTATAGCAGGGAGAGGGAGTATACCCCCTGGGACTGCCCATAGGTGTAGCCAGACTTTTTTTCTGCCTAGTGCCCTACTCCTGTAGGGGACAGTATAAACCAATCAGGAGCTGTGTCCTTCAATGAACATCGGAGAAATAGATTTTACTGTAAGTCAAAAATCTTATTTTTTTTTTATCAAGAACTCATCTATATGGTCATTTATTAAACTCTCCAATATCTTCACGACTATAGAAGTTAAACTAACAGGTCTATAGTTACTTGGCAAAGACTTTGATTCCTTTTTCAATATAGGCACCGAATTTGCCCTAAGCCAATCCAGTGGTACTATTCCAGTCTTTAACAAGTCCCTAAAAATTTGAAACAAAGGCTTTGAAATAACAGAGCTCAATTATTTTAGGATGCGTGGGTGGATGCCATCTGGTCCAGGTGCTTTATCCACCTTTATTCTGTCTAAATATTTCTGGACCATATCAATTTTGAACCATTGTGGATCATTTGGGGCTGTGTCAATACCATCCCCATTATGGTCATGAGCTCCCTCATTCTCCTTTGTATACATAGAGCTGAAGAAAGTATTTAATACATTTGCCTTCTCTTTGTCCCCAGTCACCCACTCCTGATTATTTTGTAAAGGGCCTACATGCTCAGACCTAACGTTTTTACTATTAGTATATTTGAAGAATTTTTTGGGGTTTGTTCTACAATCTTTTGCAATCTGTCTTTCATTTTGAATTTTTGCGTTCTTGATTTCCTTTTTACATATTCTGTTATATTATTTGTAACAAAATAAACAACGATAGTGTTCCTTCATTTTTAAATTTCTTAAAAGCACTTTTCTTATTATTTATAGTGTTTTTAACTTTGGCCATGAGCCACATAGGTCTTATTTTTAGCCTTTTAAACTTATTGCCTTTGGAAATATACTTTGCAGTGGAGTTCACATACAGTTTTTACATTACAGTTTGCACAAAAGTTATAGGATCTACAAACTATGGGATAATTATTATTTTTTTTAACTAGTAATGGCAGCGATCAGCGACTTAAAGCGGGACAGCGATATTGTGGCAAATAAATTGGACACTAACTGACACTTTTGACACTTTTTTTGGAACCAGTGACATCATTACAGTGATCACTACTAAAAAAAAATATGCACTATCGCTGTACTAATGACACTGGCTGGGAAAGGGTTAAAATCAGGGGCGGTGAAAGGGATAAAAGTGTGCCTAATCAGTGTTTCTCTTAACTGTGGGAGGTGCTTTTTCTAGGGGAAGGCATAGATCCATGTCTCTGCTTTGCAGGAACACAGGATTCCCTACTGACAGACCAGTGATGTACTTTGTTTACATAGACAGACTGCCGTTCTGCCTCTCTGCTAAATCATCTGCCAAATCATAAGCGTGTGTGGGTAGCATGGCATCGAGTCCGTGGTATCCGCTGCTGGGCTACCGCTCTACGTGATCACAGTGGGAGCAAGCCGTCAGCAGCACGCATTTGCGCGCCCTACTCGGAAGAGCTGGATCACGTATCTATACGTGATCCAGCGCACAGGTGCCACCCTGTACCAGTAAAACTGCTATGAGGTGGACCTGAAGGGGTTAATATCGCTTTAAAGAGGAAGTAAACCCTCCTCTGCAAGTTGTGCAAGACTTACCTATAGGTACTGTAAATATCTCCTAAACATGTACCGTTTAGAAGATATTTACCTTAAATGCAGCCAGTGACATCACTGGCGCATACGCTCTGAAGAAACGGCTGCTGGTGCCGTTCCTTCAGAGCCCCATCCCGTGACTGTCGGCTCCCGCGTGCATGCACGGGAGTGTGACGTAATCGCGGCTCCAGCCAATCAGATGGCCGGATGCCGCAAACCCGGAAGAAGGGCAACAGAGCATGTCACCCATGAGAGAGGTTGAGCAGTCGGCACTTCGGGGCTTCTTTTTAAGGTAAGTATTTTATAATGAGCTAGTATGCAATGCATACTAGCTCATTATGTGTTTGTCTTTCAGGTGTTTTTTTTTTTTTTTTTTTTAAATTTGGAGATTTACAACCTCTTTAAATGTCTTTAAGATGATACACCTGAATTTCTTGTGTAGTAAAACACATGCCTTGTTAGTGTTTCCACATTTTAGACTATTCTTTCTAGTCACATTTATGTCCTGTCCTTGTGCCAGACAATTTTATTACTAAACCTTGCTTAAAGTATAAATAAAGGCAAAACTTTTTTGGATAAAGTAGAGAGGGGTTAGCACACCTGTAAGATTTTATTTGTCTTTTTCCCTGTTACGAAGACTCCCCCTCTCTATTTGTCCTGTTTACCATTATCATTAAAAGTGAAAGTAAAAGATAATCCTAAATTTTGGGTTGTACCCAAAAAAGTAATAGGGGGGGAAGCTTCCAACGGGGACACTAGGCCCGGTGGCATGGGGGGTCCCCAAGAAATTACCTTCATTTTCAAGGATTTCCTCTCACTTCCTGTTTGGCTATGGGACAGTAAGTGAAATCTCTGCAATGGGACACGGATTGCAACAAAAAATCTGACAGGGGTCATAACCCTCCCTGGCTCTATCCAAAATGAAAAAAAAGTTTTGCCCATAGTTCTACTCTAAGGGCTATATCTCTAATGTTTGTAAAAAACTGAGTATATGGGGATATAGCAGGGGGCAATGGTGCCCCTGGGGTAAAGGTATGATGTGTTTTAAATGCATAGTACCTTTGCAAATTTTTTCATAGGGTCAGGTGGTGGGAAAAAAGAAAGTGTTTGAACAAATCTCAGTAAAAACTGACTGATGTGCTCTAATGATCTCAAACCTAAAGGTATATATAAAAAAAAAAAAAAAAAAATAGGGAAAAGACCCAGTTTATAGAAAAAAATAGCAAGGTTTTGAGAATTGAAGATAAATCATGTTGTTGTTAGATATTAGTCCCCTAAAGGATTTTTGAGTGTTGTTAGATATTAGTCCCCTAAAGGATTTTTGAGTGTACAGATCTGTACACATAGGCAAGGCCCAGAATAAAATGTACCCCAGCACTGCAATTCAAATAACTTAAAGTCTTGTTTTTTTTTGTTTAAAAATAATAAACATGTCATACTTACCTCCTCTGTGCAGTGGTTTTGCATAGAGCAGCCCATATCCTTATCTTCTCGGGTCCCTCGCCAGTGCTCCTGGCTCCTCCCTCCTGCTGAGTGCCCCCACAGCAAACAGCCTGCTATGGGGGCATCCGAGCTGAGCCGCTTCTCTGTGTGTCCATTCAGACACAGAGCCGTGGCTTGGTCCGCCCCATCTCTCTCTTCTATAGCTCACTGACTTTGATTGACAGCAGTGGGAGCAATAGCGGCCACTGCTGTCTCAGCCAATGAGGAGGGAGAGCCTGGAAAGCTGAGACTCTCGTGCAACATTGCTGGATTGAGATAGGGCTCAGGTAATCATTAGGGAGGCTGAGGGGGGGGGGGGGGGTTGCTGCACACAGAAGATTTTTTATCTTAATGCATTAAGATAAAAAACCTTATGCCTTTACAACCACTTAGGCATAGTTTAAGAAGATGTATATCCAACCACTAAATCTCATAAGCTTGAGCATCAAATTATTACCTATTTTTATTTTATTCCCTAGCTTTTATGAAAACTACAGCTGGTGATACTAATATAAAGGTCCTCATAGGTCCTCATTAGGGCACTTTGTTCTATAGGGTGACAACACACTTGCCCCTGCCTTCCACAATCTCCTGCTCTCCCAAAGGAATCGTACTGCTTGCATTTTTTAAATGTGGCACCTTTTGCAGTCTAGAGATCAATTGGGACAATTCCCCTTTTTTATCTATGGATCCTTTGCCTAAGTTTGCTCGCTCCTTTAAAGCTGTTACAATCTTTTGTCATCAGCATGACCCAAAGATTATATTGATTTGAATGTACTACCTTTAATTGGCAGGCTGCGTATGAAGTATAGGATCTGATGTCCTTTGAAATTGCGCGTGGTAGGTTGAGTCCATTTATTTAAATTATCTGACTATCCTAAATGCTGTTTATATTACATCCCAATTTGGGTACATAAACGTTGGTTCAAAACTATTGATACCCTGTTTCTTGAACTGGTATTGAAGCGTGGTCAAGCTAGAATCATGTTTCAAAATTCTCCAACATGCTCTTCATGAGGGAGGCTTGTGACTCCTATGTGGTTTTACTACAAAGCAGCCCAGGTACAGTATTGAATGGGAATAGCTGATAAAAAATATAAGGACCCTATGCATATATGCATAGGGTCTTATGCAACAAATTAAAGAGTCTGTGTCTCTGGCCTCCTACTTGGAAGCAGATCTTCTATATAGCCTGTGATCCCTCCCTAGGTCCTACCCTAGCACTAGTACAAAATATATGGAATTCAGTGAAAACTGAATTACAGTACACATCATTTATCAAATATACCCCTTATGGAGAAATCTTCAAGCTTGGAATGTATGAACATTGAAAGACCACAGGAATAACTCATGTTTACCATGTCTTTAGTAGCAACAATCTAAAACCTTTTCAACAATTGGAGGAAGATTTCCATATTCCTGCATTTTTCCAGATTCCATCCATAATACTTAGTATCGGCACCGGTCTCAGTGCAACCCTGCTTCCAATTTAGACATGTGGTGTGGGCTCAGTAAAAAGCGGTCCATTATTTTTCTTAACGCTGAATTTCAGGAATGTTTTTTTGCATAGTTACATTGGTCCAGTAATGCCTCTCCACCTTGTCCAATCATAAGACACTTTGCATTCATTCAGAAAATGCAACTTGTTCTATCAATGGCACCCATGTGGAGTGAGTGACAGGACTCAGAATACAGCAAGGATCACTTACTTAATCTCCTTTATAGCTTACAATAAATTGGAAACAGCTGACAGCTTGAAAGTTTAACCTGACGATTGTATTTTACAGAGCTGTTCATTACATGCTAGATTTATTTTCCATACTGTTTTGAGGTGAAAGAGCATTTATTGTAAATTCTCAGCACATTACTCCAGCATGTCATGCATTGGGGCGGGTTCTGCAAGCTTTCAACCTCTCTGCAATCTCTGGTAGCTTTAGGCAGTGCTTAATGCCCCGTACACACGTGCAGATTATCTGAAGACTTTTGTCTGCAGACTTACCAAAACCATATAATATGAGGTCAAACCTAAACACTTTCAATTTGTATGCAATCCGGCAGGCCCTTGCACTACATAGAAAAGGTAAGTCTGCAGACAAAAGTCTTCAGATAATCTGCACGTGTGTATGGGGCATAAGTCTCCGTTACTACTTGCAACTGAAATTAACACTTTAATTACAAACTTTCCTTTCTGATTCTTTAACTGCTAATGTGATATGATTTGAAGCATTGTAAAAAAATGGTAAAGTAGTTTTTATTTACACTTTTTTTTTTTTAAACATACTTTGTATTGAGCATTTTGAACTTAGGGTGCAAAACAAAGCCTATTAGGCATAGCCAGGCTTAAGGTAAGCATAAAGACAGAAAAAAACCCCGTAACAAAAAACAATTACAAAACTATCCACTTGGCAACCAAGATGGCGGATTTGGATAAAGATCAATGGCATTAGGCATAACCAAAAATGGCAGCACCTAATCAGTCTCTACCCTGCAGATGCTCTCATTAGGTCAGTAGAATGAAATCAGGGAAGGGGAGCAGATCCCAAAGAGGTATCCCCAGAAGGGTTTTTTCCAATGGAGGACCGTGGTAATGAGTAAGCGGCCGTTTGTGCTGTGAAACGCGTCTACCTTGGACTCATCTGTTCCCACACTGTCTGTTTGTCCTTGATGATTTTTGAAGAATAAAGACACCGTTTATTTCATCTACCTGTGTGCGGCTTCAAAACCTATTAGGCACCCCAGATATCCCATGTTTTGGTGAATTTCCCAGGACAACCCCTAAACTCATAAGTGAACTTATTAATACAGTGGTATTGCTGAGTTGACCAAAGGTTTCCAAAAATCAAGTGTAGGTGCCATCAGAAACTTCCAGCCTGGGGCTTATACCCTGGGGTCTTGTGGTCACTACTCACCTGCTGATGTGATGTAATGTACTTAGCTTGCCAATTTTTGAACTACATGTGTTATATATTTTTTTTAATAAACCCTATATTTATATATTTTGTATTGTTCTTATCAAGTCCAATCATATATGAGTGCCTATAAAGTCCCACAACCAGGGGAATTTTCCTTTTGCTATTTATACCCGGGATGTGGCACCTTTAGAAGCAATCCAACACGAGCACACTTTATGAACCTTCAAACAGTGGAGCTACATCAGAACCACAATTTGGATTGAACCAAGAGTTCATCTCTACTAGTAATCCCTTCAGTTTGCTTTGGCTCACTGCAACCATTGCCTCTCTTTTGGCACAACATATGCAGCATGAATTAATAATAAACCCATATCAGCGTGCTGCGCGTGCTTCGCTGTTGGTTGCCTTTCCTCACTTCTACTCTCAGACTCACTTCCAAAAGTTCCTATACATGACAATTAGTACAAAAGCAAGATAAAAATAGCAGACTAGTCATAAGTTCTCAGCAGTGAGTCAAAAGCAACAAATTAACCATTTAGTCATGCTCAATTTTTGTTACACTTACAAATTGATTTTTTTTAACTATAAAGCAAGGTAAAGTCAGACAGTTTATTTTCGGTATTGTAATAGTAGCACTCATGTCCGAAGGGGCCGCTGAGAGTATGCCCAGGTCTCCCACATGGTACAGAGGCTGCCAGTCACAAGCACAGTTCCATGCACACTGACAATTCAGGCTTAGTCTAGGATATGTCATTTTAGAATTTATTTATGAATAACTTTAACAAGAAAAGGATTTCGAGTCACAGAATACTCCAAACGACAGCAACAGGAAGACAGCTTCTTACTAATCTTCTCTACACTGCAGTCACACATGAAAGTCCAAAATTAGGTCCTATTCACAATGTCTCAGGAACTGACTATCATCCAGCTTCCACCCGGTGATCCTCTGTGAGGGAGATAAAAGATCCTTCTCTGGACCAGGACTTCAGAGCAGCACCTTCCCGCAAATAATCCTTTATGAGTCTTCCACAGGCCCTCAGACCAGCTCTTGCTGGGGTCCAAACTGTAACCAATGTCCTCTTTAGCAATCTCCCCTAGGCCCTTAGCCCAACTCCTGCTGAGCCCAAAGCACAATTCCTTGTCTCGCTAGCCATTTTGCAGGGGCAGCAGCCACAAGAGAACCAAAACTCTCCTTGGAGAGGAAAGAACACTCTAGAAAGGCCTCCAAAACATTTATCACCTCCCCAGCCACATTCTAGGTGCCTCCTTCCAGAGATTGGCTGGGACATGATAAATATTCATACTGGTCATTTGACTGTCCTGCCCTATATTCTGGAAACGTCTTGCAGAAGCAGGTGGGAGAAATCAAAACCCCAGCTAGGAAACCCTGACCAGACAAAAACAATCAATTGCTGCACCACTGATTACAAGTAAGCCATTTACAAGTAAGCCAAAAACGACCTTTAGCCTAGCAGCCTAATCAGGGGAGGGTATTACATCTACAGTATGTAGTATTTAAATATTGATAAATGCATTTGGCAATAGCAGTGTCTTATTTAGCCAAATTGAATTTAAGATGTAAATAATTATTTAGGTGTCATTAAACCCTTATCATAAAAAACTATCAATAAATGTAGTATTACACGCTGTTCATATGCACTTAGTCACTATGAGATTCATTTTCTGTATTCTGCAAAAAACCTGTTTGATCCTGCTGCTCTCTATCTCCAACTTCTGCTCATGTTCCCAATTCAGCTAGGGATTTTGCAGCTGTTGAGGCAATGCTGCACATGCTCAGTTTCCAGTGGATTTCTATGCAGAGCACTTCCTCCCTATCACATCTGATCACATGTCCACACCATGTTTTTGCTAAAAAATAATAAAGATTTTATTTCAAATATTAATTTGTATGTCATTTTAACCACTTAAGCCCCGGAAGATTTTCCCCCCTTCCTGACCAGGGCCTATTTTGCGATTCGGCACTGTGTGACTTTAACTACCTGCCATCCGCGCTACAGCCTATATACGACTGCAGCGCGGACTTGAATTTTCGGGAGGCCATTTTTAAACGGCCTCCCAGAAAGACTCTCCCCGCGCGCTCCCGCGAGCGCGCATCGGGGAGAATCTGTGTCGGCCGTGTCCCTTGGACACAGCCGATCACAGATCATGGTGAATGGCCAATCACAGCGGCCATTCACCACGTGATCAAGCCGTCCAATGAGAGATGATCTCATATGTAAACATATGAGATCATCTCTCATCGCTGGTGCTCCTTCCTCACACAGAGCCTGCAGTGGGAGGAAGGAGGGGGAGCCTCACAGCGCCGGGGACACACAGCAATGTAATCAGGGCACTGATCACCAGTGCCCTGATTACTAAAGGTAAAAAAATACACAAATTGCCCCCCCATCAGTGCCCACAGTGCCCGCCATCAGTGCCCCCCATCAATGCCCACAATCAGTGCCCATAGTGCTGCCAGTCAGTGCCCATCAGTGCCTGCTCATCTAGGCACTGATGAGCACTGACTGGCAGCACTATGGGCACTGAGTGTGGGCACTGATGGTGCTGCCCATCAGTGCTCATCAGTGCCGCCCATCAGTGCTCAGCAGTGCCACCCGTCAGTGTCCATCAGTGCCATCCGCCAGTGCCCATCATTGCCGCCTATCAGTGCCCATCAGTGCCGCCCGTCAGTGCCGCCTCTTAGTGCCCAGCAGTGCCACCTCTCAGTGCCACCTCTCAGTGCCCAGCAGTGCCGCCTATCAGTGCCACCTATCAGTGCCACCTATCAGTGCCGCCTATCAATGCCGCCTATCAGTGCTCATCAGTGCGGCATATTAGTACCTCCTCAGCAATGCCCATAAGTGCCACCTCATCATTGCCTATAAGTGCCACCTCATCAGTGCCCATAAGTGCCACCTCATCAGTGCAGCCTATCAGTGCCCATCAGTGCCGCCTCATCAGCGCACATCAGTGAAGGAGAAAAATTTATTTTCAAAATTTACTCGCAGAAAATAAGAAAAACTTTTTTTTTTCAAAATTTTCTGTATTTATTCCTTTTTTTTGTAAAAAATGAAAAACCCAGAGATGATTAAATACCACCAAAAGAAAGCTCTATTTGTGTGAAAAAAATGATAAAAATTTCATATGGGTACAGTGTAGCATGACCGCGCAATTGTCAGTCAAAGTGTGACAGCACTTAAAGCTGAAAATTGGCCTGGATGGGAAGGGTGTTTAAGTGCACAGTAGGCAAGTGGTTAACGGACAATTGCGTGGTCGTGCGATGCTGTACCTAAACGAATTTGACGTCCTTTTTTCCCACAAACAGGACTTTCTTTTGGTGGTATTTGATCACCTGTGCAATTTTTTGATCATGCGCTATGAACAAAAAAAGAGTGTCAATTTTGCAAAAATAACAATATTTTTCACATTTTTTTTATGAAATTCCCCCCCAAAAAAATATAAAAATCAAAATTTTTTTACTAACAAAGGGAAAGATTTTTGTCATTTTTGTTGTTTTTTTTTAACGCGTAATGGCGGCGATCTGCAATTTTTTTTCGCGGTACTACGACATTGCGGCGGACAGATCGGACCCTTGACTGACATTTTTGACACTTTTGGGGTTACCAGTGACCTTACTGCAGTAATCAGTGCTATACAGATGCACTGTTACTGCAAAATGACACTGGTAGTGAAGGGGTTAACTTTATTTGAGAGGGAGGGGCTGTGTGTGTCCCTAGGGGCGTGATTCTAACTGTGATTGGCTGTGGCTTGAGCTGTAGAAACAGTTATCAATGGTCCTACATAGTAGAACCGTGTGATCACTGTTTCTACACAGGGGAGAATGACAGGCGGCTTGTTTACACTAGCCGCCTGACTTTCTTCTCTGCAGCGACGATTGCAGAGTGACCGGCGGACTTCGGGTCCACCGGTCACACGCGCGGGGGGGGTCCGCGGGGGGGTCCTCCGGGGGCGCGCGCTCGCTCCCTAGACCCTCACAGGCTAGCGACGTAGATCTCCGTCACTCTGCCTGTGAGGGGCTGACTGCCGACGTAAATAGTGGTTAGAAGAGATCATTCATATTTATTTGTTTTTACTTTGTATTCCAAAGGCTGTTTTTTTTTATTTTTAAACATATGACAAGCAGCACACCCTCCTCCTGTTTATATTTCCCTGCAGATAGGCTGAGAAATATCTGGTCATGTGACAGCTGTACAGTATATTGATTAGGAAAAAGGTACTTTTTTTAATAAAAATATTTACGGTGCCATCATCCACATACAGAGGAAGAATGTAAATTAAACAGTGTGTGTTAAGTATCACTTCTAAGGAATGCTGTGCCATTTTTATTAACTATTTCACCTCCGGAAGATTTAAGCGGTAAGAATTCTAAGCGGTATGTGTGGAAAAAAACAGGCACTGCTCATCACCTGTCCAATACAGTCCCAACAGTGAAGCATGGTGGTGGCAGCATCATGCTGTGGGGGTGTTTTTCAGCTGCAGGGACAGGACGACTGGTTGCAATTGAGGGAAAGATGAATGCGGCCAAGTACAGGGATATCCTGGACAAAAACCTTCTCCAGAGTGCTCTGGACCTCAGACTGGGCCGAAGGTTTACCTTCCAACAAGACAATGACCCTAAGCACACAGCTAAAATAACGAAGGAGTGGCTTCACAACAACTCCGTGACTGTTCTTGAATGGCCCAGCCAGAGCCCTGACTTAAACCCAATTGAGAATCTCTGGAGAGACCTAAAAATGGCTGTCCACCAACGTTTACCATCCAACCTGACAGAACTGGAGAGGATCTGCAAGGAGGAATGGCAGAGGATCCCCAAATCCAGGTGTGAAAGACTTGTTGCATCTTTCCCAAAAAGACTCCTGGCTGTATTAGATCAAAAGGGGGCTTCTACTAAATACTGAGCAAAGGGTCTGAATACTTAGGACCATGTGATATTTCAGTTTTCCTTTTTTAATAAATCTGCAACAATGTCAACAATTCTGTGTTTTTCTGTCAGTATGGGGTGCTATGTGTACATTCATGAGGAAGAAGAATGAACTTAAATGATTTTAGCAAATGGCTGCAATATAACTGTGATGGTGTTCACCATCACTGGAATTTAAGGACAGATGGGTGATGGGTTGAATTGCTTCATATTTGTCAGCAAGGTCAATTGTTCCCTTTGCCATGAGGTTTCTGAGCAGGAAGTCCACTCCTAATATGGTCATCCCAGGAAGTTCTGAGGAGCCGGACTGTCTAAGGTGGCTCCCCATTCACCTATTGTCAGGTGTGCTAATGACCTCACCTGTTGTCTGCTAAGGGAGGTATTGACACTCAGAGTAATGTGTATTGAGGGCTCGTTAGGGAACCATTGTTCTGTGTCTGACTATTGTGTACATTGATTGCTCCCTGGGGCTTCTGTCTCCTTGCATTGGTCAAAGCTATCTGACCAATCACTACTGACTCATTTTCAAGTCCTCATTTGCATGTCAGGTCTCCTGGTCAAGCTATCTGATCAATCACTACTGACTCATTTTCGAGCCCTCATTTGCATGTCTGGGGAGGACCTGAATGGGAAGTGCAGGTACTTTACAATTGACCAATAGGAAAGTGGTTGTTGGGGGCAGGATGTTCCAAATTCTGTATAAAAGTGTGCTGTGTTCTTCCAATAAAGCGTCTTCCTGTTTGAACTTACATACAGCTTGCTTGGTGTTTGTTCTAATGGATTCCGGACGGCACATAGCTGTAGTTCGGATCCCGGATCCTTGGTTGACCGAACCATCAGACGTTGTGATCTGCAAGCTGACTTACTAGAAACAGAGGAGTGTCGGGAGAGCGGACAGAGCGAGCAAGGGTCTCGTCACAATAACAAAGAGTGAAAAATTTAAGGGGGTCTGAATACTTTCCGTACCCACTGTATATATAATTAATGAATATGTGGCTATCTCCATGTACATATAGATTTACAAACTGTACACACAAGCAATTATTCACTAAAAAATCAGCTCAAAAATTTTATTTTTGAATTTTTATGTTTAATTTGTTAGTTATTTGCATGAGAGAAAAACAAAAACTTTGTCATTGTTTACAAAGATTATATCATAGCCCAGTGGTAGGCAACAAGGTAAAAGAACATTGATATAATAAAAACTCTACCTTCCGTTGTTGTGTTTTTAAATAATTTCAAATGATGAAGGAGAAGAAACATCTTAAAGTAGAACTAAAGGCAAAACTCTTTAGAGTAAAGGAAGGTTATAACCCTTGTAAGTTTTCATTTTCCCTTCAATTTCTATCCCATAGGAATCCCAAGGTGTCACCAGAACCAGTCCTAATGGAAGATTTCCCCTCTATTACTCTTCAGGGGACAACCAAAAATGTGGGATTTTCTATTAACTTTAGCTCTAAATGATAACGGTTGGCAGGACAAATAGAGAAGATGAATCTCATTAATGGGGGGTACAGACAACCTTCTAACCCCTCTCCACCCCATGTTTTGCCTTTAGTTAATACTGTTAAGAGAAGCAGTCATTGACATGTATAATAATCTAAATATCCACTCTTAATTGTTATACTAGTGCAGACTTACATCTCAGAGATTGCTTGAATTTTGATAATTTACAGTATTTGTATTCTCTTCACTGTCTGTAGTGCCATTCATTTTTTTATGGTCACACTGCTTCTGAAACGTATTTACCTAATTTGTATATACACCATATGGGCAAAGATATGTAGACACCCTTCCAAATGATTGAGTTTAGTAGGAACACTTATTGTTAACAGGTGCATAAAATCAAGCACATAGCTATGAAATTTCCTGCACAGACCCATGACCCCAACCTTATTGGTGCCCTTCCACCTGGACTTTACCATCAGATCTGCCATTTAGTTTTTCAGGCGAACCTGATCAGAACTTATGTTCATTTACATCTGTCTACCTCCAAGTCTGTTGAGGTCCAGAAAAAATAAGAGAAGCAACTGCGATCAGAGGTAGCCTGATATAAAAGGACGCAGGTTTGTTTACACTCGGCAGTCCAGAGATCCAACACTGGTCCTCTACAGTCTGCTGTCAAAATGTGGAAAAAAAAACAGAATGGGCACTGAAGTCACAAAGGAGACATCCATTATGTTCTGCTCTTATTCATCAGGGAATATGCCTATAGATCCCCTGCTAGATTGAGCTGTGTGCAACTGTGTGAAACCACTCTTTAACATCTTTGAAATTAATTGGAGCAAAACATCAGTGCCTGACCTCACAAATGCTCTTTTGGCTGAATGGGTGACACAAACCCCAAAATCTTATCGAATGTCTACCCAGAAAAGAAGAGGTTGTTATAGTTTCAAAATGGGAAGGGTAGGGGAACAACTCCAGTAATTCCCAGAAAATGGGAAGTTGAAAAAGCTCATGCAGGTGTGATGGTCAAAATCTTCTCATATTGTCCATATATTTTCATTATTGTGGCCTTTTTTCTTTTAAACCCACCCTCTTTGAAATGGGGAAAGGTACTTTTTCTGGAAAAAACAGTAAACTAAAATGTAAGATGTTCTTTGCAGTTTTTTTTTTGGCTATATATTTCTGCTTCTTTTTGGAACTCTGGTTCCACTGAAGAACTCTTGGCCAAAATAATGGAAGACCATTATTTTGGCCAAGAGTTCTTCAGTGGATGATCTAAACAAATATATATATGGGGAACGCACTGGCTTGTAACAACAAGCAATCCCATCATGGCCCTGCTAGGGGTAGGGGGAGATTGCCCCTGTTTTTGTTTGAGTTGCTCTTTAAAATAGAAGTATAGGCTACTGAGAAAAAGTTTTAGATTAACCATCTCTTTAACCTCTTGTCGTCTGCTCACTAGAGATCTACTGCGGCAAAGTGGTTTGTTATCGTCTGGCGACATAGACCTACGTCGCCAGACACTCCCCTTTCTCAGCGGCGCCAGGGGCTCGCGCGCCGCCGGAGGCTCGCTCCCGCTGCATTCAGTCACAGCGGAGGTCGGGCCAGGGGAGGAGCAGCGGCTATCACCACTGCTCTTCCCCGATCGTCGGGGAATCGAGTGTGGAGATCCGCCCGCTTGTGTAAACACAAGCGGGCGGATCTCCTAAGTGACAGGCAGGGTCAGATTGCAGGGTTCAGCATAGCTGAATTACTGATCACTGATTACTGCAGTAATGTCACTGGTACCCCCAAAAGTGTCAAAAATGTCAGTCAAGGGTTCGATCTGTCCGCCGCATTGTCGCAGTCCCGCAAAAAAAATCGCAGATCGTCGCCATTACTCTTTAAAAAAAAAAAAACACCAAAAATGACAGAAATCTTTCCCTTAGTTAGTAAACGCAATAACTTTTGCGCAAACCAATCAAAATACGCTTATTGTGATTTTTTTTTTACCAAACATAGGTAGCAGAAAACAAATTGGCCAAAAATTTAAAAAATTTTGATTTTTACATTTTTTTGGGGGGGAATTTCATATAAAAAATGTGAAAAATATTGTTATTTTTTCAAAATTTATGCTATTTTTTTGTTTATAGCGCAAAAAGTAAAACTCGCACAGGTGACCAAATACCACCAAAAGAAAGCTCTGTTTGTGGGAAAAAAAGGACGTAAATTTAGTTTGGGTACGGCGTCGCACGACCGCGCAATTGTCAGTTAAATTCGCACAGTGCCGAATCGCAAAAAGTGGCCCAGACGTAAGACAGCAAAATGCTCCGGTGGTAAAGTGGTTAAAATCTAGCTCCCTACAGAGTTTATTATTGGTTTCCATCAAGGTTTACATACGTGGTGAACCTGTCATTAGTCAGGCCTTCTTCAAACAGGGTGACAACATTGATTCCCCTGCAGTTAAATTGCTTCAGTGTTGTTGACCTGTTCAGGCATTGCATACTTGTGCACATTTAGGAGTAGAGCAGTCACCATTATTGATGCTGACAACCGCCCTCTCACTGTCAGTCAGTGCTGTCCACACCTGGTTCCTCTTACCGGCATTGTGACTGACAGCATAGCCCTGTCCACATGCTCTAGGGAGAAGAGTAAGCATGGCTGCGTAAGTAGCTCAGTGGGCATCGTGTACCTTACAGAGATGAAGCAGGCTTCCCCTTACAGGGGGAAGATATTAGGCAAAGTGTTTGCTTAAATATGGAACTCAAAGATGGGTCTTAGGTGAATTCATTAACTGTACAGGGGGCTATTTACATTGAAATACCGTGACCTAATAGTTACCCAAGCCCCTTCTTGGCCACTTCTTTTCAAATTTCTATTAGACCTATTTTTTGAGGATACATACAGCCACAGATATTTTTGTAATCTAATTCACATCTCTGATTTAAAAGAAAGTTGCTAAAATAAATGCATTGTGTACCTGCAAAGTTTGTGGGCTGAAAATGCCCCTTTTTTGTCTGTGCTACAGTTAAAATCTAGTCTACGTCTTCCATGTCATTATGCTCCGAAGCTTGTTGTGATTCAGCCTTTGATGGATTCTGTATTGTCACCTCTGGACAGGCTGCACCTTCTAATGGCTCTGCAGGCTGTTCAACTGAGGTAGCCAATTTGCTGGCATCTGATTGTGGACATTCAAGATTGCTTTCTTCTGCTGTCTCCTCCAAACAGTGGGTCACCATAAAAGCGGTTTCTAGATCTTTGATGATTTTTTCATCTATTCCAGAAAGCTCTACAGTAGAACTTTCATCTTGTGCAGCAGTGTCAGGGTCCTTATCATCAGCCACATCCTCATCTTCATCCACCTCATCATTATCCTGTGTCTTGGCTTCTTTAATTCTCCTATATAGTTCCATTCTTTCTTCCTGCAGTGCTCTGCAAAGCTTTTCCAGCCTCTCAATTTTTACCACAAAGCAGTCATATTCTTTAGCCTTCAGAGCTTTCTGTAGTAACAAAAAGAAATAGGTCAATAGAGATAAACAAGCTTTATTTAAGCAAATAATACAACTTATCTATTGGAAAAAAAATAACCTGCCTGCCAAGGTTTCTGCTATGCACTCATAAAGGGATGATTATACTACATATAATAAGCTAGACATATTTTTCTTACATTGTACAGCGTATGTGTCTAGTTTAGAAAAAAGTAAAAATACGTAAAACAGGTCAATCTGAACAAAGCATTTCCACCACCAGACAATTTTCTTTTAATAGTTAAACAAAGATTTTTCAATGGTGTTTAGCACCCTCCTAGGTAGGTGCTAGGAAAAGTATATGGGTGTCCCTGTCTGCTTATCAGGGGGGCCTTGATTGTTCAGCTAGGCTGTCATGTGTTCTCAGGTGTGCCTGTTGAGCCTGGGGAGTCTCCCCACTGTGTCCAATGAGGGCTCTCATTGGACAGTGGAGGGAAACCTGGCCAATAGCACACCAGGGCTTGTATCTACCCCAGAGGGCAGAATCTGCCGCAGTGCATCCTGGGAGGGGATATAAGTCTGAGGGGAGCACATGACAGAGCGTCTTTGGCGGGAAGCAGAGTCCCAGGAGGAGGGTGACGGCTGTCTCTCCCCCTGTCAGCATCAGGAAAGGTGTCCTTGGTGTTTGGCCTAGAGGACAGAGCTGCAGAGCGGGATCCAGTGTGCTGTAGACCGAGTGTAGCTGCTGGGGCAGAAGTTTCCAGGAAAGAAGTGTCGTGAGTACTGTAAACTGCCCAGGGGTCTGCCTAGGATAGGGGACTGGTCCTGAAGGTCAGAGGGATCCAGGAGCCAGCTTACCAGGAGGAGGCTTAGAAAGGGGGTGCCAGAGTCTAAGCCCTGAAGAGAAGTGTGTGTGTAAAGGGGGCGCCGGTGCGGGCCCTGAAGTGTTAAGCGTTGCAGCAGATGTACAAGTAGCTACCTCAAAGGAAAGTGTTAATGGAGCTTCTACAAGGACTTTGTGCCACAAGAAAGTGACAGGAGTCGTTTCAGTGCTAACAGACCGCAAGTCAGCGTTCATTAGCGCCAACCGGCATTCAGCCAGTGTCAAGTCAGCGTCAGCAGGCATTTTATAAGTTGTGCCCCTAATATTGTGCATAGTTGAGCCAAAAGAGTATCCCACTCATCCCTTCTCCCATCCAAGTTCTCAATAAACCTAAAAACCCAAAGATACTGGACTGATTCTTGTCTCAGTGCTCACACTTGGAGAATATGCCTAACTGTGCTGCTGTTGCTAGCGGTAACCCTGGCGGACCCATATCCAGCAAAACGGCTGGGAATTCTGCTACAGGTGTGTAGAAAATCCATTTCCAAAAGACCCCCTTCTTTCAGTAGAGAGACAATAAAAGGCACTCAGAATGAAACTTCAGTTTTGCTGAGAGGGAAAAATATGTTTTGCAGATGAGCTCTATATTTTTCAAAGTGCATTTATTGTAGATCTTTAAAGGGCATCTAGTATGCAGTGTTAAGCAAAACCTAATGGTATTGCGTAATGGATAAATATCTGCATGTACTGTTTAGCATTGAGGAGACTATTCATTCTGCCCTAATCCTCAACTGCATGTGCAGAATTGCAGTCTGAAACCTACAAGGCCCCTCCACCATGCTTCACTGTTTCCTGTGGACATCTTTGTACCACTCTCCAGGTAGTGAACAGATTTCTTTCTTTTACAACCAATCAAATTTGGGCCCATCCATCCAAAACACCTGCTGATGTTTTTTTACAGCAGTTTCATGCATATGTGAGTCACTTGGCCTTGTTTTCACGTTGAGGTATGGCTTTTTAGCCACAAGTCTTCCATGGGGACCACTTCAGGGTGTGTCAAGATTTTATTGGCTTTTGTCAAGACTGATTTAAAGGTGCACCTGGACATCTTTAAGGAAAGGGAAAATCAGCAGGATGTCTCTGTCATCTGTTGCACTCAGTTTCCTAAGCTGTCCAGTGTGTTTTTGGTCTTCATTGTTGCCTGTTTCTTTGTGCTTCAGCAGAAGAATTTGACAACACATCTGGAAACACCTATATTCCTTGAAATGTATGTCTGTAAAAGACCTTATTGGTGCAGTAAGACTACCCTGTATCTTGTGGATGTGCCCAGCCCTACCATTGGGCTAAATGTTTTACTCTTACATTTTTTCAAGCGGCCTCAACTTGTTAGTAATGCATGGCTTTTCCTCACCCAGCCTCATACCTGCTACACAGCTGATTCTGTTAAGATTGTTTTTTTTTACTTGGGATGAGGTTCTGGTTCACCACTACCATGGGTTCCAAGGTGAGTCCCGCAGGTTCAAGATTAGAAGTCTCTGCAAATTGTTGGGCAGATTCATCCGGCAGAGTTTTTTCTAACCAAAATGCGCTGCATGGCATTTGAACCATGACCAGCAGGCTTAGCAGGGCCAACAAGTGGACTTTTGGTTAAGATAGTACCCTTACTATAAAGAGTGACGCGGCTTAGAGAAACTATAGTGTATATGAATTAGAATCTGTTGCAGAGAAAGCATAGGGAAAGCTGTCACACTGTACATGGAGAGATTACAGTCAGCTAAGAAATTCTGATTACTGTCTCTTTGGGAAATGAACAAGTTCTTCAGTCCAGAGCACTTGCTGCCATTTTTCTGCACCTCAATTCCTAAGTTTTCGTGTATTGACATGGAAAAAAGGCTAAGCAATTCAACTGTGTACGAAAACATAGGAAATGGAGTGCAGAAAAATGGCAGCAGGTAATCTGGTCTGATGAGTCAAAATTTGTAATATTTGTCTGTAGCAAGAGGCAGTTTGTTTGCAAAGGGCTGGAGAATGGTACAATAAAGAGTGTCTGCAGGCAACACTGAAGCACAGTGGAGGTTCCTTGCATGTTTGGGGCTGCATTTCAGCAATTGGAGTTGGAGCTTTGGTTAGGATCAGGTGGTGTCCTCAGTGCTGAGAATTACAGGCAGATACTTATCCATCGTGCCATACCATCAGGAAGGCACTATCTTCACTGTAAAGAAGAACAAAGAGTCCTGAAAGTGATGGTTTGGCCCCCACAGAGCCCTGATCTCAACATCATTGAGTCTGTCTGGGATTACATGTAGAGGCAGAAGGATTAAGGCAGCCTAAATCCACAGAAGATCTGTGGTTAGTTCTCCAAGATGTTTAGAACAACCTACCTGTGGAGTTCCTTTAGGTGTACCTAGAAGAAATGAAGAATTGATGCTGTTTTGAAGGCAAAGGGTGGTCACACCAAATATCGTTTTGATTTGGATTTCTCTTTTGTTCATTTACTTTCCATTTTGTTGATTGATAAAAATAAAATATTAACACATTCCAATTCTGAAAGCATTTCTAATTGACATCATTTGTGTGTATCTATCTATCTATCTAACTATCTATCTATCTATCTATCTATCTATCTATCTATCTATCTATCTATCTATCTATCTATCTATCTATCTATCTATCTATCTATCTATCTATCTATCTATCTATCTATAAATATATATATATGCACACTCTCAAAATATTAGTGAGGTTGTAAAAGTTTTTTTCTCTCAATTAAACTAAAGATGTCATACTTTCCTGCTCTGTACAAAGATTTTGCTCAGAGCAGCCCCTTACCGCTTCTTTACCGATCCCCTGCTGGTGCTGTCCACATCTTCTCCCTACAAGCTCATGCTGGGTCACTCCCGAGCCAGGACACACACACACAGTGTGGTTCGACCATGCCCCCACTCCCTTCTCACAAGATTTGACTGACAGCAGCAGGAGCCAATGCACTGCTCCCCCTCTAACATTGGTGTGTCTGGGAAATATTGGACAGCTTAGCATGGCACTGCTCCCAAAGTATAAGTGACAGGGACACAAAACGTGGGGAGCACCGAGAGGGGACCCAGGAGTACAACATATCCATACATTTTAAAAGGTCGGCTACCGGCTCTTTAGTAAGGACGGGCTGCACCTTAATGGGGATGGTACAGCTCTATTGGGGAGAAAGATGGCCACAAAGTTGGAGGGGCTTTTAAACTAGGTGTTGGGGGGGAGGGCTCAGAGGTAGAGTCAGTTAGTAGGGAGCAAAGGACAGAAGGTATTAATGGGGTCAGCAGCGACAGTAGAACCGTAGCGAAAACCACTGGGGGGATCTGTGCGGACAAACCTTAGACCAAACAGGAATAAACTTAAGTACAATTCTCTATCCACTTCTACAAAACTAGGAGGGGTATATGCAAATGCCAGGATCCTAGCTAATAAAATGGATGTGTTGGAACTGTTAATACATGAGGAGGACATAGACCTTGTGGGAATAACAGAAACTTGGTTCGACCCCTCACAGGACTGGCTGGCCAATATCCAAGGGTACTCTGTGTATCAGAAGGACAGGGAAGAAAAAAGAGGGGGAGGGGTATGTTTCTATGTCAAAAATAATGTAAGGGTGGTAGAGAGGAGTGACATTATGGAAGGGATGAGTACGGAGTTAGAATCCAAATGGGTAGAACTCCATAGGGAAGACGTAAAGGGGAAAGTAATAGTGGGGGTATGTTATAGGCCGCCCAACCAAACGGAGGAGGTTGAGCTGGAATTTCTATCACTGTTGGGTAACGCAGCAAAGCTGGGGCCAGTCATCATATTGGGGGACCTAAATTATCCTGACATTGACTGAGAAGAGGGGACTGCACACTCACTAAAGGCCCGTCTCTTCATGAATATCTTACAGGACAACTACATGTCTCAGTTGGTGGATTCTCCTACTAGAAAGAATGCAGTGCTGGATCTATTAATTACTAATGGCCCAGATCTAATCTCAGACGTAGGAGTCCGGGACAACTTGGGTTCTAGCGATCACAGGATGATCACATTTAACGTAAATCACAAGATAGCAAGGCAAGAGGGAAATATAAGAACCCTAAACTTCAGAAGGGCAAACTTTCCCAAACTGTGCTCAATGATAGAGAAAATAAACTGAGACCAAACCCTAGGAACACTGACCACGGAGGAAAAATGGGAATGCTTTAGGAACATATTAAACAAATGCATCTCGCAGTGCATTCCTATGGGTAATACATTTAGAAGAGACAAAGCCAAACCTGGCTGGCTAAACCATAATGTTAAAAAACGTATTAAGTGGAAAAAAAATGGCCTTCAAGAAATATAAATCAGAGGGCACAGTATCGGCATTCCAGCAATACAAGGAGGCAAATGAGAAAAGTAAATACGAAATCATAATGGCTAAAATCAACTTCGAGAGACATATAGCAGAGGAAAGTAAAAGGAACCCTAAGAAATTCTTTAAATATATCAATAGCAAAAAAACGAGGTCAGAGCATGTTGCACACATAATTAACGATGATGGGAGGATGGTTACAGAGGACACAGAGAAGGCAACTGTGCTAAATGCTTTCTTCTTCTCAGTCTTTACACAGGAAATAGAGGGGTATACTGACCATGACTGTATGGTTAGCAGTACTTCACAGGACTTGCCGCTATGGCTAACAGAGGGTGAAATCATGAAAAGGCTTGATAACATTAACACAAATAAATCACCAGGACTGGATTGCGTGCATCCGAGAGTACTCAAAGAACTAAGTAAGGTTATATCTAGACCACTGTTTATGATCTTTGCAGATAGTATTTTGACAGGAACTGTACCAGGTGACTGGAGGAAAGCTAACGTGATACCAATATTCAAAAAAGGGCAGAGGCATATCCCAGGCAATTATAGGATGGTCAGCCTGGCGTCAATAGTATGTAAATTACTGGAAAGGATGATAAAGGACTATATCCAAGAATTTGCTAAAGTCAACAGTATCATCAGCAGTAATCAGCACAGGGTTTTCAAAAGGACGTTCTTGTCAGACCAATCTGTTAACATTCTACGAGGAGGTGAGCTTTGAGCTAGATAGAGGGAGACCTGTGGATTTGGTGTATCTAGATTTTGCTAAAACATTCGATACAGTCCCCCACAAACGATTAATTTACAAAATAAGGTCTGCAGGCTTAGACCACAAGGTTTGCTCTTGGATAGAAAACTGGTTAAAGGGGCGTGTCCAAAGGGTGGTAATAAATAACACGTACTCAGACTGGTCTGGAGTGATAAGTGGGGTGCCCCAAGGCTCAGTCCTGGGACCAATTTTGTTCAATCTATTCATAAATAGCATCGAGGACGGGCTTGTTAGCTCAATCTCAGTTTTTGCAGACGACACAAAGTTAAGCAGGGCAATAACTTCACATCACGATGCAGAAATCTTACAGAATGACCTGAACAAAATAACAGAGTGGGCAACTATGTGGCAAATGAGCTTTAATGTGGAGAAGTGTAAGGTATTCAAGAATGGAGAAAGATTTGGGAGTCTTAGTAGAAGATAGACTAAGCAATAGCATGCAATGTCAACCTGCAGCTGCCAAAGCCAGCAGAATATTGGCATGCATAAGGAAGGGGATATATTCCAGAGATAAATGTATAATCCTACCACTTTATAAAACTCTGGTCCGGCCACACCTGGATTATTCTGTCCAGTTCTGGTCGCCAACCCTCAGAAAGGATGTGCTGGAACTGGAAAGAGTCCAAAGAAGGGCGACTAAGCTAATTAGGGGATTGGAGGACCTAAATTATGAGGAGCGTTTGCAAACACTCGATTTATTCTCCCTAGAGAAGAGATGCCTGAGAGGGGACATGATAGTGATTTACAAATACCTGAACGGGGATCTTAGCATAGAAAAAAACTATTCAGTCGCAAGAAGTGCAAGGGAACACAAGACCATTTAATGCGATTAGAGGAAAAGCGATTTAACCTCAGGCTACGCAAAGGGTTTTTTACAGTAAGGGCAATAAGGTTGTGGAACTCGCTTCCACAAATGGTAGTAACTGCGGGGAGTATGGCTACTTTTAAAAGACTCTTGGACATACATTTCCAAGATCAAAACATTCAAGGGTATGGGAAATGAATACGTCCACACACACCTACACAGGTTGAACTGAATGGACTAATGTCTTTATTCAACCTCAACTACTATGTAACTATGTAAAGAGAAGTATCCCTGTACACTACACTAACTGCACTAAACTGACTGAACTTACTATCCACTGTAATATTTGAGATGATAGCTCCAAGGGATCACATGCACAAGCCGGGTAAATTTAAAGCAAAAGTGGTTTATTTTTTTCCACAACAGAAATAAGGCTTCCAACAGCAAAAAGTCCAAAAACAAGCATAACATAAAAGTCCGCTTAACTTCAGCATAAATAGCAAATATAATACAATACCACCTTCTGGTGGGGGTTTACCCCAGGTAAGCAGTCCCAGGTAGCAGGTTGTCTCCAACCACCATGCAGCACACAAACACTTGTTTCACCAGCTCAGTCTCCCAGGTGTTTAACCAGCTCCTACTCCCCACACCCACTGACACAACTTCCTGTCTTTAAGAGCTGGTCTCTCTGGGGACAGCTTAACCCTTGCCTTCCTGTAAACCCTACACTTCCCTTAAAGGGACCACAGCCCAAATATTGGTGCTATGTAACACCTGTCCAGGATCCAACCTTGGTAATCTTTACATACCCCCATACGCGTAGGTGTTGAAGGCACTATCAGACACCATACACTGCACTCAGGAGAGCGCATCGTCATTCTGATGCTGTCTCCCGGGCCGATGCTCTACCACAAAATTGAATTCCTGGATGGACAGGATCCACCTCGTCACCCTGGCATTGGTCTGCTTGTTTTGTCACATCCAGGTCAACGGGGCATTGTCAGACACCAGGTGAAACTTCCGACCCAGCAGGAAGTAGCGCAGAGAGTCCAGTGCCCACTTGATGGTGAGACAGTCCCGCTCCACCACAGTGTAGTTTTTTTCTGCCGCCGTCAGTTTTATACTGAGAAAAACTACAGGTTGCTCTTCCACATTGACCACTTGCGACAAGATTGCACCCAGTCCAGCATTTTAAGGCATCCGTCTGTACTACAAATTCTTTGGAAAAATCCGGGGCTACTAGCACCGGATGCTCACACAATGTGGTTTTAAGCTTCTGAAAAGCTTCCTTGGCCTCTGCATTCCATGTTATCATCACGGACTTCCTCCCTTTTGTCAGATCCGTCAATGGGGCTGCAATAGTAGCAAAGTTGGGGACGAACCTTCGTAGTAGCCGACTATGCCCAGAAAGGCCCTGACCTGTTTTTTTGTTAGGGGGCAAGGCCAGTTCTGGATGGCTTCTACCTTGTTCATCTGAGGCTTTACTAGACCCCTACCCACAATGTACCCTAGGTACTTTGCTTCCTCCTTCCCAACAGCCGGCTTCTCTGGATTTACGGTAAACCCTGCTCTTTTGAAAGAGTCTTGGACTGCCTGGACCCGAGATAGATGGGACTCTCAATCAGTACTGAAAATGATGAGGTCATCCAGATATACTGAAGCGTATTGTCCATGCTTTGTCTATAGACCTTTGGAATGTGGCTGGGGCTGGCATCTATAATATTGCCAGTGGCCTTCTGGAGTGGAAAAAGCTGTTTTTTCCCTGGCTTCCTTGATGAGGATGAGGGGAATCTGCCAATACCCTTTTGTAAGGTCCAATGTGGTAATATATCGGACGGGACCCAACCTCTCAATCAATTAGTTTACCCTTGGCATCGGATATGCATCAAATTTTGAGACTTCATTAAGTTTTCTGAAATCATTGCAAAATCGCAGAGTGCCGTTGAGTTTTGGTACCAGAACGATAGGACTTGACCATTCACTCTGCGATTCCTCAATGACGTCAAGTTCCAGCATTCTTTTTACCTCTTCAGACACTGCTTTCCTATATGCTTCTGGGATGCAATAGGGCTTTAAGCAGATTTTTACATTGGGCTCTGTAACAATGTCATGCTCAATTATGTTGGTTAGACACAGCAATCCTGAAAACGTTTCTTTGTTTCTCTGCAGAAACTCTTTAGCTTGTTGGCTTTGGGACTTGGTCAGGGTAGCAGCAACGTGCACTAGGTCAACTCATACAGGGTGTCACGGAACCATGAACCAGACGTACAACAACAGATAAGTGAAAATAAGAAAGCTTTATTGAAAAACAAGCTGTAAAGCAAAAGTCCAAACGGATGGCGAAACTGATGCAGAGTCTTTTGCGAAGCCAGGGGTCAGGAACCAACAGGGTAGTCAGACGAAGCCAGGATCAGGAACCAACAGGGTAGTCAGACGAAGCCAGGATCAGGAACCAGCAGGGTAGTCAGACGAAGCCAGGAACAGGAACCAGAAGCAGCAGCAGTCTAGAAGCATGTGAACACAGGGGGACCAAGCAGGGAACTGAAGCCACAGACCTCCTATATATATGAGCTAGGCATCCAGCTCCTCCCAGTGGGAAGGAGGAGCCGCAGGGTGGGAGGCTACAAGAAACCCAGAAACCAAGATGGCCGCCAGCACATGTCAAACGAAGGAGAACAGCAAGAAGGTAAGACCATGACAGTACCTCCCCCTCAAGGGCCCCTCCTCCGCGGAGCAAAGAACGGTTTCTGAGGGAAGCGTGCGTGGAAGGCTCGGAGCAAGGCAGGAGCATGGACATCTGCGGAGGGAACCCAGGAACGCTCCTCTGGACCATAACCACGCCAATGAACCAAAAACTGCACCCGACCGCGGACCAGGCGTGAGTCCAGGATATTGCTCACCTCATACTCCTCACGATTGCCCACTCGGACCGGACGAGGCCGAGGAACCGAGGAAGTGAAACGATTACACACCAGTGGCTTCAACAGGGAGACATGAAACACGTTGGAGATCCGCATGCCAGGAGGAAGCGCAAGGGCATAGGCTACAGGGTTTACCCTGCGAAGCACTCGGAAGGGACCAACAAAGCGAGGCGCCAGCTTGGGAGTGGGCACTCGAAGGTTGAGGTTGCGGGTGGACAACCATACACGGTCTCCGGCCTGGTAGGAAGGAGCAGGCGCTCGTCTGCGATCAGCCTGGAGTCTCTGGCGCTGCGCAGAGACCTCAAGGGACCTCTGGATCTGTACCCAAGAAGCACGTAGGACGGAAAGGTGATCCTCCACAGCCGGAATATCCTGGGGAGAGAATACCTCCGGTAACACGGCAGGTTGGAACCCATAGTTGGCCATGAAGGGAGACGTCCCAGAGGAAGAGTTCACCGCCGTGTTCCTGGCAAACTCAGCCCAAGGCAGGAGGTCAACCCAATTGTCTTGGTGATCGGAGACATAGCAACGAAGGAATTGCTCCAAGGCCTGATTGGATCGTTCTGCGGCCCCATTGGACTGAGGGTGGTAGGCCGAGGAGAAGGAGAGATGAATCCCCAACTGGGAGCAAAAGGCGCGCCAGAACCTGGACACAAACTGACTCCCACGATCCGACACAATCTCCTTGGGCAAACCGTGCAACCGGAAGACCTCCCTGGCAAAAATCGTGGCCAACTCCTGTGCAGAGGGTAACTTCTTGAGAGGAACACAGTGGCACATTTTGGAAAACCGATCCACAATCATGAGAATGACCGTATGGCCTCGGGATGCAGGGAGGTCCACAATGAAATCCATCCCCAGGTGTGACCATGGGCGCTCCCCGGTGGCTAAGGGTTGCAGAAGGCCCAACGGAAGGTGCCGAGGAGACTTACTCTGGGCACAAACGGAGCATGCCGCTACATATGCGGCGATGTCGGAACGTAGGGAAGGCCACCAGAACAGACGTGAAACAGCCCAGGACAGCTGATTCTTTCCAGGATGCCCCGCGGTCTTGGAGTTATGGTAGGTTCGCAACAACCGAGTGCGCAACTCCTCAGGCACAAAACATCTGCCGTTGGGTCTCCCAGAGGGAGCACCAGATTGAGCCGCCAAAATCTGCTCACCCAGGGGAGAGGTCAGGCTGGTGCGAATGGCGGCCAGGATCTGATTCGGAGGTATGACCGAAGTCGGAATAGACTCCTCCCTGGACAGGTCGGAGTACTGCCCTGATAAGGCATCCGCCCTGATGTTCTTGGAACCGGGTAGGTAGGAGACCACGTAATTAAAACGTGACAAGAACAGAGCCCATCTGGCCTGACGTGGTGTCAATCTCTTGGCCTCAGAGAGGTAGGTCAGATTCTTGTGGTGCGTCAGGATGAGGACCGGAACCACCGAACCCTCGAGCAAGTGTCTCCATTCTTTAAGAGCCTGCACGATGGCCAATAACTCCCTGTCACCAATCTGGTAGTTGCACTCCGCGGAAGACAGTTTCCGGGAGTAAAACCCACAAGGAAGCAGAGGACCCTCTGGTGTTCTACGCTGAGACAGAAGGGCGCCTACTCCCGTCTCAGACGCGTCCACCTCGAGGACAAAGGGCAACCCAGGGTTGGGATGCGACAGAATCGGAGCTGACACAAAGGCGGACTTTAGAGCCTCAAAAGCTTGGATGGCCTCGGGCGGCCAGACCTGGGAATTACTGCCCTTCCTGGTCAGATCCGTGAGAGGCTTGGCTAGCACGGAAAAGTCCCTCATGAACTTCCGATAATAATTGGCGAAGCCCAAAAAGCGCTGCAGGGAGCGAAGACCACTGGGCTGGGGCCACTGTAAGACAGCCGAAACCTTCTCAGGATCCATGGAGAACCCCTCAGCGGAAATGATGTAACCTAAGAAGGTTACCTGGGATCGGTGAAATTCGCATTTCTCAAGCTTACCGAACAGCTTGTTCTCTCGTAACCGTTGCAACACTCGTTTGACATCCAGAATGTGGGTCTCCATGGACTCAGAATATACCAAGATGTCATCCAAATAGACCACCACACACTGCTGCAACAGGTCACGGAAAACATCGTTGATGAATTCCTGAAAGACTGCGGGCGCATTGCACAGCCCAAAGGGCATAACCAAGGATTCATAATGGCCGGTCCGGGTGTTAAACGCGGTCTTCCACTCATTGCCCGCCTTGATCCTTACGAGGTTATATGCCGCCCTCAGGTCGAGTTTGGTAAAGACCGTGGCCCCTTTAAGGCGATCAAACAGCTCGGAAATCAAGGGTATCGGGTAAGCGTTCTTGATCGTGATGCGACTGAGACCCCTGTAATCGATGCAAGGCCTCAACTCACCGCCCTTCTTTTTCACAAAGAAAAATCCAGCCCCTGCCGGGGACGAGGATTTGCGAATGTGTCCGCGTGAAAGCGCCTCCTTCACGTACTCCTCCATGGCCTCATTCTCCGCTACCGACAGTGGATAGACTTTGCCACGAGGAGGAACGGCACCAGATTGTAACTCGATGGCACAATCGTATGGGCGGTGCGGAGGTAGGGCAACCGCGCGCACCTTATCGAATACATCCCGGTACTCCTCGTATTCAGGGGGCAACAGAGAGTCCGAGGAAGTACACAGCAACTTGACAGGCCCATGGATGCAACTAGCCCCACACTGCGGTGACCACGTGAGGATCTCGGCCGATCTCCAATCGAAAATCGGATTATGCTTCTGGAGCCAGGGGTACCCCAAGACCACCGAGTAGTGTGGAGACGAAATAACCTGGAAGCAGACCGACTCTCTGTGGACTGCACCAATGGCTAACCCCACTGGAAGGGTCTCATGAGTCACGTGTGGCGGCAGAAGGGGTCTGCCGTCTATCGCCTCAAGAGCCAGAGGAGAACCTCGAGGCTGCAGAGGAATGGAATTGGCGGCAGCGAACACACTATCAATGAACAAACCACCAGCACCAGAGTCCACCAACGCCTGGGTCGTCACCGAGCCCCCGACCCAGGAGAGGACAACAGTGATCAGTGGTTTGTCAACACGGGAAACCGGGGACGAGGAGACTCCACCCAAGATCTGCCCCCGACAGGATCTCAGGTGCGAGCGTTTCCCGGACGGTTCGGACATGCCAACCGAAAATGCCCACCGAGACCACAGTACATGCATCGGCCCTCGCGTCTCCGGAGTACCCTCTCCCCCTCGGACAGGCGAGCAAACCCCAGCTGCATGGGTTCACCCCCAGACAAGTCATCCCCAGGAGGCGTGGAAGGAGAGGGAGGCACGGGTGGGACAACAAAGGTAGGCGCCAATCTGTTAGGAGACCTCCGCAGACTCTCCTTAAAGGAAGGTCTCTCCCTGAGTCTGGTGTCAATCAAAATCAGGAAAGAAATAAGAGACTCGAGCTCCACTGGTAGGTCCTTAGCTGCAACCTCATCCTTCAAGGCATCCGAGAGACCATGAGAGAAAGCAGCGACCAGAGCCTCATTATTCCAGCCCACCTCTGCTGCCAGGGTACGAAACTCAATGGCGTATTCAGCTACGGATCGTGAACCCTGTCTGATGGACATAAGGAGCTTCGCAGCAGAGGCAGCACGAGCCGGCACATCAAATACCTTCCGAAGAGAAGCAACAAAACCGGAAAACTCGGCAACCACCGGATTGTTGTTCTCCCATAAAGGGCTGGCCCAGGCTAAGGCCTTGTCCGAGAGCAGCGAGATTAAGAAGCCCACCTTTGATCTCTCAGTAGGAAAGGCATGTGGCAGCAACTCGAAATAAATGCCCACCTGGTTAAGGAAACCTCGGCACTGAGTTGGCTCTCCCCCAAAGCGCTGTGGAAGGGGGGCAGAACCGGACATACCCCGAAACACCGCAGGCGCAACAACAGGTGTCGGGGTAGACTCTGGCGCAACAACCGGAGCGGCAGTAGGAGCGGGCCCAGGAGCGACAACCGACCCATCGGCAACGGGAGCGAAATGAGCCGTGCGTTCAAGCAGGGTTTGCAACGCCACGGCGAACTGACCCAACAGGTGATCCTGCTGATCAAGTCTGGCAACCAGCGTGGGTAGCGAGGATGGTCCTGTACCGTCAGAATTCATGGCTTGGTCCTAATGTCACGGAACCATGAACCAGACGTACAACAACAGATAAGTGAAAATAAGAAAGCTTTATTGAAAAACAAGCTGTAAAGCAAAAGTCCAAACGGATGGCGAAACTGATGCAGAGTCTTTTGCGAAGCCAGGGGTCAGGAACCAACAGGGTAGTCAGACGAAGCCAGGATCAGGAACCAACAGGGTAGTCAGACGAAGCCAGGATCAGGAACCAGCAGGGTAGTCAGACGAAGCCAGGAACAGGAACCAGAAGCAGCAGCAGTCTAGAAGCATGTGAACACAGGGGGACCAAGCAGGGAACTGAAGCCACAGACCTCCTATATATATGAGCTAGGCATCCAGCTCCTCACAGTGGGAAGGAGGAGCCGCAGGGTGGGAGGCTACAAGAAACCCAGAAACCAAGATGGCCGCCAGCACATGTCAAACGAAGGAGAACAGCAAGAAGGTAAGACCATGACACAGGGTCCTCAACAGTAACCCCTACAACAGCGGATACCTGATATCGGTCTCTCCAGGGTTTTAGCAAATTCACGTGATAAATTTGGTAGGGTTTCCTCTTCCCAGGTTGATGTACCCTGTAATTCACATCACCAACTTTTTCCACCACCTCAAATGGACCCTGCCACCTGGCCAATAATTTGCTTTCTACCGTGGGTATTAAAACAGCTACCCGGTCTCCTACCTGGAACTGTCTTATCCTAGCGGACCGGTCATATACCCTCCTCTGGGCATCCTGTGCCTTTAGTAGGTGCTCCCTTACTAACGGCATCACTTTCGCCACCCTCTCTCTCAATTGGGAGATATGCTCCACCACAGTTTTGTTTGGTGAGGACTCACTTTCCCATGTTTCCTTCACCAGATCCAGCAATCCGTGGGGTCTTCGCCCATACATTAGTTCAAATGGCGAGAAGCCCGTGGAGGCCTGAGGAACCTCCCGGATGGCAAATAACAATGCCGGGATCAACATGTCCCAATGCCGTCTCGCTGGACCACTCTTTTTAGCATTGACTTTAAAGTCTTATTAAACCTCTCAAAAAGGCCATCTGTCTGTGTGTCGGGATTCGAACCCGTGACTGCTTACTAGGCTACCGTCCTCTCTGGACATTCTTCCCTGAAGCCTATTATTTCAACCTTAGTCTTGCCAAGCCTTGCTCACTACCCTTAAATTCCCCACACCTGGTACTTCCCTATATAAGTCCAGTCCCTTGCACTCAAGCTTGCTGATTATTGAGCTCCTGAGCCTTGATCAATCTTCTCCTCATCTGCTGCTATTATCTACTACCACAAATCCACTGCTGACCAGGAATTGACTACCGACTACTTTTCTGCTTTGTCCCTACCTACTGAACTGCTACCTCCATTGCCGATCCGGATTGTCTGACCACACTTACTGCTGCCCGCCCCGACCTTTGGCTCATCTCACTTCTCTCTGGTTGTCCCTTGTCTGCTTCTCCACCTCTGGACCGAACCTGCACTCTGCCTGGCTGGGTGATCCTGGGGACCGCGACCTGGTGTTAGCTTGCAGCGCAGTCTATCTCCACCATAAGGGGCTCTAGTGAAAACCAGCTAGCACTTAGTTTCCGCACCTCAGGTGAACCCGTGTCCTCATCAGAGTACTACCTGGTGTCCATCCGGTATCCAGCACTGCTACCACCATAGCCAACCCGGATTGTCTGACCACGCCTCTGCCAGACTTCCTGCACCTACTACCGGCCTGCGATCCTTGCCACTGGGCTCCACTCCTACCTCAGGTGAGCCTGTAGGATTGTTACACTGTGGGTGGTAGACGGACGTTACCAACTGCTTGATTTGAAACAGTTTGCAGAGGTCCACCATCATCTTCGACATAAACGGGGTGCCCTGATCCATCATCATCTCTGGGCAGCCCAGTGGCTTTTTTCTGCCAAGGGCCATTTGGGTATTTATAAAATCATTCGGGGGCCGTACAAAATTATCAACTTAAAAATGCGCCTATTATATTTGGTCAAACATTTCATTAACTCACCCCTATTGTGATGGCTGCAACTGCTTCTCTTTGGTGAGGTATGTGATGTTAGCTGGTATTGATGATGTTGCTACTGGCAACTGGTTTTCCAGGTTTGCGTCGGTCAGTCTTGAGCGCAGTCGACTCTTTGTGGTGGTAAGTTTTGAAAAGAACTGCTGGCGGGTACAGCTGGCTGGTACTGCTGGTGGGTACAGCTGGCTGGTACTGCTGTGGGTACTGCTGGCTCAGGCTGGAACTGTGCTGTGGGTACTGCTGGCTGGTACTGCTGGCTCAGGCTGGTACTGCTGTGGGTACTGCTGACTCAGGCTGGTACTGTGCTGTAGGTACTGCTGGCTGGTACTGCTGTGGGTACTGCTGGCTCAGGCTGGTACTGCTGGCTAATATTGCTGTGGGTACTGCTGGCTCAGGCTGGTTCTGCTGGCTGATACTGTGCTGTATTTCCTGCTGGCTGGTACTGCTGTGGGTGCTGCTGGCTGGTACTGCTGTGGGTACTGCTGGCTCATGGTTGGTTCTGTTGTGGGTATTGCTGGCTCTGGCTGGTACTGCTGGATCTTAGTGCCCCCTTAATGCAGAGTGATTAGTGCCCCCTTAATGCAGAGTGATTGGTGCCCCCCCCCTTAATGCAGAGTGATTGGTGGCCCCCTTAATGCAGAGTGATTAGTGCCCCCTAAATGCAGAGTGATTGGTGCCCCCCTTAATGCAGAGTGATTGGTGGCCTCCTTAATGCAGAGTGATTAGTGCTCCCTTAATGCAGAGTGATTGGTGCTCCCTTAATGCAGAGTGATTGGTGCCCCCTTAATGCAGAGTGATTGGTGCCCCCCCTTAATGCAGAGTGATTGGTGGCCCCCTTAATGCAGAGTGATTGGTGGCCCCCTTAATGCAGAGTGATTAGTGCCCCCTTAATGCAGAGTGATTAGTGCCCCCTTAATGCAGAGTGATTAGTGGCCCCCTTAGTGCAGAGTGATTAGTGCCCCCCTTAATGCAGAGTGATTAGTGTCCCCTTAATGCAGAGTGATTAATGCCCACTACACTACACTGCCCACTACACTGACCTACACTGCCTACCACACTGCCCACTACAATACACTGCCCACTACACTACACTGCACTACACTACACTGCCCACTACACTACACTGCCCACTACACTACACTGCCCACTGCACTATACTACACTGCCCACTGCACTGCACTGCCCACTGCACTACACTGCACTGCCCACTACACTGCCCACTGCACTACACTGCCCACCACACTGCACTACACTGCCTACTGCACTACACTGCCCACTGTGCTACACTACACTGCCCACTGAACTTCACTACACTGCCCACTGCACTACACTGCCCACTGCACTACACTGCCTACTGCACTACACTACCCACTGCGCTACACTACACTGCCCCCCACACTACACTGCCCACCACACTACACTGCCCACCACACTGCACTACACTGCCCACTACACTACACTGCCTACTGCGCTACACTACACTGCCCACCTAAATTTTGCACCGCCCCCCTCCGCACCCCCCACGCTACGCCACTCACTAATGGTAGGGCTGGCCCTGGGCGCCCCCGCCCAGTATCGGCCATGCAAAGCGGGGACAGTGTCCTCAGTCTGGGGGCCGGATCAAAGGACTTTGCGGGCCGCATACGGCCCACGGGCCGTAGGTTCCCCACCCCTGCCTTAGAGGACGTTTTCTGTAATGGGTTCTCCTCCGGATACCTGGTTGCGTAGTCTAATACTACTAATATATATTGGTGTCCCCTCGCAGATTTTACTAAAGGCCCCACCAGGTCCATAGCAATCCGCTCAAACGGCACCTTGATTATAGGCAAGGGAACTTCCTATAGTGTGACACTGGGGCCGTTAACTGACAAGTGTGGCAGGAAGCACAGTACCTTTTTACTTCCACCTTCACACCTGGCCAGTAAAACCAGTCAGTTATTCCGGCCTCTGTTTTCTCCGCCCCCAGGTGTCCGCCTAATGCGTCATTGTGGGCTAAATCGAGGAGCCTTCGTCCATACGACTGGGGAACCAGCAACTGTTTGACAACTTCCCCTCGGTTTTCAGTCACTCGATAGAGCAAATCCCCAGTTAATGCAAAATTTGTAAACCTTTGTGCCGCCCTGGAATTTGTGGGACTCCATTCACCACTGAAATCTGTTCTCGGGCATTGATTAAAGAGGGATCCTGTAATTGGGCAGAGCTAAATGCCCCCCTGGATACGTCCAGGTCTGAGTGCACTGGTCTGGGGGAAACCTTCCCTTCACCCTCCCCAAGGGGAATCTGCAGTGGGGAGAGTTCCTACTCATCCTCCCCCAACATGACCTGTAACAGAGAGTCTTTCCCCCCTCAGGGGTCAACTCGGTCTTGAGACCTGAAACATGAACCTCATTAATAACATCAACATTTTCCAGCATATCACTACCAGCCCTTGGTATTTCAATGCTAACAGGGTGTGTTGTGGGTGGTTCTGGACCAGACCCCTGAGACTTTGGCTCTTCAGGGCCCACTGTCTCTAGTTCTCTTGGCTGTCCAGGGAGTCCACTCTGCACCTGGTTCCATAGTTCAAGGAATAGTGGACAATCCCACCCCACTATGATATTGTGGATTACGCTTTTTACCACCCCTACTTCCTGTGTCACTGAGGTACAGCCATAAGAAACAGTCACAGGAACCAAGGGGTACTCCCTGGTATCCCTATGGATACATACTACCTGAAGAGTCTTACCCACAGGGCCAAGTCTCCCAATCACTGGGGCGTGGACCAGTGTCACCATACTCCCGGAGTCCATTAACGCCTTGGCAGGAAGGTGGTTCACACAAATCTTGCATTCAAACTGACCTGCTGTCAGATCAAGATGGGTGGTACATACTAGTTGGGCATAGAAGGAGACTCTCCTGCCCACCCCACATTCCATGGGCTCATCCTGAAGTGGGCACTGTGCCTGGGTATGACACCAGGATCAACAACGCCAACACTGTATTTCTCCCATTCGGTTGCCAGGGGCCGACCTCCATGGATCTGGCGAAACTGATGCAGGGATGCAGGTTCCAGGGTCTGGTAGGGTTCCCCTCCTGGATGCTGCAGCTGGTCGTACTGCCCTTGATGTGGGTTCCTGACGCTTGGCAGGTCCGAGCAGATTCTCCACCACAGTATACCTTTCGACCAACTCCACAAACCAGTCCACCGTTGCAGGGTCTCCCTGGCTTACCCAGCATTGTATGTCATCCAGCAGGGACCGCAGGTTCCTGTCCATCACCACCCGTTCCAGCATTTGTGGGCCAGAAAACTTTTTTGGCTGCAGGCATTTTTTGACCAGCTGCACCAGTTCATGCATCTGAGACCTCAGTGGGCGGTCAGGTTGGTACCTCCAGCGGTGCACCCTTTGGGCCCGAACGGTTGTAGTCACCCCCAGGTGGGCCAGGATCTCAGCCTTCAGTTTCTCATAGTCTTTGATGTGCTTGGTCGGATGATCAAAGTAAGCCTTTTGCGGGTCGCCAGTAAGGAAGGGAGTGATGATGTCAGTCCATTGGTCACGGGGCCACCCCTTTCGCTCCACTATCCTTTCAAAAATAAACAGAAAGGCCTCTACATCATCATTAGGGGTCAATTTCTGTAAAACATGGCTGGCTCTCACGGCTATTTGGTTGCCCGGGCCAACAGCTACTTGCTCTTGTCCCTGAGCAAGATGCTGCACTGCCTCCTTTAAAGCAGCCACTTGTGTTTGTGTGGCCTCCTGCTGGGCTGTAAGATAGGTGACCAGCAAGTGGGTAGTCTCCTGCTGAGCTGCTATAGCCTCCTCATGGCAATGGTTTGCTTCTATGGAGGCTTGCTGCTGGGTTTTGCATTAGCGCTTTGATAACCTCCTCCATGTCTTTTCCTGCTGTATGCAAAGACTTCATCCAAGACATGCAAATGGGTACACTGTCTCTTTAAATGTCACTTTTCAAATTGGCTTTTTCGGTTTTAATGCCCTGCCCGCATCCTCCACCATTTGTAATATTTGGGATGATAGCTCCAAAGGACCACGTGCAAGAGCCGGGTAAATTTAAAGCAAAAGTGGTTAATTTTCTTCCACAACAGAAATAAGGCTTCCAGCAGCAAAAAAGTCCAAAAACAGGCATAACATAAAAGTCTGCTTAACTTCAGCATAAATGGCAGATATAATACAATACCGGCTTCTGGTGGGGGTTTACCCCAGGTAAGCAGTCCCAGGTAGCAGCTTGTCTCCAGCCACCATGCAGCACACAAACACTTGTTTCACCAATTCAGACTTCCAGGTGTGTAACCAGCTCCTACTCCCCACACCCACTGACACTACTTCCTGTCTTTAAGAGCTGGTCTCTCTGGGAGACAGTTTAACCCTTTCCTTCCTGTGAACCCCATACTTCCCTTAAAGGGACCACAGCCCAAATATTGGTGCTATGTAACACCTGTCCAGGACCCAACCTTGGTGACCTTTACACCACTAACAACCTGCCTAATCTCTATTGTCACACTTTCATCTCCTTCCTGCCCAGACCAATTTTCAGCTTTCATCGCTCATTGGCATCTATGGGAAATATTAGTCGGCTTGACATGGCACTGCTCCCCCTCTTTAATATTGGCGTCCATGGGAAATATTGGACAGCTTGACATGGCACTGCTCCTTGTCTTTACATTGACATCTATGGGACATATTGGACAGCTTGACATGGCACTGCTCCCTGTCTTTAACATTGGCGTCTATGAGAAATCCTGGTCAGCTTGGCATGGCACTGTTTCTGAACCATAAAAGACAAGGACACAAAACTTGGGGAGCACCGAGAAGGGACCCAGGACTACAACATATCCATACATTTTAAACGTGGAGTATGCCCGTACATTACACTAACTGCAGTAAACTGGCTGAACTCATATCCACTAACTACCTGCCTAATCTCTATTGTTACACACTATAAACGGCTGCCATGTAAGCAGCAGCCTTATATAGTGTGGGGCGGGGACTTAGCCCCTGAGCCATGATTGGCTAAAGGCACCCTGCCTTTGGCTAATCATGGCTCGGAAAAAGACATTGTGCTGCGATTGGCCAAAGCATACAAGTCAGGTGCATGCTTTGGCCAATCCTCAGCAATCAATGCACTGCAACAGCGCAGTGCATTATGGAGTGCTCATCGGTGGGTGAACTTCCCACTGAGTGTCCTATTTGTTTGTGTGTTCAGAGAACACACGCACAGCTGATGTTCGAGTCGAACTTACATTTGACTCGAACACAGAGCCCATGCCTACTGGTGGGATAATAATTGAGCAGCAGCAGTACAAGTTCAGAAAGTATGGGGAGATGCTTTCACTTCAGGTTTTCAGGTACAGATTTTCCAGCAGTGACATCTCAAAATCTCAGTCCAAATCTCATGAGACTAGCAGTCACAGTCACAATGCCCAAAGCAGGCCATACAGTGCATTAAGCTGGTAAAAAAAATTTGTTCAGTGTACCATAACAAGTAGATCTGCCACAGCAGCTTCCCTGCACAACTCTGCATCAGTAAACCTCTTTGTGCTCTCCTGACTTCCCTGTACCATGCCATACTGACCTCCATGTAACATGCCTTCCTGACCTCCATGTACCATGACCTCCTGACTTCAGTGTACTATGCCTTCCTGACCCCCAGTACCATGCCCTCCTGACCTCTGTGTGCAATGCCCCCCTGACCTCAGTGTACCATGCCCCCCTGACCTTCATATACTGTGCCCTCCTGACCCCCAGAACCATGTCCTCCTGACCTCTGTCCACCATGCCCTCCTGACTGATCTGTAGTGTGCCTTCTTGACCCCTGTGTACCCTGTTTTCCTGACACCCCAGTAGCATGTTCTCTACACCCCCCCAGCCTGATTCCCCCAAGTACTGTGCTCCCCTGACTCCTCTGTACCATGCCCTCCTGACCCCCCCCCCAGTACCATGCCCTGCTAACTCCCCCTAGCACCATGCCCTCCTAAACCCCTTGTCCTCTACCCTGTTAATCCCTGTAACTGCTTACTTGCTACTGACCTCTGTACACTTCCCTACCTACTACTACAGACCTCCCTACACTGCCCTACCTACTACTGACCTTTGCACACTGCCCTACACACTACTGACCTCTGTAAACTGCACTACATTTTACTGACCTCTGTACAATGCCCTACCCACTACTGACCTCTGTACACTGTCCTACACACTACTGACCTCTGTATAGTGTCCTACATACTACTAATTGCTGTACACTGCCCTTCACACTACTGACCTCTGTACACGGCCCTCCATACTACTGACCCTCTGTACACGGCCCTCCATACTTCTGACCTCTGTATACTGCAATCCCTTTTACTGACCCCTAGAAACTGCCCTACATACTAATTACACTGGGGAGAACTAGGAGCGCACAGCCAGGCTAGCATTGAGGCAAGGCAGGTCTGAAACTTATTAAGGAAGTCCACCTGCAGTTCCAGTGATTCTGCCTTCATGATGGACTCCTGTATCAGTCTTGTGGGGATGACCAATTATGCCCCAGACATGAAAAAAATTGTGAATTAAAGTAAATGCAACGTTTCTTGCTGAAGCTAACATTTACGGTATGCTAACTTTATATTTTTACATTGACATTTGTTTTATTGGAATTTCCTAAGCTTTCTTCATGCCATCTTTACCTTTTATTGAGGGCTTGCTGGGTCATTTATTTCTTTAAAGAAAAAAGGTTGTGCCGGTGATCTTTAAACTCTTTGATGTTGTCCAGGTACAAACCCGATCCCAGAAAAGTTGGGACACTGTACAAATTGTGAATAAAAACAGAATGCAATGATGTGGAAGTTTCAAATTTCAATATTTTATTCAGAATACAACATAGATGACATATCAAATGTTTAATTGAGAAAATGTATAATTTTAAGGGAAAAATAAGTTGATTTTAAATTGCATGGCATCAACACATCTCAGAAAAGTTGGGACAAGGCCATGTTTACCACTGTGTGGCATCCCCTCTTCTTTTTATAACAGTCTGCAAATGTCTGGGGACTGAGGAGACAAGTTGTTCAAGTTTAGGAATAGGAATGTTTTCCCATTCTTGTCTAATTCAGGCTTCCAGTTGCTCAACTGTCTTAAGTCTTCTTTGTCACATCTTCCTCTTTATGATGCGTAAAATGTTTTCTATGAGTGAAAGATCTGGACTGCAGGCTGGCCATTTCAGTACCCGGACCCTTCTTCTACGCAGCCATGATGTTGTAATTGATGCAGTATGTGGTCTGGCATTGTCATGTTGGAAAATGCAAGGTCTTCCCTGAAAGAGACGACGTCTGGATGGGAGCATATGTTGTTCTAGAACTTGGATATACCTTTCAGCATTGATGGTGCCTTTCCAAATGTGTAAGCTACCCATGCCACACGCACTCATGCAACCCCATACCATCAGAGATGCAGGCTTCTGAACTGAGCGCTGATAACAACTTGGGTTGTCCATGTCCTCTTTAGTCCGGATGACATGGCGTCCCAGTTTTCCAAAAAGAACTTCAAATTTTGATTCGTCTGACCACAGAACAGTTTTCCACTATGCCACAGTCCATTTTAAATGAGCCTTGGCCCAGAGAAAACGCCTGCGCTTCTGGATCATGTTTAGATGTGGCTTCTTTTTTGGCCTATAGAGTTTTAGCTGGCAACGGCGAATGGCACGTTGGATTGTGTTCACTGACAATGTTTTCTGGAAGTATTCCTGAGCCCATGTTGTGATTTCCATTACAGTAGCATTCCTGTATGTGATGCAGTGCCGTCTAAGGGCCAGAAGATCACGGGCATCCAGTATGGTTTTCCGGCCTTGACCCTTACGCACAGAGATTGTTCCAGATTCTCTGAATCTTTGGATGATATTATGCACTGAAGATGATGATAACTTCAAAATCTTTGCAATTTTTCTCTGAGAAACTCCTTTCTGATATTGCTCCACTATTTTTCGCCACGGCATTGGGGGAATTGGTGATCCTCTGCCCATCTTGACTTCTGAGAGACACTGCCACTCTGAGAGGCTTTTTTTATACCCAATCATGTTGCCAATTGACCTAATACGTTGCAAATTGGTCCTCCAGCTGTTCCTTATATGTACATTTAACTTTTCCGGCCTCTTATTGCTACCTGTCCCAACTTTTTTGGAATGTGTAGCTCTCATGAAATCCAAAATGAGCCAATATTTGGCATGGCATTTCAAAATGTCTCACTTTCAACATTTGATATGTTATCTATATTATATTGTGAATTAAATATAAGTTTATAAGATTTGTAAATGAGTCCATTCCTTTTTTACTCACAATTTGTACAGTGTCCCAACTTTTTTGGAATTGGGTTTGTAGATCTCTCCCCCTGAAAGGTTGCCTACCCCTGTTATAGGAGGATAAGAACAGCGCCACTCTAAGTGCAATAAATTCAGTACTTTATTTGACATCTAATAATGCTGGGTACTCACAAGATAGAGCGATTAAAAAACTTAAGAGGCCTGAAGAAGGAGCGCATGCTCCGACAACGCGTCGCCTACGTCATCACGCCCACGTTCCACGCCCAATCCGGAAGTCCACCGCCGGAGGCGTTGCAGGTGTCCTCGGGGTCCGGATACTGCTTACTCCCTGTTTTTTAATCGCTCTATCTTGTGAGTACCCAGCATTATTAGATGTCAAATAAAGTACTGAATTTATTGCACTTAGAGTGGCGCTGTTCTTATTTTCCAGTATATTGCAAGTTTCTTCTCCACTTGAGAGTCAGCAGCCTTCTGGAGTGCACAGACCGGTGCTTCTTATGGACTTTTTGGACTTTGCCACACAACATCCAGGTCCGTGCATCTTCCCATTATAATTTTCCTAGGAGGCTATTGAGGTTCATTTTGAGTCCTGTTGCGCCAGTTTTTTATGTTTCTACCCCTGTTATAGTGCATGGCAACTTAAGATGATCTCACACTGCAGATACTATACAGTACAGTTATGAGGCTGTAGGCACAAGTGTGCGAGGCCCAGGAAATGAACTGCTAAACTTCAGGTGGAATTTAAGACAAAGGATAGATTTTTCATATTACTGTTAAGGCACAATAACATTTCTAGATGTTGACATGTAACATAGCAAATCTTCACTTTTTGATTTCAGGTCCACAAAAAACCTTTGCTTTTCAAGGATATTGTTTCTTTACAAAATGCTTTTTTTTATTACACAATGCATCGGGTCAAGCAAAATATGCTATGGATACTTATAAAAAGCTGGAAATTGTCAGAATTGTTTCTCCATAGGAATAGAAAAATGTAATCCTCAGCTTTGTTGGCCCTTGATGACCTAATGTAACATTTCTCACCTCTTCAATCATGTCCAGCAGAGCTTTATTGCAGCTCTCAAACCGCGTTTTCCAGGTGTTCGTATCTTTTTCCAGTTTTTTCATTTTCTTTGTCATCTGACAAATTCACAACACAAGTTCAGGTTAGCACATAATCATAAAAAACAAATGACTGCATGCTACAAAAAAATAAAATAAAATGAACAAGGTGTTATAGAAAAAAAGTTGCATTTCTGAAATGATCATTGTATTTTGACAACGGTAATTACATTTTATGTGTGCTGTTCAAAGGGAAAATGTATTAAACCATAAATATTTAACAACACTGTCGAGTTTGTGTGAGTTGAGGAGATTTATCCTGAAATAAAAAAAATTATGCTTTTGTTTTGAAACACATAAATTGGTACATAAACTTTCATTATACAAGGTGTTCATTTCACATGTATTGCAGCTGTATGCTTTAAATATATATCAGTGGAAGACAATTACATTTATTACACTTGTTTTATTGCTCAAACTTTATAAATAGTTCATTGCATTGTTTACAGCTTATACCAGGGAATAAGCATATATTGATTAAAATAAATAATCAGCAGTATGACATTAATAGGTAAAAGGATGTAATAAAATACTGTAAGAAATAGGTATAGTCCAGCACTCAATTGCATCCAGCATCGCTCAATATATCAAACATATATCGCAGATCATATAGTCCTTAAAAGGAAAAATAGTCCTCAAACCATAAGCACATGTTCATAAAACCGCCAGTTAGTTCATGTATTAGTGATTCCCGGTGTGATGATGTCTGCAGTCAGGTTCCAACCTTCACCACACCAAACGTGACCCCCCAAGGAGTGGACACTCACCAGAAATACTATAAAGATACGCCTGTAAGCATTGGTTGCTTGGACCCTTGGCACCTTTGGATATCCCCGTCAATGTGATATCCCAAATCCAATGTGCTTACATAAAAACAAATCATTCAAGCAAATAGTAGTAATCCATTTGCTTGAATGATTTGTTTTTATGTAAGCACATTGGATTTGGGGATTGATTTTGGGGTGATTTGTACAATAAATGTTGAAACGGTATCACACTATTGTGCCCCCATCTTTATTTCCATGATACAATCTGATCCATGATTGGAGTACGCTTGTGGATGTCATCTGGGATTGACGGGGATATCCAAAGGTGCCAAGGGTCCAAGCAACCAAAGCTTACAGGCGTATCTTTATAGTATTTCTGGTGAGTGTCCACTCCTTGGGGGGTCACGTTTGGTGTGGTGAAGGTTGGAACCTGACTGCAGACATCATAACACCGGGAATCACTAATACATGAACTAACTGGCGGTTTTATGAACATGTGCTTATGGTTTGAGGACTATTTTTCCTTTTAAGGACTATATGATCTGCGATATATGTTTGATATATTGAGCGCTGCTGGATGCAATTGAGTGCTGGACTATACCTATTTCTTACAGTATTTTATTACATCCTTTTATCTATCCTGGTTTTACTACAGTAGCTGCGATCATTGAATTTTATGAATTTTATGTTTTTTACATTTTATATCCATTGTGTGGTTTTATCCCTTTTAATTAGAAGCGCTGGGCGAGTGTTTGCAATCTAGCTTTTAGTTTCAACCACTTTATACATTTTTTAGTATGACATTAATACCCACAGATGGCAGACTTGGTAAAGCACTAATAGTCCTCCTTCCACACCTGAGAATTATTGGTCTCCATTGGGATTTTCTGTATACCATTGTATACAATATTATTTTTCCTGACAGACTTCCATGGCAGCATATGTTTGGGTAGCCCTGCCCTCGCTCCTGCCTGGGGACTAGGGTTTCACACGGGACAGCTGTGCGAATATTGGGAGTGGACTGTGGTGTCCAGAAGTTCCAGGATGGCTCCAGTAGTCATTAAATGACCGGCTAACAGCAGGGGGGTGAATGGCACACATGCGCAGAAGATTGACACCTGCGGGTGACCTCTAAAGTGTGCCCAGCATGACAGTGTGCTCTGCTGTTCCTGGGAATCGGGTCTCCCTGCGGATGCATCGATTGCTCTGTGGATGAGGTCCAGGATGAGGTCCAGGATACGTGAGTATGTTTGGCTTGAGGTCAGCAGAAGAGACCAGGCGCCATGCGGGCTTCTAGGGAGTAACTCCACTTGTGTTAGAAAAGAAAAATAAATAAATAATAACTAAAATGAAAACTTATGGGGGATGTCTATGCTCTAATGTGCATTGTAGCAATTTTATCAAAGTTTGGTGCAGTTGCTTTCTGTCCGGAACAGATATCTGTTTGTTTTAGCAAGGTTTTTCTTTCTGTGTTAGAGGCTCTGTCTAATGAAACCACCTGTGTAGAGAAGTCTGCTGTGGTAGTATTCCTTTAGCAGTGGTTAACCCCTAGGGGATTTCTCTCACCTAGCAAATAAAAGTTACTTTGTCTCTCTGAACTTTGTATTGGGAAGGGTATTTAATAAATTACTGCATGGCTTACGTAGCAATTCTACATGTTATAATATTTCTTTCCTTAACGATGTGGAGTTCTCCCTTAAACTTACTAAGATTTGTTCATTTCTGCAACAGGTCCTCTGCAGCCTTATACCTCTATGCCTTGTCTGCTCTATGCAGCTTATTGCTGGAGGGAAGCAGTGTCTTCCTTACTAATACTGTCCTTGGATTGTAAGCCCTTCATCGGGTCTCTTAAAGCTAGTGTATGAAAAGCTGCCTAATGGACACTGCCTATTAGGCGTCTCCAGATCTGCATGTATTATGCACACCGTAAACTGGGCCTTTGCTGCTCATGCCTTGGCTGGTAAAACCCTGCATGAATTTCCTACCTTGTTCAGGCATCCAACTTGTAAGATGACAGCGACCATCAGGTTGCCACGTGTAGTCAAGACACTCCAAAGCAGTCTGTTACAACTCCCTGTGCAAGGATTCTCTACTCTGACAATGTCAAGCTTTTCCTTGCAGGACCAGTCAATTGGCCAATTTGACTCTCTTCAAACAATTCCTAAAAGGAATATGCAGCTGAGGAAGATCTTTGAGCAATTTTTTTTGGTACCTCCTTTCGTAGGATCTAGTATGCCTAAAATGGCAGAGGAACATGTAATGCAAGTATTTAGCACTTCCAAAGGAGTGCATTGCCTTTTTTCCTATAATGTTTAAGCTAGAAGATCATTCTTCAAGAGGGGTGCAAATTGAACAGAAGGACAGAGCAGCATAATGTCTTAGTGGTCAGCACCTTGCAGTATTGGTTTGCTCATGTTTAAACCCCAACGAGGACACTTCTACCTGCACTGCAGGATGTCAGATTAAGGCACTTATGGAGAAGATTTTTTCCAGCACAATGAGTCACCTGTTTGGTTGATGTAGCCTTCATCAGCTTAGCCGTATACATGGAATTGTCATTGGATGATGATGTGTCCTTCAGGGGTATACTCAATCAGGATGATTGGGTGTGTCCTTGGGGGGTGTAGCTTCTTTTGGTGATAGCCTTGTGTTGGACTTGTCCCTAAGGGGTATATCTGTCTGCATTTGCAGCCTGGGAGCCTGCCTTAACCCTTGCCTCTCTTCCAATTCAATGGAAGTTGGGATGAAGAATATTCTATCCTAAATAATAATTCTGACAAGTGGGACAATCTGGTCTGCATTGCAAGAGTTTATTCCGCCCCTTTGTGGGCTGGCTTTACCTTGATGGCAAATAGCTGGAGAGGATTCTACAAGTAGAACATTCGTCTGCATTGCGAGAGTCTAAACAATTCCCTTAAAGGGCTAGCTTCATTTGATAATAAATAGTTGGGAATAATTCTACAAGTGGGACAATCTTGTCTGCATTGCGAGAGTCTTGCAATCCCCTTAAAGGGCTAGCATCATTTGTTAGCAAATAGCTGGGATTAATTCTACAAGTAGGACAATCATGTCTGCATTGCGAGAGTCTAGCAGTCCCCTTCAAGGGCTAGCTTCACTTGATAGCAAATACAGTGCCTTGCGAAAGTATTCGGCCCCCTTGAACTTTGCGACCTTTTGCCACATTTCAGGCTTCAAACATAAAGATATTAAACTGTAATTTTTTGTGAAGAATCAACAACAAGTGGGACACAATCATGAAGTGGAACGAAATTTATTGGATATTTCAAACTTTGTTAACAAATAAAAATCTGAAAAATTGGGCGTGCAAAATTATTTAGCCCCTTTACTTTCAGTGCAGCAAACTCTCTCCAGAAGTTCAGTGAGGATCTTTGAATGATCCAATGTTGACCTAAATGACTAATGATGATAAATAGAATCCACCTATGTGTAATCAAGTCTCCGTATAAATGCACCTGCACTGTGATAGTCTCAGAGGTCAGTTTAAAGCGCAGAGAGCATCATGAAGAACAAGGAACACAACAGGCAGGTCCGAGATACTGTTGTGGAGAAGTTTAAAGCCGGATTTGGATACAAAAAGATTTCCCAAGCTTTAAACATCCCAAGGAGCACTGTGCAAGCGATAATATTGAAATGGAAGGAGTATCAGACCACTGCAAATCTACGAAGACCTGGTCGTCCCTCTAAACTTTCAGCTCATACAAGGAGAAGACTGATCAGAGATGCAACCAAGAGGCCCATGATCACTCTGGATGAACTGCAGAGATCTACAGCTGAGGTGGGAGACTCTGTCCATAGGACAACAATCAGTCGTATACTGCACAAATCTGGCCTTTATGGAAGAGTGGCAAGAAGAAAGCCATTTCTTAAAGATATCCATAAAAAGTGTCGTTTAAAGTATGCCACAAGCCACTTGGGAGACACACCAAACATGTGGAAGAAGGTGCTCTGGTCAGATGAAACCAAAATCAAACTTTTTGGCAATAATGCAAAACGTTATGTTTGGAGTAAAAGCAACACAGCTTATCACCCAGAACACACCATCCCCACTGTCAAACATGGTGGTGGCAGCATCATGGTTTGGGCCTGCTTTTATTTAGCAGGGACAGGGAAGATGGTTAAAATTGATGGGAAGATGGATGGAGCCAAATACAGGACCATTCTGGAAGAAAACCTGATGGAGTCTGCAAAAGACCTGAGACTGGGACGGAGATTTGTCTTCCAACAAGACAATGATCCAAAACATAAAGCAACATCTACAATGGAATGGTTCACAAATAAACATATCCAGGTGTTAGAATGGCCAAGTCAAAGTCCAGACCTGAATACAACTGAAAACTGCTGTTCACAAACGCTCTCCATCCAACCTCACTGAGCTTGAGCTGTTTTGCAAGGAGGAATGGGCAAAAATTTCAGTCTCTCGATGTGCAAAACTGATAGAGACATACCCGAAGTGACTTACAGCTGTACTCGCAGCAAAAGGTGGCGCTACAAAGTATTAACTTAAGGGGGCTGAATAATTTTGCATGCCCAACTTTTCAGTTTTTTATTTGTTAAAAAAGTTTGAAATATCCAATAAATTTCGTTCCACTTCATGATTGTGTCCCACTTGTTTATTGTTCACAAAAAATTACAGTTTTATATCTTTATGTTTGAAGCCTGAAATGTGGCAAAAGGTTGCAAAGTTCAAGGGGGCCGAATACTTTCGCAAGGCACTGTAGCTGGGAATAATTCTACAAGTAGGACAATATTGTCTACATTGTGGAAATCTAAACAGTCCCCTTCAAGGGCTAGCCTCATTTAACAGCTAAGAGCTGTGTTTAGTTTGGCCTCCTTCCCTCAGTGTACATGTCTGCTGAATGAAAGAGGACTGCAGTTCAAGAGTCAGTGTCTAACTCCATAATGGTTTGCTCCTGCAATTCCTGGCCTGGAGTCCAGAAAGCATTGAAGAGAGAAAAAGTCCTCAACCAAGTATTCAGCAAAGAGCTCCACTTCTGGGGGAGAGGTTGCTTAATGGCCTTTTTCATATTTGTGCCACCCAAACCTTTCTTATGGGTACCTGGTTGCTCCTCTGCTACTAGGAAGATACAGTTTTGATCTCGGACAGTTGGACCTTCAGGTCAAGCTCTTCAGGCCATGTTGGTCAATCAGCCACCTTCAAGCCTCTGATTGCGCAAGGAGGAATCCTTTGCTTCAGCAACAATAAGCAAGTTCTGCTAGCCAACGTGGTTCTTACTGTCTCTAGGGACGGCAATTCCAATTACAGCAGATGTGATTTTAAGAGCAGTACTACTGTTGCTCAGAGGGATGCCTATTTCCAATTCCCAGAGCTGCCTTCTGACATCCTCTGTTTCTATATGGATTAGGATGTCATGCAGCATATTTGTCTGCTGGTCGGGTTACCGATCCACTCCTCCTCTAGACAGGAATTCCTGTCAAGTATACAGAGGGAGTTCTCAGAACCCTACAAGAGATTGTATGGCTAGTCTTTCAAAAAGGGTCTTGTGATTCCTACACAAATCCTTGTGCATCTGAGAGCTCAATCCATAACAGTTCAGGATACATTGTTTTTTGTTACTAGAGCATACTGGTGGTAGGATGCTGGGTATTCCTGACTCTCCTCTCTTCACCTGTCAGCGTCTCAATACCTGATGATCAGGACATGGTCTCTCCCATCCCTATATTGAGGTGTGCTCAATGGAAAAGGCCTCCTGTCCTAAAAGGGTTTTTTTTCTCCAATGTTAATCATGTATCCAGCGATAAATGTCTTGCAAACAGGCAGATGAAGCCATGGGGGCTGGCACAGTAATACATCTTCTGTGCTGCTGAGTTATTGCCAGTGGAACTCCCCTGTCAGGAAGTTGTTTTGCTAGAAGAACTCCGTGGTTGGGAAGTTAGTTTTAACACTCTGGTTTTGTGGCCAGATCTTTCATGCTCCCTTCGCCTTTTGTGACCTGACAGCAGGTTTTTTAGTCTCTAGTGAGGCTGAACAACTTCACGGTGGTGTCCAAAGCAGGGGGCAGGTCAGAACCTGCAGAGTCAATCCACTGAGAAGAGGTAGAGATGACTGTGATCTGGGTGGAGTAGAATCTTCCTTATCTCTTTAAAATCTACATAGAATTTCTGGGAAGGATCCATATTGGGCAATAAGTGGTTCCTACATACAGGTCCCTCCAAATGGATTTTATCTCTGGACAAGATTTCAGAGTTAGATCTGATACCATCTCCTTACTATTACAAGCTGGAGAGCTTTTCCCTATGGGCCTGGGCCAAGCCCTGGGTGCGGATTCAGTGTCAGATCAGGAAAGGTCTCACAAGCCATATGCTTTCCAGTTCGATCCATATACAGTTTTTTTGGGGGGTCATTTGCAAAGACCGTGCCAATGTTTGCAGTAATTCCCTATTGGCCAAACAGTCCTTGGTTCCTGCCTTTGATACAAGGGTATCGGATTGAAATCCTTTCTCTTGGATGGGATCTTCTGTCTTAAAGAGCAATATTCCACCTTTTTTCATCTCTTCCACTTTCTCATCCTGGCAGGAAGAGACTAATCCGGCTTGGCTGTTTCTCTAAGCTAATATCTATAATTCTTACAAAAGGATTTGAATAGAGCTTGTTCAGTTTGGACTGCTTTGTTTTCTTTGCTTCAGTTCTCTAATCAGGTGCACTCCGGACTTCAACTGATCCCAAAGCTCTCTTAGAGGGCAAATCTCTGCAGTAACTTGCGTAAAGTCTCAGTCATGAAGGCAGCCTTTCTATGGGTTATTTTCCTCATTCAGGAAATTTGCCAGAATTTGGGCCTTGTGCCAAGAGGGATCCTTGTGGCTTTCTGCCCAGTACGAGTAGTGTTTATATCCATACTGGGCGGCAATAAGAGGTGGCTTCGGCATTCTATGAGAATAAAGGATCCATTCCTCCCATATGTAGGACCACCAAGAATAACTAGTTCCATGCCATGGATATTGGGATTTTTTTGAGCATACTCTCAAGCTACTGTTTTGCTCAGAGTTTAGGACATATTTGTTACTCTCCCTAGCAGAATCAGCAGGATGGAGATGTCATGCAGAATTTTTGCTGGATGGGTCATTCCAGCTAGTCATTGGGCTTATAAAGCTTAGAGCTTGGTTCCTATGGAAGAAGTCATCACACACTCATCCAGGAGTGTGTAGGCTTTGTGGGCTCCCTGTGAAAGGGCACTAAGAATAGTTAAAGGATGACATATCTTCCATTAAAGCTGTTCTGGCTCTTTGTGAGGTGTAGCTAGCTTCCTTATGCTGTCAATATCTATCCATAGGGCTTGTTGGCTATCATTGAAACCCTACTTTTCTGACATCCCACCCTTGTTTTTTGGGCTAGTTAGTTCTCAAATGTATGCTGCCATGGAAGTCTGTCATGAAAATGGAAAATTTACTATCAAATACTTACCGTAATTTTCCTTTCCTGATGGACTCCATGGGAGCAGGAGTTCCCTCCCAAAGTCATGTAGAGTCATGAGTAGGCTAGTTACGGAACACGGCCTCTGGCCTGAAAATTTATGGGAGTGGGGTCCTATGGGGTTAGAGCAAGGGCGGGGCTACCCAAACATATGCTGTCATGGAGTTCATCAAGAAAGGAAAATTACGGTAAGTATTTGATAGTAAATTTTTGGTTAATTTACTCAGAAGGGGAAAAAAAGGAAACATATCTTTTTAATACTTTTTCATAATAAGCAAGTAGATAGAAAATCCGTAGGTGTTATTACCAGCTATCCGCAAGGTCAACAAGGAAGTGTTATACAGTTTGCAATCATCAACTCCTTTAAAAAAATAATAATAAAAAAAAAATGAGGGTCAGACTGAATTTAGAGATGTGTGAGTTATATTGCTGCATACTGGACAACTGGACACTGTCAAAAAAAAAAAAAAAATCTGTAAATTAGCTAGGTATAACCCCTTCCATTGCGCTTCAGTTTTGTGGAAAAGCAATAGCAGGATCTGGTCATAAAGACAGAGGGTGTGACTTGGGTCCCTTTAAGAACTCCAAGACATGGATTTTATAGAAAGTCAAAAATCAAATTTTCTTATCGCTCATTAGGAGCGCTGAGTCAGTAGAATTCTAAGATGTATGGGCTGTTCAAAACCAACCAAACTAAGAGGTGGGGAACACAGCACACAAAACACCAACAGGCCCACAAAAAACTAGGGGGAAAAGAACTGGGAGCTGCCTAAAGGACCTTATGTCTTAAGCTGGCATCAGATGAGACCTGACCACTCACGTAGTAAAACTTAGAGTGTGTGTCAGCAAATGACCAGGTAGTGGCCTTGAAAAGTTGTGAAACAGAAGCCTGATGTGGAAAAGCTCAGGATGCACTTGCTGATCTAGTGAAGTGCTCCTTTACAGGAATAGGTGGAACCTTATCATTAAGCCTGTAGGCTTGAACAACATGCTACCTGAGCCACCTAGAATGGGTGAAACAAGAAGGAGATTGTTCTTTCTGAAATGACTACAAGGGAGTCAGTTAGTCTGAAGGAAGTTTTATCAAAGAAATAAAATCTCAAACAGCTCAAACCAATGGAGTGAAATCTCCCCAGGATGTACAAGAGAAGGACAAAAACACAAAAACAAAAAAATGCACAATGTCTTGGTTAAAGTGAAAGGAAGAGACTCTGGGCCACAAGAAAAACCTTATCTTTGTGCATTACAACAAAATGGTTTTGCAAGACAAGGCCGCTTAATCAGAAACTGGCCTCGCAAAAGTGATGGCATTAAAAAAGGCTACTTTATGAGTAAGAGTAGAGATAAGAATTTCTCTGGTTCAAAGGACATTTTTTTTGTAAGAGCTGACAAAACCAGGCTGAGATCCCAAGGAGTCACAGGCACACGCACAGATGGAACTACAGTATATGAGCCACACCCTGTAGAAGGCCATTAACAAGAAATGAGAAGCAAGCGGTCATTGAAAAAGAAGGCATTTGTCCCTTGATGGTACTCATGGCCAAATGTTGATCAAATCCAGATTGGAGAAAGGTCAGGATGTGTGCCAAAGGGTACTTCTTGGGATAAAACTTCCTTGCCTCACACAGTGCAAAGAGAACAGGGTTCTGGGGGTGAGGCGAAACATTGTGCACAGAGACTGCACCTGCTTGCCCCAAGCAGTCACAATGTCAAGTTCAATGTCAATGGTCTGGAGTGGAACTGGGCAAATGTGACCGCCTTTAAGGATTTAACCATCAAGCCAAGAGCTCAATTTCAAAATGAGAGTTGGATGACTCCTGGACTGCAGGATCTGAGCCTGGGAGTAGAAAGTTAGAAGATTGGCTTGAGAAAGAAATCTCTGGACTGAGCCATGTCTAGGAAATTACCCAGATGTTCTACGTGATGTGTTAGCTGATGGGTGAGCTGATTTCTGAAGGTTTAGGATCCAACAAAAAATGTGGAGAACCTGAAAAGCATTTTGGACATTAACTGATAGGATCTGCCTGCTTTCCACTCAGCAGACAGTTATCCAGAAATCTCATGACAGGAACACCCCCCTGTGAGTGTAATAGTGCAAATAGCAAAGCTAGCACCTTGGTAAATAACTGAAATTCCAGATGAACTCTCTGCACACTGCTATATACCCCTCTAGCAAACTTTGCAATTAAAAAAACAGGGATTTTTAGTTCACACCTATTGCAATACATGATTAAGCAGGTCAACTGCATCAAAGTAATCCCTCTATGGCCAGTCCCTAACCTGCTCTGCAAAATGCAAATGCTACAGTGGACACAATGGCAACATGGGGCAAACAAACTAAAATTGGAGGAGAGCCACTAACTTCACGTCTGACCACTGACCTGCAATGCAACAGAAATAAGATACACTTGTGCTCAAATCCCAATAGCTTCTACATGTATACGTATAACCCATCAGGTGCTAAAGGGGCGTAACCAACACTCTGCACACTGCTTTATACCCCTTCTAGTGTGCAGAGTGTTCATCCACAATTTCTAGTCTTACCCCAGCATTAGGCAGTAGCAAGGAGGAATGAACCTTCAATTCTTCATCCCAAGAAAACATTTGAATGAAGTAATCAAATCAATTTTGTGCTCTTTATTGAACTCACTCATGGCATGTTTCACACTCTCATTGAAATTGTATTCATTCCATTAAAAGCACTATTTTAGCAGTATGTTTTTTTTTTTATTACACTGGCCACTGTTTTTAAAGTTATATAAAACTTTGGTCATAATGTCACCTAGCATTCTCAGCAGATTTATATAGAATTTGGAATGTAACAACATATAAGATATAATTTTTGGTTCTGACACAGTAATAAGCAAGGGTAAGTTTTTCATAGTGTGAGAACTAGCATTAAATGTAGAGCTGTTTAAGGACACCGCCACTCGCTTTTCTTCTTTTTTTTTAAGGGCTTTTCTTGCCTATTATTATTTAAAAGAAAGTTCTAGAAAAAAACACAAACATGAGTTTTCCTTGCAAGGGTAATCAGCATTTTTTTCTATCAAAACTACATTCAGCCCTTCTGGCTTGCACTTGCAGCACTGCTGTTCTGGCCTTAAACTCCAGGCCCTTGTCTGTCTCCTACAGACTGTTTGCTAACAACTAGGTGCACACAGCTAGCTGCTCTGGCTCTCTCTCTCTCTCACTCCTGACTCCTGGGCAACAACCTCCTATCTGCCAGGGTGGAGCCCAGAACCATGGTCAGCTAAAAACCCAGCACACACCTGACCAATTAGTGTGCTGGCTGTTCTGAATACCTGGAGCCAGGCTAAGAGATTTTATCCCACCCGGATCACTTTAAAAATTTCCAGACTCCTGGTCCCAAAACGGACTCTAACAAACACTGAAAAAAACTAAAAAGCCAGTTCCCTCTTCATGACACAAGCTCACTGGAGCCCGTCAACCGACCTGAAAATTCTGTATCATAACCTCTTTCTGGACCCTGGCAGGCAGGGGCGGTGCAAGTATTTTTGCCGCCCTAGGCAAAATAGAAAATTTCCACCCCCCCATATGCTCGGCCCACGTTTACCTTTTAAAAGCATGCAGCGACAGGCTATAGACACCAAAACCACCACATTAAACTGTAGTGGTTCTGGAACTATAGTGTCCTTTTAATGTGAGGTAAATTAATTATGTAATAATATTACTAAATAATAAAAATATTGGATTGCCTATTTACCACACCAGAATAGGACAAAAAGATGATGGTCTCTGGCTGCAGTCTGGCTCTTGGTCAAATACAGGCCCTAGAGGCAAACACCAATACCCTGGGGAAGCAGAAAGCAGCTACCATCCTGGAGTAGGTTACTTCCTTTACTGTGACTCCCAGCAGGCAGCAGACAATTGCTGGTGGCTGCTCAGTGGCCTTCATCCACTTTAAACCCTGCCCCCTCTCTGTGCTCAAGGGTGGAAGGGGTCAGGCAGGGGTAAGTTCCGGCCACCGGGCGCACAGAGCAGAGAGTGCGCACTTGAGGTCCTGTCTGCAGAGCTCCGCCTCAGGCAGGAAGGTAAGCTCAGTCAGACCTTGAGAGACAGCTGTCTCAGCCTCTCAAGTCTGCTGCTCGCCCACCTTCACTGTCACGTGGGCGGTCTCGTGGGTGGTCGCGTTTCTCTGCGGCCGCCATCTATACAGCAGTGCTGTGCCACCTGAGGCTTGCTGTAGCTCTCAGGCGGCACAGCATGAGGAGTGCCGCACCGGCCAGCGGCCAGTCCATTACTGATTCCGGATGAAGGATGCCGGCGCCCCCTGCTAAGTTGTGCCCTAGGTGGCTGCCTAGGTTGCCTTACAGGTAGCGACGGCCCTGCTGGCAGGGCAACGCTCTGCCACAATGGTAATCTCAAGCCACAGATGTACTTACCTTAGGTAGGCTTTGCTTGGTAAGTACAGATAAGTGGGCAGCATAAGCACTGTGGCTCTCACCTTTGTGCCCATAACTACTTAGATAGAGGGTTTTTTATGTTACATTATTACCACAATAGCTGATAATGTCAACTTTGAGATGGCAGCCCTTGACCCATACACAGTTGAGGTTGGCCAACTGGTCTTGTTCACTATCGTCTACGAGAAAATTCTAAAGTATTATCTCACTAATTTGAGACTCCTTAACTGCTATGTATATGCTACACAGAAAGGGATAATAACAACATGACAGAGAGATTAAGATCCAGAGCTTCCAAGGAACATACAGTATAGTTGTGCATATTTGAAACTAGGACATGAGTATTTTGATTCTATTGGTTAGGTAACATCTTCATAAACTGAGCAGCAATAAATAATAAAAAAAAAATAACCTTTTCCATTTCTTTTTTGAACGTTGTGAAAACTTCATTGCTTTTAGTCAGCGAATTCTGAAATTCATCAAATCTCTCCGAGTATAGCGCAACCTGTCAGTTGAAAAAAAAAAAAAAGTGGGAATAATTAGAATTTAAAGAAAGATAAATTTGTACAAACTAAATGCTATTTGTCAAAACCCCATTAATGTGATGAATCAATGGAGACAAACTCGAAATGCTCAACATATCTAACATCTTTTATGAGTCATAACACCTTCTTGTCAAACCAGAGTAAGATTTCCTCTGTTTAGCATTTCTAATGAACCCATATGCTGTTCACAAATTATAATTAACGATTTCCTTCAAGACTGTCATCACAGGTGCCAATGCTTCCAGAACTGAATACATAAACTATGCAGAAACAGAAATAAGTGATTACACTCACAAGTATTACAAGAGGGAAAAAAAGTAATTATGTTGTATGACTGTTCTGGGGATATCGCAGAAACAATTATCATTTTTGGATAATATATCATCCACATTCTATGGATACCAGTAGAGACAGGATTTTTTGAAGAGGATCAAAGTTTAACATTTAGATTATTTATAAAATGATATAAAATCTATAAGTCTAAAGTAATGGCCTAGAATTGGCCAAATGAATGTAAACTTCTTCGGTTGCATTCAGACAGCCAAAAAAGCATTGGCCAGGAGCTGGCAAGAATAAGTAGATTGTGCAGTGTGTAGAAACTCTGTACAAATCAATGGTTGGCACTGCTGCTGTTCACATGTAACTGCTCATCTGAATGGGTGCATGAGAATAGAGCCTCTGACCCACCCTGGGCGCCCAGGACTGGTGTTTTTGGCTGCACACAAACTGACTGCAGCTAATCGCCCAGTTTGTATGTGGCCACAGCACAAAGTGTTGCTGAGTCCAGAGGTGGTGTTTAGCCACATCTGAATGCAAACTATCCACTGCTATTCAGGATGAAGAGCGAAGGAAGGTGCTAGTGAATATGTTATTTAATGGCCCCTTCATTTTTCATATGAACACACTCACTCACTGTGTTTATATTTGAAGCATAGTAAACTGTGTTTCCTATGCTTCAGTTTGTGAATGAACAGGAAGCCGGTCAGCACAGAGCACTTCCCATTCATTTAGTTGAACTGAATGGACTTGTGTCTTTTTTCAGCTGTACTAACTATACAACTATGGGGCTTCACAGAGCCTGGGAACCTGTTATTCACTGTCCCATGCAGCTGAGGCTGCAGAAAAAGGCATGTGTGTTTGGGCTTTGAGCTGCACGCCCTAAATCAATAGGCTGCAATGAAATCAGATGAATTAAACTGGCAAGCAAGCTGGCACTCTGGAACCTTTGTTATACATGAAAATGAGTTACTAATGGTAATCAATATAATGTGTGGCAGGTATGTATAGGGATTCAAAAAAAGGGGAAATTTGGGACTTTAAATGAGGCAATGACTGGGTAGGGTCATATGCCTCCATCCCTGATACAGATAAATGAGGAGGGAGGTTTGGGACTTTAAATGAAGCACACAGCTATAAAGTGATGTAAAAAATCAATGTATAAAATGTTTTTTGGTACATATACACATGTTTAGTTGTTTCAAAATACAATGAATAAATAGTATTGCTTATTAATCGCACATAGTACATATATATACACTAAGACATATTGCCACCCCATCATGTTGTGGGTGTTATAAGTTGACCTAGACTTCGCTATCAAGATGCATTGATGGGTAATGGTTGTATAAACAAGTAATACATCAGATAGTGGTAATTGCGTAGCATCGAGAAGGGCTCTACGCGTTTCGTGGGTTCTTTCCACTCATCAGTAGCCGATGCAGGGTGAAAAAAACTTGTACAGGTTAGCTAAAGGTTCCAAATGAGGTGCTGGAAGCTGAAGAAACGGTGGGGGACTCGTCTCCGGGAGCTGTGGCAGTGGCCAGGGGCATGAAACCAACACAAACAAGGGTGGATGGATTACCATGGGAATGGGGTCCCCATTAAAAATCAAAAATAGTGCTGAATGTGTCTGAAAGGACATTCTGTGGGGAGTAATAAAATATATATCAATGTAAATAATGCACATCTGATGATATAATGAGGACTGAAGCCCAAAAGCAAGGTGTCAGTAGGAGTAAACCCAGGTAGGAAGTAAAAGTAGGTAATGACATAAAATGAAAACATATAGCTCTCACCGAAGGAAGGAATGATATGAGAAAAACACCAAGAGACCAGTGAAAACAAAACAGCCAGAGTGAACAATGTAATCAAGTGATACCTGAATCACTGGTCTCTTGGTGTTTTTCTCATATCATTCCTTCCTTTGGTGAGAGCTATATGTTTTCATTTACCGGTATTTGGTATGTATAGGGAGGACCACCTTGGTTTACAAGGCAAACAGTTTCCTGGCTTGGAAATTTCAAGGAAATCCATTGCCCTAATAAAAAATATATATTTACACTATTTTGTGCAACCTATAGGATATAAACTATGTAGTGCCAAAACATTTTAGGGCCTATTTACCTAATATTTGCAGTAAGTTAACAATCTTTGTGTTAAGGCAGCCTATTCAGAATGACGTGACTACTGATGCACTCAAATATGTTTAAAACTGCACCTGAACCTTTTTTTATTGCAATGCAAGTGCATTACTTTAGAGTGATGGAGTGCCATGCAAAATGAATAGCACTGCATTATATGTTACGTGGATTTTAGCAGCTTGTGATCATGCACACGTTACCGCAATATAGAAATGTAACCCTGCCCTTAATGTTTTCACGATAGCATTAGCATTTAAGAGAACTGGAACAAAATTAAAGTCAAACTATAAGCAAAACCTTTTTGTCATTTTGGATAGTGCAAGGGAGGGTTATGCCCCCTGTCAGATTTTTATTCCGCCATTTGTGTCCCATTGCAGAGTTTTCTCTTCACTTCCTGTCCCATAGCCAAAACAGGAAGTGAGAGGAAATCCCTGCAAATTAGGGGAATGTTTTGGGGACCCCCAGGTCACCAAAATTAGTGTCCTTATTAGAAGATTTCCCCTCTATTACTTTTCTGAGGATAACCCGAAATATGAGGTTTTCTTTCAATCATAATGGTAAACAGGACAAATAGAGAGGATACAGTTCCTAAATGGGGGCACAGACAGCAAAGTGTTCTAATCCATCTCCACTTTATCCCAAAAAAATAAAAATGTGCCATTAGACTGGTGCTCTTTTGAACCTGTTTTTGTAAAAATTCGTTTTTTTTTTTAATATCAGATTGTTTTTTTTTTTTTGATGAATGATTTCTTAGATGTTTTATAGTTTATAGTAAAAATCTTGTACAAAACAAATTCAACTAAAAAACAATTTAAAATAATTTACCTGTTTGCATTATTAGCACTTTTTTAAATTTTATTTAAAAGGTCTTTTCATCTTTTTGTATTTACAAGATTGTGGAAGTGATTTATTAGGAATTACAAGGTTATTATTGCAAATAACTCTAGAAACTGATTTCCTGAAGCCCTATGGAGACTCTCTATGGAATCAATAAAGCAAATCTGTTGCCATGGTTTAACAAATAAACTGATAAAATGACGCATGCATATTTATGTTGGCACCTCTAAGTAAAAGAAACGTTTTTTTACAGTTTTGTCAGAAACCCCACGTCCGAACCCAGGATCTCCTACCCCCGCTAACTCACTTTTGTTTAGTGAGGCTGCCCATCATAATGACGGGCAACTAGAAAGGTACAGGAAGGTGTAGGTGGACCAGAACCTGTTACTATCAGATATCTGCATACAGTATAGGAGTATTCTGGTTTTAAAAGTCCCAGGCCTATCTGCAAAAAATTCTAAACTGTGGATACCAAATATGACCATGTAAATTTATTTTAATATTATTGCATATATTCTAGATAAATTTGATAATAAACATAATGAATTTGGGCAGCTCCATTAAGTACTAATAAAGTTAAAAAAAAAATAATTTTATTTACTTTAACCTGTAAAAAAAGTAAATGTATGAAATGAAATGTATATCAGTGAAATAAATGAATATCTGCAATGCATTATCTCTGCCTGAAGAGTAATTTGCCTCACTATGAGAATTACAAGAGCATGAGTCCTAATTACCTGCCAACCATGTGAAAACACACATGGATAATGTATATTGAGTCACCTCTATCCCTTTAATTAGCCCTACCAATGGTTTCTACTTACCCAGGTTACTGCTGGTGCTTTCTTTCTACAGTCCTGAATTATTCCCAATTACTTTTCAGCATGTTGTTATCTTGAAACGTTAAAGTATATTTAAACCCTAAAAATGAACTTCTCTTATTTGCTTGTTTTTCATCTGTCAAATATACCATCAAAAGTGTTTTGTTAGATCTGTCACAATGAACTTCTGTAGAATCCTGCCTGAAATCTAATGAGCTCATGACTTAAGGGCCATACACCCAGGCTGAATATCGGGCGGCATTGGCCGGTTCAATTGAAACATGTGTAAGGCAACCATGTGTCCGTCTGCCGAAGGGGCATGACTGAAAAAGTTCTGCTGATCGGCACTTGATCAGCGCTCTCAGCCAGTGGTTGCATAGGATAGACAGAGCATAGGATGACAACACTAATCCGTCGTAGATACAGTACAGAGAGTGAGATCACCTTAGGACAGGAATCGTGTGGCGGGGGCTGGATCACCAGGTGAAAAATAAAAGGAAACAGGCTAAAACAAGAAAACCAATGCAGTCACATCTAAGGACTGGTAAGTTGCAATATGTTACATTTTTCTGCTTACAGTTACATTTATCACTTCTGGACCGGAAGGTTTTCCCCCCCTTAATGACCAGGCCATATTTTGTGATTCGGCACTGCGTTATTTTAACTAACAATTGCGCGGTTGTGCGAAGCTGTACCCAAACAAATGGATGTCCTTTTTCCCCCACAAATAGAGCTTTCTTTTGGTGGTATTTGATCCCCTCTGCGATTTTTATTTTTTGTGCTATAAACAAAAAAAGAGCGACAATTCTGAAAAGAAAAAGAAAATAAAAAATATATATATATATATATATATATATATTTCACTTTCTGCTTTATAACATTCTCAATAAAAATTTTTAACTCAAATGTTTTCATGATTTTAGGCCAATATGTGTTCTGCTACATATTTTTGGTAAAAAAAATCCCAATAAGCGTATTTTGATTGGTTTGCGCAAAAGTTATCACGTCTACAAACTAAAGATTTATGTCCATTTTATTTATTTTTTCCAATAATGGAGGCGATCAGCGACTTTTAGCGGGACTGCGACATTGCGGCGGACAGATCGACCACCCAACTGACATTTTTGACACTACTACAGAAATCAGTGCTAAAAGTATGCACTATTACTGTACTAATGACACTGGCAGGTAAGGGGTTAACACCAGGGGTGATCAAAGGGTTAAATGTATGCCTAGGGGGTGTTTTATAACTGTGAGGGGGTGGGCTTATGGAATCAACACAGGGACCTGAGTTCCTAAATAGGAGGTACGCAGGAGCTCTGTGTTGAATGCTGACAGAACAACGGTCTGCCGTGTTTACAACAGCAGACCTCCGTTCTGTCACCACGGGGAGCGATGGCGGGTGCCCGGTGGCAATCACAGCTGCTGGCCCTGCAGATCAGCTTCCCTTCTGGCGAATGGGTGCGCACGCACCTTCATGATCGCTCCCGCGAAACGCTGTACAGTTGCGGTGATTCGTGGGAACCTGGCGCCATATATCTGCGGCGGCTGGTCAGAAAGTGGTTAAAGCCCAAAATTTTGTTAAAAAAAATAAGCACAAGGGACATTATTTATAATCAGTGTGATCTATCCCTTGTGCAGCTGTCTCCTGGTTTAGTTGAAATCTTCTTCCTCTAATCACCCCCAACCCCACCATCTTCCAGTGCTGCAGGGTAGGAGCTGAAGGAGCTGTGATAGACACTCGTCAAGAGTGCCCGACTATGCCCACGTTTTCTGCCCAGCTCTTCCATTAACAGAAGCCATAGGGTCCTTTCACACGGGCGCTCCGTATGTCCGTATTTCATCCCATTTTTTGCGGATGAAAAACGAACATAATGCATGTCAATGGGATTGCGGATGTCAGCGGATGACCATTAAACTCTTCAGTATATTACCAAGTATAGAGGTTAAAATAACAGGTCTGTAGTCAGAGGTGTAACTGGAACCTTCAGGGCCCCAATGCAAGAAACCATGAAGGGCCCCCCTAACCCCCCCTTCCTTTCAAGCTCTGGGCTTCCAGTTCTGTGAGGGCATCCATGTACATCCTCCCACAATCCTGCCTCCCATGTGCCCTCTGGGGCGCGCATCCAGCATGCTCTGTAACTGCTGTGTCCTTCGGACAATCACAGTGGCCCTTTACCATGTGATCAGCTGATCACATGTAAACAAAACTGTTGGTTATCAGCACTCTTTTCTTCCCACACTGTGTCTGTTTGAGGAAAGGAGAACCGTTACCAGCAAGACTGTCAGTACATTGTTTACACTGATAAGCAGGGCTCTGATCATCAGTCCTAGCGCATTATCCTCAATAAAAGGCTTTATTTAAGTAACTTATAAAAATGGCTACTCACAGACGCAGATGAAAATAAAGCGTGTCAAGCTGGATTGCTCAAATGTCCGTGTTTACCTGGGGGCAGTGACTGGGTCGCTACCTCACTACATCATTATTTAAACCAAAGAGACAGCCATGACACAGTGGCTCTGAGGAAGAGGCTAGGCCTCGAAACGCGTCAGTCATCTCATCGGTCATGGACGACTATATGGACTAAACACGGACATTTGAGCAATCCAGCTTGACACGCTTTATTTTCATCTGCGTCTGTGAGTAGCCATTTTTATAAGTTACTTAAATAAAGCGTTTTATTGAGGATAATGCGCTAGGTCGTTGCGCCCTTTCTTTGTTCTTTTTGCATTTAGTATCGGTGGACGACCCCAGTCCGACAAGGGCAGCAAGACTTTAGCCATTTGAGAAGCCAGTTGTCAGTCCCGTGAGGAGTGTGGTCGAGGGGCTTGGATACCAAGCGCAGGAGAAGGGTGGTTTCACCTTATTTGTTTCTTGGAGCTCTGATCATCAGTGTCCTGATTATCAGTGCAGCCCCATCAGTGCTCTTGAATGCTGCCTATCAGTGCTCATTAATGCCATCTATTAGTGCTGCCTATCAGTGCTCACCAATGCCGCCTATCATGCCACTAATACCTCCTATCAGTGCTCATCAATGCCCATCATTGCTTCCTATCAGTGCTCATCAATACCGCCTATCAGTGCCACCTATCAGTGCTCATGAATGCCACCTGTCAGTGCTCATCAACGTCGCCTATCAGTGCTCATCAATGCCGCCTATCAGTGCTCATCAATGCCGCCTATCAGTGTTACCTATTAGTGCTCATTAATGCTGCCTATCAGTGCTCATCAATGCTGCCTATCAGTGCTCATCAATGCCGTCTATCAGTGCCACTTATCAGTGCTCATCAATGCCGCCTATCAGTGCTCATCAATGCTGCCTTTCAGTGCTACCTATTAGTGCTCATCAATTTTGCCTATCAGTGCTCACCAGTGCTGCCTTTCAGTGCCACTTATAAGTGCTCATTAATGCCACCTATTAGTGCCACTTAGTGCTCATCAATGCCGTCTATCACTGCCCATCAGTGCTATTTATCAGTGCTCATCAATGCTGCCCATCAGTTCCCATCAGCAGTACTCTGAGCTGAGAGTGTCTCTCTAATACAGCTTAGATTCAGAGCCTGCACTAACGGTCCCTCCTCCCTCGCAGGGATGGGAGACAGCCGATCTGTGCCTTCTCCTTCTGCCCCTCTCCTGTGTGCACCGTGGGAAGTGTGAAGCTCAGCAGCTGAATTTGATCATTCAGCTGCTGAGCTTCACACTTCCCACAGTGAAAACAGGAGGGGAGGCGCAGGAGGATAAGAAGCAGATCGGCTGTCTCCTATCCGTGCGAGGGAGGAGGGACCGTCAATGCAGGCTCTGAGCTAGTGACAGAAAAGGCGAGCGAGGACTGCGGGCCCCCTCCCAGTGACAGTTATTCTGTAATTACTTAGTAAAGACTCTGACCCTTTTTTAAACATAGGCACCACGTTGGCCTTACACCAATCCAGTGGTACTATGCCAGGCACTAAAAGTCTCTAAAAATGAGAAACAATGGCTTTGAAATGACAAAGCTTAATTCTTTTAGGATCCATGGTTGTATGCCATCTGGTCCAGGTGCTTTACTCACCTTAATTCTGTCTAAATGTTTCTGGATCATATCAATTTTTTAGCCACAGTGGATCATTTGAGTCTGTGTCAATATCATCCCCACTAGTAGGGGGCATGGGCATCTCAAGGGGCCAGGGCAGTGGCATATCATCCATGTGTGCAAGAGGCCCCGAGGGTGGTGGTGGGGCCCGCTGTGCACTGACACACTGCACCCATGAAAGGATATTGCCCTTCCTGGCTCCTGTCACAGCATCCTGTGTGACTGTGTCACACACAGGTCTGTTGCCATCCAGGAGCTGTGGGAATTGTGTAGTGGACAGCTGTCTGTGGGTGGGTTTTGCCTCACTGGGGGGGCGATGATGCCAGCAAGAGCCCGGAAGGAAGGAAACTGCAATGTATGCCGCTGATGTCTGTAAGTAGAGGGAGATGTCATGCAGACTGACACAGATTGACCTGGGGGATATTGTACTGGGAGCTAACTGATCTTGAGGGATATTGTGCGCTTAGTCATAACTTATAACTAAGCACACTTTGCGTGAAATGCATTGACAACTGCTCTCATCTTGCTATCTGGAATTGTGATGTTTCTGTGACACACTCCTGTCCCCTGCATTCTGTGCATTACACACTCCTGTCCCCTGCATTCTGTACATTACACACTCCTGTCCCCTGCATTCTGTGCATTACACACTCCTGTCCCTTGCATTCTGTGCATCACACACTCCTGTCCCCTGCATTCTGTACATTACACACTCCTGTCCCCTGCACTCTGTACATTACACACTCCTGTCCCCTGCATCCTGTGCATTACACACTCCTGTCCCCTGCATTCTGTGCATTACACACTCCTGACCCCTGCATTCTGTACATTACACACTCCTGTCCCCTGCATTCTGTGCATTACACACTCCTGACTCCTGCATTCTGTGCATTACACACTCCTGTCCTCTGCACTCTGTACATTACACACTCCTGTCCCTTGCATTCTGTACATTACACACTCCTGTCCCCTGCATTCTGTGCATTACACACTCCTGTCCCCTGCATTCTGTACATTACACACTCCTGTCCCCTGCATTCTGTACATTACACACTCCTGTCCCCTGCATTCTGTACATTACACACTCCTGTCCCTTGCATTATGTGCATCACACACTCCTGTCCCCTGCATTCTGTACATTACACACTCCTGTCCCCTGCACTCTGTACATTACACACTCCTGTCCCCTGCATCCTGTGCATTACACACTCCTGTCGCCTGCATTCTGTGCATTACACACTCCTGTCGCCTGCATTCTGTGCATTACACACTCCTGTCCCCTGCATTCTGTGCATTACACACTCCTGACCCCTGCATTCTGTACATTACCCACTCCTGTCCCCTGCATTCTGTACATTACACACTCCTGTCCCCTGCATTCTGTGCATAATACTCAAGTTCTCTGCATTCTGTGCATTATGAACTCCTGGAACCTGCTCTATGTGTGTCATGTACTTCTAACCTTACACTCATACCTCTTAACTGTCCCTGATTTGGAACAAAGTCCCTCTGTCCCTCTTTCCTCCTCATTTGTCCCTCATTTTGGTCTGATCTATATAGTTGTATATAAAAATGCACTGTTTATCTATCAAAAAGTGTTTTACAGTGCTAAAGCTGTCATCCAATTTCTAAATTGCTGCATTTTTAAATCCCAAAAGCCAATATAATGGAATAGTAGTGGTAAAAAAGCACTTGTGGGTTAAACTAATTTTTTTTTTTGTACAATTCTTTAAACTGGCGTGATAATGCCTCCTATGCCTACAAACTTTTGCTAATATTCCCATCTCAAAAAGTTGGGAGGTATGCCTACACTACTTCTGAACCTTAAAAACATTGCATTACACACCCTGGACCGCTGCAATCTGTGTTATGTATCCTAAACCCAACACTGCCTGCAGCACTCTGCCTTACAGACTCCTGCACTATATACACTACTGTACATGACATACTTCTTACTAAAGTGTTCATTGAAAGTGTTCTTTGTCTCAACGATTGCAGTTCCTAACTATTATATTGGAGTTCCTCTTTGAGGTAGCATTAGACAAAGTGTTAGCTCTCTGTCTATTCAGTGTATGCAGAGCCATATGTAATTGAAGCTTTTGTTTTTTATTGTGCTTACGGTTTATGTGTGTCTGTGGCACGGCACAGTTTTGGATAGGGATTAGACCCTATCTGTTCCCTCATTAGGAAGATTTACCCTCTATATTTGTCCTGCTTGTTATCATTTAAAGTGAAAATAAAAAAAAAATCACATACCAGAACAGTAATAGAGGGGAAAGTGTCCCAAAGGGTACACTAGTCCTGGTGACCCTGGTGACACCTTGAGATTCCTTTACTTTGGAGGGATCTCTTCTCATTTCCTGTTTTGGTAGTTTTTGAAGTGCAGGGAAATCTTCCCAATGGGGCACAGATGGCAAAAAGGCTAACAGGGGTTATAATCCTTCCTTGCGCTACCCAAAATGAAAAAAAAAATATTTTGCCTTTAGTTCTATGTGAGGGGAAATTTCTCCCAGCTTGCAATAAAGACCTAATAGAGGTTCCAGCCCTTCCCCTATTTGTCCATAACTAAAGGGAATTTTGACTGGAGGCTTTGAAGATTTCCAGCCCAAAGCTGGACTGGGATCACTGTTTTACAGTATATGTTTTCAAGTCTTCAGCAGCTAGACCTCTTCTAAAATTTTTGAATTAGACCTACTACCATCATGGAGTTTGATTACTACTGCAACCTGTAATGTAAGTTTCAAGGAAAATCAAACAGGGACAATGATGATAACTTGACATAAGATATCACTGACATTTAAACTGAGACAGAGAAACACGCTATACCTGGGTTTTCAGTACAGTCTCTTGATCTTTCATCATTTTGGTTTGCAGTTTCCATTCAGCAGCCTGTGTCAGCAACTGAATAAAGATGAAATGACAACAATGCATTAGTTAATTCAGCAACGCAACAGTAATAATAATAATGATGATAATCATAATAATCATAATCATAATAATAATAATAATAATAATAGTTTCTGATTAGTCATTATTACTTTTAGACACTAGATGGCAGCATATGACTTTCTATGATCATATGAAAGCCATTGATCCAATAGTATTACTTGCAATTCATTATACATTTACTTGCTGTTATAGAAAATCCAATCTGATGTAAAATGTTTACAGAATCCTTTACCAAGATTATTGCTAATTATAAATGCTTCCAAAGTCAATGATTTTCTTAGCAACAAATCAAAGGAAAAATGCAACTTTACTACAGACATTTGACACAGTTACAGTGACTGCATAATAAACATATGACTGCAGTATTATTAAAAATAAGAAGAATCGGTTGTGTGGATTCTAGGGTGGATGAGGTTCAGAGCTATTGGTATGACCTTTATGTATCTTGATTACTGCTATTGAGTAAAGCAAAACTAAAAACTACATAGGCCTCTTGCACATGGCCTTAAAATATAGTATATGGGTGTAAACTGTAAAATAAGTCTGTTGTTGTGCCCCCTGGGAGCCAAAGCTGTTGCATATTTTTGCCAATAGGAATGCATTACAGAAAACACTGTGCACGCATTACTGCTGTGCGTACTTACGCACAGCGTATTTTTAAAAATTCTACATTTTGAATACTATACCAATATGCGAGTGCCAGTGCACGCTGGTACTGGTGGTTACACATGCATGGTTCTCCTGTAATGCATTTATATGGGCAAAAATACACTTCAGCTATGGCTCCCAGGCACCATAACATCAGACATATTTACACTGTGCCCCCATATGCTGTATTTTGTGGCCATGTGCAAAAGGTCTTATGCACTTCAAAGGTTTCTCTTCTGTTTCTGTAAATGTCAGTACCCAGCCCAAATGTTTTGCCAGATAAATTACCTATACGTGAGGGATGGGCCCCCCAGACATGCAGCTATGAGGTATGAGTGACAAATTAACAACACAGGGGCATGGGCGTCCGCAGAACTTTTTTCAGGGGGGGGGGCATCATTTTAAGGTCACCCATGCTACGCCGCTTTTCAACAATGTCATGAAGGGGAGGGGCTTAACCATTATACTTATTTTGAGTATTTATTTTTAAAAAGCAAACAGCAGCATTTATTTTTAAAGCATTTGTTAACCTAAAAAAAAATGATCCTGTTCCCTTAAAGCATGTTATACAGCACAGTGCTTTGCTGTTTAATTTGGCCCCTTCTATCACCTAAAATACCTTGCTGATCCTGCCTGGCTAAGTCCTCCCCTCTGTAAACTGACCACGGTATACCATGGCTGCTGAGCCCTAACACTGTGGTCAGTTTACGTGCCTCTGTCATCTGCAGCCCTCCTGTCCTCCTCTGTCCTCTCTCCCTGCCTGTATGCTCCTGTATCAGTGATACATACACAGGATTTTTAAACAGACCAGACAGGACAGTATAAAGTGGCTTAACAACTACTTGAAAGGGGAAGTTGAGATTTCAGGGGGGGGGGGGCATTTGCCCCACCTTGCCCCTACCTGCGGATGCCCATGCACAGGGGCACAACTGTGACACAGTCATCAACCTAAAAAAAAAAAGAAAGTGCCTGAACATGGTCTTTCATGGCAGGATCACCAGTTATTATTTTAATGAAAGCTGCAGGTTTAAGTACTGTGCAAACTGTTGGCGCTATATAAATCCTGTATAATAATAAGAATAAAGAGGAAAAAAGGGGGTAGAAACAGAGGGAAGGGGCCATGACTTCAGACCGGAACGCTCTAACCAGTGGGCGCTGCCACACCGTGGCAGCGCACGTGCCATCCACCAAAGAGCATTTGGAACAGATGGTAGAGGGTACCCTATTCAAACAATAAAGGAGACAGGGAGTATAATAGGACCCATAAAGAAACTCGGTCTGGATTACTTTATCCCTCGAAGAGATGACCGTGGGGACCTGTAAAGGAAGGATTTCCTGCCAAACTTCCTCCGTAAATTCTGAAAAATCTGTGCACTACCTAGATTCTGTAAGAGTAAAGTCTATCTGTTTTAGAGTAAAGCAGGGAGGAATTATACGTAGAAATTAGTTTAGACTGTGAAGGGTCATTCAGGAGGCGTCTAGAGAGGAAGGTTGTAATGAGATATTGTGTAGGCCGCGACCGTATGTTGTAATTGTAGATACTGAAAATAGGCTGTGAAGGGGAGACTTTAAAGTCTCTATGAAAATTGGCAAAAGAACGGAAGCTTTCCGATAATAATAGAAGGGAGATTAATTTACCTCCGTGCCAAAAACAAAATGCCCCGTCTGTTCTCTGAAAAAATTGTTCCACAAAGGAGCGGTGGGTGAATGTGCAGGAGCCCTGCCAGATGGGAGTAAATTGGAGAGTTTGAAAACTTGTATTGTCATTGATAAAATGCTTCCACTTTCCCTACCCAGAGTGGATTGGCGATGTATAAAATGTTGTCGGGATTTGTAGGATGAGAGAATAGCTGCCTCTAGTGCTGTTGCTGCGTTATTGCTTTATTACATTAATTCTTCAAACATAGAAGGGGGCAGCCGCCCCTCCCTTAGGGCCTGGGTAAAAACTCAAAGTAAATGAGAAATCAGAACCTCCCAGTATTGTAGGTACCATTCTATAGGGAAGCCATCTAGGCCTGGCGTTTTATCGTGTGCAAGGAATTGCATGGCCATAGTTATTTCCTCGGTTGTCAGGGGAGCATCAAGCAGCGAAACTTGGCTTACCGACAATTTAGGAAGATGGATGTCATAAAGATAGTCATCTAACTCCACAATGGTATAATGCACTTTAGTAGAAGATAAAGTGGAATAAAAAGATACAAAGGCATCCACAATGTATTTGGTCAGTTCCACCACAACCCCAGCAGGGTAATGCATAATAATGCAGAACTGAAACTCAGATCTTGAGAGGTATGCCAAACGGCAGCTATTCTTGTCCCCCAACTCAAAAATCCGTTGATTCTTATATAACAGTTTTTTTCTTTGTGCGTTCCAGCATCACTAGGTCCAACTCTCTGGCCTTATAACACCAAGCACAATAGGTATCAGGAGTAGGGAAAGCAGAAAAACCAGCATCAGCTGCATGCAGCTCTCATTCCACATATACCAATTTAGACTGAGAGGCCTTCCTTGCTGCACCCATAGCAGCAGCAAACGTGCCGCGATGGTGGACTTAAAGGCATCCCATACTATAGGAGTAGAAGCACTTTTCCCATTATTTAACCAGTATGAATTAATTTCCACCAGCTCTTGATCTGTCACAGTTGAGTCATAGGGGACCCAGTGTCCATATCTTGGGGGATTCCGGGAGGCGCCTAGAGCAAGATCCATCATTACAGGAGAATGGTCCAAAACTGCTATAGGAAGGTATGTAATTTCAGACACTAAACCACATAATTCCTGAGATAGTAAACACAGATCAATGCAGGAGAGAGTACCATGAGTATCAGAGTAACAGGAGTATTCCATAGTAGTAGCATGTCTCCGTCTCCAAGTATCCACAAGGTCAAACTTGTCCAGACAGGAACATAGGGGGGTGGAGGTCGGGTAGAGCCACCAAATCTATCAAAGGAATTATCAAGGATTGTAATAAAAATCACCAGTCAAAAGAAGAGGGCCCTCAGCAATTTCCAGCACTATTACCATAATTTCTTCAAAAATGAAGGCGATAATTTCAAAGACAAGGAGTAAAAAACATCCCCTGGATCCTTTTTAATGTGTTTGATGGATACTGGGGCAAATTTTGCTATCAATATACAAGTGCCCCGTGCATATGTGGAGTAAGTGGAGTGGCTAGCATTAGCTTTTTTGGTGCGTTTGAGCACCATATTTCTACAACCTTGTGTAAGTGTGTTCTTTGTAGAAGGACACCATGTGGATTATATCGAGCTAGATATTCAAACATCGAAGATCGTTTCACATTAGAGTTTATCCCCCTAAACACGAAAGAACGTTTCACTTTAAAGCTTAGTCCTTAAGAAATACATTTAGAAGCCTATTTGAATTACAAAAATAAATTGGAGTAATTAATTAGTCGCCATTTGGCAAACTAATGTTTTTGTCTAGGGATTTGATTTTGTTAACCGATTGTAACATTTTAAGCAAGTTGGGGTAATCATAAGTACGGATTATATGTAAAATATGGCATTGGGGTTGATTTACTAAACCTGGAGGGTTCAAAATCTGGTGCAGCAACTGGAAGCTGATTGGTTTGTATGCAGAACTGCACCAGATTTTGCACTCTCCAGTTTTAGTAAATCATCCCCATTGTCTGCAAAGAGTGCACATTTCCATTCCTGTTGGTTAGAAGTCACCTAGAAGTTGGCCAGAAGTCATATAAAATAGGTGCAAATCCTGAAAGCTTCCTGGATTTAAAACAGATTGTCAGTACCCAGCCAAATTCCACAAAAGACTATAAAAGGCTTTATGCAAGTTGGATGATAGGAACATACAGCATCTCACAAAAGTGAGTACACCCCTCACATTTTTGTAAATATTTTATCATATCTTATTCTTATCTTATTATATCTTATATCTTATATTATATCTTTTCATGTAACAACACTGAAGAAATAACACATTGCTACAATGTAACGTAGTGAGCGTACAGCTTGTATAACAGTGTCAATTTGCTGTCCCCTCAAAATAACTCAACACAAAGCCATTCATGTCTAAACCACTGGCAACAAAAGTGAGTACACCCCTGAGTGAAAATGTCCAAATTGGGCCCAATTAGCCATTTTCCCTCCCCGGTGCCATGTGACTGATTAGTGTTACAAGGTTTCAGGTGTGAATGGGGAGCAGGTGGGTTAAATTTGGTTCAACATGGCACCTCATGGCAAAGAACTCTCTGAGGATCTGAAAAAAGAATTGTTGCTGTACATAGAGATAGCCTAGACTATAAAAAGATTGCCAAGACCCTGAAACTGAGCTGCAGCAAGGTGGCCAAGACCATACATCAGTCTAACAGGACAGGTTCCACTCAGAACAGGATTCGCCATGGTCGACCAAAGAAGTTGAGTAAAGGGGTGGGGGGGGGGGGGGTCAGCCTGCCAGTGCTCAGACCATACACCACACACTGCATCAAATTGGTCTGCATGTCTGTCATCCCAGAAGAAAGCCTCTTCTAAAGATGATGCACAAGAAAGCCCGCAAACAGTTTGCTGAGGACAAGCAGACTAAGGACATGGATTAGTGGGGCCATGTCCTGTGGTCTGATGAGACCAAGATAAACCTATTTGGTTCAGATTGTCAAGCATGTGTGGTGGCAACCAGGTGAAGAGTACAATGACAGGTGTGTCTTGCCTACAGTCAAGCATGGTAGTGGTAGTGTCATGGTCTGGGACTGCATGAATGCTGCCGCCACTGGGGAGCTACAGTTCATTGAGGGAACCATGAATGCCAACATGTACTGTGACATATTGAAGCAGAGCATGATCCCCTCCCATTGAAAACTGGGCCGCAGGGCAGTATTCCAACATGATAACGACCCAAAACACACCTCCAAAATGACCACTGCCTTGCTAAAGAAACTGAGGGTAAAGGTGATGGACTGGCCAAGCATATCTCCAGACCTAAAGTCACATGAAAAGATACAATAAAATATTTACAAAAATGTGAGGGGTGTACTCACTTTTGTGAGATACTGTGTGTGTGTGTGTGTGTGTGTGTATATATATATATATATATATATATATATATATATATATACACACAAAGAAACGATTCCAGAAAAAGTTGGGACACTGTACAAATTGTGAATAAAAACAGAATGCAATGATGGAGAAGTTTCCAATTTCAATATTTTATTCAGAATGCAACATAGATGACATATAAAATCTTTAAACTGAGAAAATGTATAATTTTAAGGGAAAAATAAGTTGATTTTAAATTTCATGGCATCAACACATCTCAAAAAAGTTGGGACAAGGCCATGTTTACCACTGTGTGGCATCCCCTCTTCTTTTTATAACAGTCTGCAATCGTCTGGGGACTGAGGAGACAAGTTGCTCAAGTTTGGCAATAGGAATGTTGTCCCTGTCTTGTCTAAAACAGGCTTCCAGTTGCTCAACTGTCTTAGGTCTTTTTTGTCGCATCTTCCGCTTTATGATGCGCCAAATGTTTTCTATGGGTGAAAGATCTGGACTGCAGGCTGGCCATTTCAGTACCCGGATCCTTCTTCTACGCAGCCATGATGTTGTAATTGATGCAGTATGTGGTCTGGCATTGTCATGTTGGAAAATGTAAGGTCTTCCCTGAAAGAGACAACATCTGGATGGGAGCATATGTTGTTCTAAAACTTGGATATACCTTTCAGCATTGATGGTGCCTTTCCAGATGTGTAAGCTGCCCATGCCACACGCACTCATGCAACCCCATACCATCAGAGATGCAGGCTTCTGAACTGAGTGCTGATAAAAATTTGGGCTGTCCTTGTCCTCTATAGTCCGGATGACATGGCGTACCAGTTTTCCAAAAAGAACTTAAAATTTTGATTTGTTTGACCACAGAACAGTTTTTTACTTTGCCACAGTCCATTTTAAATGAGCCTTGGCCCAGAGAAAACGCCTGCGCTTCTGGATCATGTTTAGATATGGCTTCTTTTTTGGCCTATAGAGTTTTAGCCAGCAACGGCGAATGGCACGGTGGATTGTGTTCACCGACAATGCTTTCTGGAAGTATTCCTGAGCCCATGTTGTGATTTCCATTACAGTAGAATTCCTGTATGTGATGTAGTGCCGTCTAAGGGCCCGAAGATCACGGGCATCCAGTATGGTTTTCCGGCCTTGACCCTTACGCACAGAGATTGTTCCAGACTCTCTGAATCTTTGGATGATATTATGCACTGTAGATGATGATAACTTCAAACTCTTTGCAATTTTTCTCTGAGAAACTCCCTACTGATATTGCTCCACTATTTTTCGCCACAGCATTGGGGGAATTGGTGATCCTGTGCCCATCTTTTTATACCCAATCATGTTGCCAATTGACCTAATCAGTTTCAAATTGGTCCCCCAGCGGTTCCTTATGTGTACATTTAACTTTTTCGGCCTCTTATTGCTACCTGTCCCAACTTTTTTGGAATGTGTAGGCTCTCATGAAATCCAAAATGAGCCAATATTTGGCATGACATTTCAAAATGTCTCAATTTCAACATTTGATATGTTATCTATATTATATTGTGAATGAAATATAAGTTTATGAGATTTGTAAATTAGTCCATTTTTTACTCACAATTTGTACAGTGTCCCAACTTTTTTCGAATTGGGTTTGTTTGTATATATATATATTTTTTTTTAAGAAAGTTTGATCAAATTTGCTACCATGTCTACCATGTGGCATGAAATGCATACACATCAATTGCCTTCCAATACATTCTGTTTAGGTTTTCATTTATCATCTAATATTGTAAACAGTCAAATAAAAAATACACCTAATTTAAGGACGCTGAATTTCAAAAGAGCCAATTTCCCAAAACTGCGCTCGCTGCTAGAAAATATCAAATGGGATAGAACCCTGGGAACAAAGAACACGGAGGAAAAATGGGAGTGCTTCAAGAGCATACTTAACAAGGGGATTGACCAGTGCATTCCAAAGGGAAATAAATTTAAAAGAGCAAAATTAAACCCTGGGTGGCTTAACTCCAACATAAAAATGCATATTAGTGCTAAAGGAAAGGCTTTCAAAAAATACAGGGCTGAGGGGTCATTGGCAGCATTTAAGCATTACAAAGAGTGTAATAAGAAATGTAAAAATTCTTTAAGTATATAAATAGTAAGAAAGCGAGGCCAGAACACATTGGCCCCATAAAAGACCACAAATGAAATCTGGCCACAGAGAACAGAGAGAAGGCGAAAGTGTTAAATCATTTCTTCTCTTCAGTCTTCACAAAAGAATTGGGGGGCTACACTAACCCAGCTTGTAATGCTAAACTAAATAATACACCTCAGGAAGTACCCCCATGGCTAACAGAGGATAGACTTAGAACTAAACTAGAGAAACCTAACAAATAAATCACCGGGACCGGATGGCTTGCACACGAGGGTTCTTAAAGAGCTCAGCCAGGTGATTGCCAGACCATTATTCTTGATCTTTAAGGATTATCTTCAGAAGGGTATGGTGCCAGCTGATTGGAAAAAAAGCCAAAGTGGTACCAATATTTAAAAAAGGGCCAAGATATATCCCGGGTAACTATAGACCAGTCAGCCTAACATCAGTAGTCTTGAAGATTTTGGAGGGGTTGTTAAGGGACTACATACAAGACTTTAGTAATGAAAACTGTATTATTAGTAGTAATCAGCATGGTTTCATGAAAAATCATTCTTGCCAAACCAATCTATTAACCTTCTATGATGAAGTGAGCTGCCATCTAGATAAAAGAAGGCCTGTGGATGTGGTGTATCTGGACTTTGCAAAGGCCTTTGACACCGTTCCCCACAAACGCTTACTGTACAAACCAGTGTTGGGGTAGTTACTCAAAAAATGTAATTAGTTACTAGTTACTAGTTACTTCTGTAAATTGTAATGAGATTACTTTACTAGTTACTGCATTTGAAAAGTAACTTCACTACTTATTACTTTACTTTCCTCTTTCTTAATTGACCGTGTAGAAGAAGATACATGACACTCTTTCTGCATAGAGTTTATTGTATAAACACAGGCTTTGGGAAACATGAGAACAAAACCTGAAAAAACAGAATAAAACATAAAGTGCAACAAAAAGTCATAAACTTCATCCCTCTCTATTCTTCGAAATAACGATTGTATCGCACGGCTTGGGTAACGCAGGAAAGCGCGTTCCTATAGTCTAGTAAAGTAGTGTAGTTACTTCCTATAGCCTAGTAAAGTAGTGTAGTTACCAATATTAGTATTGTAACTAGTTACTTTACTTAGTTACCAAAAAAAGTAATTTAGTTACTGTAATTAGTTACTTTGTAACTAGTTACCCCCAACACTGGTACAAACTAAGGTAAGTAGGCATGGACCATAGGGTGAGTACCTGGACAGAGAACTGGCTCCAGGGGAGAGTCCAGAGGGTGGTGATAAATGGGGAGTACTCGGATTGGGCGTGTGTAGAAAGTGGGGTCCCCCAAGGTTCTGTCCTGGGACCAATCCTGTTTAATTTATTCATAAACAACCTAGAGGAGGGGATATCTAGCACAATCTCGGTATTTGCAGATGATACTAAACTAAGCATGCCAATATATTCTATGCAGGATGTGGAAACCTTACAAGCGGACCTGAACAAAATAATGGGGTGGGCACCTACATGGCAGATGAGGTTTAATGTTGAAAAATGTAAAGTAATGCACTTGGGCATCAGAAACACGAAAGCAAGCTACTCACTAGGGGGGGAACCTCTGGGTGAATCTAAGATGGAAAAGAACCTGGGGGTACCAGTGGACAACAGGCTTGACAGTGGCATGCAATGCCAAGCCGCTGCAAGCAAAGCCAACAAAATACTGGCATGTATAATAAAGGGGATTCACTCCAGAAATAAATAAATTATTCTCCCACTCTACAAGACTTAGGTCCGGCCACATCTGGAGTATGCTGTCCAGTTCTAGGCACCGGTCCTCAGAAAGGATGTGCTGGAACCTCTAGAGAGTCCAGAGACGGGCAACAAAAATAATAAGGGGAATGGAGGACATCAGCTGTGAGGAAAGACTACAAGCACTGAACTTATTCTCTCTGGAGAAGAGACGCTTGAGGGGGGATATGATATCAATGTACAAATACTGAACTGGTGATAACCCTAGCATAAGGAACAAACTTTTCAGAGAAAGGGAATACAATAAGACACGTGGCCACTCAATAAAACTAGAGGAAAAACGGTTTAACCTTAAAATATGTAAGGGGTTCTTTACTGTCAGAGCAGTAAGGATGTGGAATTCTCTTCCACAAGCAGTAGTATCAGTAGGGAGCATTGATAGTTTCAACAAACTATTAGATGAGCACCTTAAAGACCACAACATACAGGGGTATACAATGTACGGTTAACAGCAAACACACACACACACACACACACACATCATAGGTTTAACTGGATGGACTGATGTATTTTTTCAACCTCACAAACTATGCAACTATGTATCTATGTAACCTGCATCATTTCCTAGGGGGATCTGCTTGTATATTTCCAGCTGATTACTTGTGTACCTCTCTACTGCTACAGCCACTGACCCCAGAGCCTCATCCCAGGCTCATAACACTGTGGGATCTATGTGGAAGCTGGAAATCATTGTAATAGGTACTGTGATTACTGCTGACTTTTGGGCCCCCCACACTGAGTGACTGCCCTGCTATTTACTCTGCACAGAAGGTCTCTCCTTTTTTCACACGGAACGCTTTGTTTTCTCAATGAATAAAAAGTATTATCTGATTGGATAAGATATAGATCCTGATATCACTGCCACTGCCCCGCCTCTCCACCTCATCAATTCAGAGAATGCATTGCATTAACCACTTGCCGACCGCACGCCGCAGATGAGCGGCAGTCTGCCACTCCCAGGCAAAGTCCCGTACATGTACGGTGCTTGCCTGGGAGGAGCTAGGGGGCAATCGCGCACCGCCGGAGGCGCGCTCCCGCCCCTGCTCGTCAGAGGGGAAGCTAGTGCGTGTGACAGGTGACTCCGATGGCCGCAGGTCACTCGCGATCTCCCGCCGCTGACAGAGAAGGACTGACAGCTGATGTAAACACAGCCGTCCCTCCCTGAAGTGATCACAGATGTCATGTGATCCTGCTATATAGGATCACATGTCTCTGTGATGACTTCACAAGCCATGCCCCCCCACAGTTAGAATCACGCCCCTAGGGTCACATTTAACCCCTTGATCCCCCATACTGTTAACCCCTTCCCTGCCAGTGTCATTTTTACAGTAACATTGCATATTTTTAGCACTGATTACTGTAGTAATGTCACTGGTACCCCCAAAAGTGTCAAAAATGTCAGTTAGGGGTCCGATCTGTCCGGATCACTAAGAAAGCTCTATTTTTGGGAAAAAAAGGATGTCAATTTAGTTGGGGTACAGTGTCACACGACCGCGCAATTGTCCAGTAAAGTCACGCAGTGCCGAATCGGTCTGAAAGTGGTTAATTGAGATAATATGAATATTCCCTGAATGGTGCCCATACCGTGTTACCTCCTGAGTTTAGTAAGCAGCAGGACAGGTGCTCAGCACAGGACCTAGAAACAATCACTGAGGCTAATAAACAATCACTGTAATAGCAGTGCCTACTACAGAGATTTCCAGGTTTCACAGGGATCCTACATGTATAGTACCAACTTACAGGTCCAATGTAACTATGCAAAACGTACTTCTGCTTTAATTGGTAAAATAAAGTCTGTTCAAAATTAACAGAACAAATGTTTTCCTTTTAAATGTTGCTTGTCTATATATTGTCTATATATTGTTTAGCTACCTATATTGTCTTAAAGCGGTTGTAAACCCAAAATTAAAAAAAAAAAAAAAAAAAACAACCTGCAAGACAAAGGCATAATGAGCTAGTATGCATTGCATACTAGCTCATTATGTATTACTTACCTTAGAACGAAGCCCCGACTAGGACCCCCGGACATCGCTGCGGGCGCTGCCATGATCCCTCGCCGTCTCTTCCGGGTTCGGCGGCTCCGGCGCGGTGATTGGCTGGAAGAGACGGCTCCGGCGCGATGATTGGCCGGAGCCGCGATGACGTCACTCCCGCGCATGCGCGCGGGAGTGATTTTCCGGCAAGCTCCCGGCAAATAGATTGAAGGTCCCTCCGGACCTTCAGAGCGCATGCGCCGCTCGCGCGAGCGGCTGCATGCGCTGTAAATATCTCCTAAACCATGCCGGTTTAGGAGATATTATTTGTACCTACAGGTAAGCCTTATTATAGGCTTACCTGTAGGTAAAAGAGTAAAAAAGCGGGATACTACCGCTTTAAGCAGGTTGTGTAGTGCTGAGCTGGCATCTAAATTTTTCAAGCGCCCTCCTAGTTCTAGGTGAGATTTGTCCAGAAATGTTTTACATTAACTATTAAAATGACAGAATTATTTACCTTGTATATTGTCTCAGAAATACTTAATACTTAATCAAAAAATAGTCAAAAAGTTTTAAGTTGGTACCCAGTACACAGACATGCAAGCAAGACATGCCAAGTATAAAGGGTAATAGATGAAATATTAATTATTATAAAAAAAACTATTAATAAAGCACAGTCTAAACAACCATTATGTGCCAGTTCGCACTGGATTTGCAAAGGAATGATTCAGTGTGCGATTCAGTGTGATGCAATTCTCAGTCTAAAAATTTGAATGGGCTGAAACCACACAGGATCACACCAAAAGCAGTGCATGTACTACTTTTAAAAATACACAGCATGTTTTTTGGTGTCGTTAGAAATACATTGACACCCACAGCAGATTGCATACCCAGAATGTGTTGCAGGAAATGCACACAGAATTTGTTTTTTTTTGCAAGATACCCACATTCTGGTGTTAACGGGCCCTCATAAGTAATTTTATGCTCAATAGTCTGAACATGTCTGAGACCTGTACAAATGTGGATTAACACTTTAAATTGTATATTTAACAGACCAAAAGGCAGCAAATAAGAGAAGTTCATTATTAGGGTTGTAACACAGTTAAAAATGTTTTTGAATTGTAAGAGAAGCACCCAGGTAACTCATATAAACAGTATGTACGAGGGGTCTTCAAAAAGTTTCCACACTTTTATATTTTTTTTTGGAAATGGTGAGGGTGGGAGGAGTAAAAATTAGTCTTATCTTAAAGTTGGTACATCGCTGGGAAAAAGGAAAGTGAATATGTAGAAAAGTGATGTGATTTGTTTTTCAAATTCTTAACAAAAAGAGTTAAAAACGTTTTGAAGAACCCTCATAAATAGGGTGCCTAGAGAATACTAAACTCAGAACCAGAGATCCCCAAGAGTTCAGTTTCAGTATATTTTTGGCATTATAGAGTGGCAGTCTACTTGAGTATGGACCATGACTGATTATATCGGTGAACTACAGAAGACTACTGTCAGTGCTGCAATTGGGCAGATTAGAAAACTGAATCTGATCTTTCTACTCATTTCTAGTGATAGTAATAACCATGCATTCCTGGATACTAATAAAGTCAGCACTCCCCAGAGAAAAGGTGCTTGTACAAGAATTTGATCATTTAATCAAGTTGAAAAAAGAAAAGCAAGAAACATTTTGTTTATTGCTAATTGATCAGGATCCATTTTGCATCCAGTTGTGTTTAATATACTGCCTTTCTTGTCCTTGTGGCCTTTTTGTTGGGATGGTGACATGTGAAAAAAGACTTTTAATAATATGTTTACCCCTGTTATCTTTAATGTTTTTTTTTTTTTTTTTTGCCTGGGGCTTAAAAATGGGCACAATTTGCACTTCTTTTTCTTACACTGATACATGCCTTTCAAATTACAGAAAGGAATTTATAAAATAGGGGTGGATGTCCCTATGTGGCACATCTTACTGGGGGCTACTTGCCCTAATGTTCGGTGCCTTCCTATAAATAAATATTGGTCCTGTTGGCTTAATTGGGTCTATTTCTTCCTCTAGTAAATACTATGTGGATGAAGAAGGGATTATTTTTATAAATGCAGGACTCCTCTCAGTGCCCCCTGGTCAAATTGACATAGCTGGGATCAAAACTTGCTCCCATGGCAGTGCCCTGCAACTGGAGATAGTAATCCTTGTGGAAAGCAAAATAATTGTGCTCAGAAGGCAAAATCTAGTGCTTTCAAAAATAAATCGTGCCTGGGTATGATGGAGCCCAGAATGTGTGACTAAAAAGTGGCTGATGATTTGTGCACTATGACATCATCATGCCAGGCCAATAAACTATTGTGATCTGCAGAGGGGAAAGCCCTGAGAGGTAGAGAGGGTGCGGGATAATGCTATAAACTGCACAAGGCTCTGAAATTACACCAAATACAGATGTATATAGGCTAAGCGCTTCTACTACTGTGCATGTGAGTGTTTTTAATCTTAAATGCTTTAAATAAAGTATACAAAGAGAGCACTATGTTTGTTTGTTATTTTGGTAAAGATACTACCTTTTAAGAGTTTTCAACTTGGAAAGTTTTATGCTGGGACTGTTCAGGAGCTGTGTACCAACATTGGGATTACTGGTGGAGCTGTATTTGACCTCCTATATAGTATAGAGGTCCAACGCAAAGGGTAAGTAGAATTTCACATTGATGGGTGAAGGATTACAGCACTGGACTGGAAGCACGTTGTTCTTTATTGATGCACTGTGTATAGTGATCTGAATTTTCAGAGAAGATTGTTGATTTCTTCTGTAGAAGTAGACAATTGATTTTTTTTTACTAAATGTGAACATTTTCTTGCACAAAAGTGTGTGATTTTTGGATATGGACACATGATATTTATGTTTTCACCACTATTTATACGTTGTGGTATATTAATTCTAAGAGGGAATAGTTAGGCATTTGTCACCTAGTGCTGCATACTTTTTCTTAGAACAGTGGATCTTGCCTGCATAATATGTGTATTTAAATGGCCACTTGTCTCCCAGAAAAGACTATATGACAGGGTACAGGAGAACAGTTGGGAGGCAGGGAGAGAGTGTTGTTACCATGGGGGGAAATTTAGTAAAATTGGTGCACACAGAATCTGGAGGAGCTCTGCATTGAAACCAATCAACTTCAAGGTTTTAGCCCAGGTTCAAACTGGGGCCGTTTTGAAACGATTTCAAGCTGGCATTTCAGTCCGACTTCGGGGGCGATTTTACAGACATCTGTGCAGGTTCCTGCACAGATGTTTATGGAAATCGCCCCTCAAATCGCCAAAAATAGTACAGAAGCTACATTTGGGAATCGGTGTGGCGCCGCAAAGTTGGTATCGCACTGATTCGGATAGTGCCATTGCCAGCAATTGGCTTAGATTTGACATGTCAAATCGCATGTCAAATCTGACCAATGTGAACGTGGGCTTAATGTCAGAGCTTAATGGGACAAGCTGAAGTTAGAAGTAAACTGGTTACTATGCACAGTTGCACCAGATTTTGTTAGCTTCACCAGTTTTAGTAAATCAACCCCCATGTAACAGGTAGTGTCTGAACAGGAAACTTCATGACAGGATCACCAGGTATTATACTGTATAAATTAAAGAAGCAGATCTATAAATATTGAAAGATACTTTTAAAATAGCATGAACATGTTAAAGCTGAGTATTTAGTGAATATATTTTCATATATTTTATTGTTTGCATTTCTTGAGGATATTAATCAAGGTAAAGTTGAACTCAAAGCAAAAAGCTGAACACAGAGTTGACATACATATGCAGGGACTGTTGTGCTTGCTAAAGGATTTATCTGTCCTCCCAGTTCTGAGTTTTCCTCAGTCCCTCCAAACAGCACAGCCCCACTTATTTCCTCCCTTTCGATCAGTTATCTATACCATTGAATGCATTTTATTATTTAAGTTCATGAAAAAAATGCCTATTAGTTGTGTCAGATATTCAGCGGTGTTCCTGTGTTATCTCATGTAGTCTTCTGAGTTATCTTCCCCTACAGGACATATTCCTTGAAGTGATTCTAAAGGGAAACCATTTTTTACCTTAATGCAATCCCTGCATTAGGGTACAAAATGTTCCAGTATTTGTATCACCCTCTCACCCCCCCCCCCTTATATTTACTTGAGTCCTCACTCAAAACAGCGGTTTGCCCATCTGCAACGGCTCTCTCTTCTCTCCCCTCTTCCACAGGACAGAGAGGCAGCAGCAAGAGCCTATGAGAAGATAGCTGGAGTTGGGGCCGAGCAGCACTGTGAGTGTCTAAGGATGCACACAGCAGGGCTCGGGAGTGCACCCGCATGTGTACCACCATGAGAAACAGATTCCTATAGTGGTACACGGAAAAGAGGAGGAGCATAGAGCGTCGGCAAGGGACCCTAGTAGTGCTACAAATATTTTAAAGCATAACTCCACTTTTGTTAAGAAAAAAGCATTCCCCTCCGGGTGATCTATATACATTGCAAGGATTATAACAAACTTTGTTGCAGATTCCTGCCTTTTGTTATTGTGAAGCAATCCCTATGTGTTTGTCTGAGTCCATGTGCTCAGTGACTCTACTGGAAGTGATTTCATAATTATTAACCAGCTGCTGAAGTATCCGGGCTCTAATGAGGAAAGTTGCTGGGTCTGCATCCATTTAGATGGTTTTTCCTATTGGGAGTATTTTACCAAAATTGACATTTTTGTTCCAGGTGATGCCTGAAATCTGGCTAGTATCTTAGTGCAGACTTCTGAGAAAATTAGTGAGCCAATCACACAAGCAGGAAATTATGTTTCTGGGGGGCGTTCTGTACACATTTACATATTGCATTGTATTTCACAAAAAATTTCAGAGCTGCAGATTAAAAAGGAAAGGATATTTTTAATGATATTCAATTACAATATGTGTCACAATTTTATACGCTAAATTATATTTTTTATTTGCTATTCTTTTTTCCATGAAAGTGGAGTTACCCTTTAAGGGCTTGTTCACACATCTTTGTTTTTGTGGGTTATGTTATGCGCATTGTGTCATGCATTAACCACTTCTGGACCGGAAGATTTTCCCCCTTAATGACCAGGCCATTTTTTGCGATCCGGCACTGCATTATTTTAACTGACAATTGCGCGGTCGTGCAACACTGTACCCAAACAAAATTGATGTCCTTTTTTTCTCACAAATAGAGCATATTTTGATTGGTTTGCGCAAAAGTTATCACGTCTACAAACTAGGGGAAAGATTTATGTCATTTTTATTTATTTATTTATTTATTTTACTAGTAATGGCGGCGATCTGTGATTTTTAGCGGGACTGCGACATTGCGGTGGACAGCTCGGACACCTAACTCACATTTCTAATACTTTTGGGGGGACCAGTGATATTACTACAGCAATTAGTGCTAAACATATGCACTGTTACTGTACTAATGACACTGGCAGGGAAGGGGTTAACACCAGGAGCAATCAAAGGGTTAAATGTATGCCTAGGGGGTGTTTTCTAACTGTGAGGGGGATGGGCTTATGAAATCAACACAGAGACCTTTGTTCCTAAATAGATTGATTGCTGACAGAACAACGGTCTGCTGTGTTTACAACAGCAGACCGCCTTTCTGTCTCCATGGGAAGCATTAACATATGTTGCCTTAAACACAAAACCATAATTGTAATATATTGCAGCTCACCAGTCATTAGATGTGGACGGTGGCTGCATTCGTTTTTTTGTGGTAGGCTTTTTTTCCCCTATATTGTAACCTGATGATCCAGCCAGTAACACATTTTCTGTCTTAAGCTGAAATTTGCTCCGTTTATGGCCATTCCCGCTCGACAGAAATTGATTTAATTATTGACTTCTGTTGAATGGGAATATTGAAAAACATTTTTTTTTTTTTATCAGCGGCTGCAGCTGCTGATCAGTGATTCTAACAGCGGACTTGTTGTGTGGATGGAGGAATTGTTTCGATCTGCTTGGAGTTCAGCTTTAAGGTATCTCAAGAAATAGATACTTTTGTTAAAGGGTTTCTTTTTTGTCATGCTTCCTGATTTTCTCTTTTCCTTGGAAGAGAGTTGATATACTAAAGGCACTTAGATAATTGCACTTTTCACAAAGAAGATAAACTCCAGGTTAGTTTATGAACGCGAGGGAATATCACAGGCAGAAAACAGCTTTGTGAAATGAATTAATGGCAAAATGTATGATGTAGCTGCAGTACTCCAGTAATCATATTGGAGTAGTTGGAGAAAATATTTTTAAGCCTTTGTATGCTTTTTTGTGATTTATAGTTGACATTAGCAATAAATAAAACTTTCCAAGCTAAAAGAACATTATGTTTTAATAAGCATCTGGGTTAGTATTGTAAAACTAAGCAATAATAAAATTGACGCTGCATCCGCCAAGTAATAGAGTAAGGCAGCAAAGTGTAACAGCTGCCTCCTTAATCAAATTGTTTAGGAAAAGTATATGGATAGCTGGTATAGACAGATGGCAATGCCTGAGGGATGTGTCTAGCTGGATAAAAATATGATGATCTTGAGCTGCCAGTTTTGCTGTCTTCAATTACTAAATAGAAATAACAAATTTTATTCCGTCACAAAAAATATCAGCATTTAGGAACTTCAGTTTGATTGATTATCTCAGGTATCTTAATGTTTTTGTTTCATGTCCCCGATGCCAGCATTAGCAACACCCACGGATCAATTGTCTAAAGCCAATATTACTCTACACTTTACTTACACTACACTAGCTGGCAGAGAATTTGTTCATTTAAAAAAAATATATATATTACCACAAAATATAACATACAAATATTGGAAATTGTAGAGCTTAATAATTGGATGTAACTGTATCCATATGATTGTGTGGATCTGACCAGATCTGACATGGATTCACCCAACCCTGCCAAAACATTCTCGTTTATGTTTATTCTGACTCCAATTGTTGTAATAGTCCCTTGCTGAGACCTATTCCTTGCCTGTATAAGCAGATGCAATCACCGCGGACAATCGTTATCAGATAGCTGAACTCACCAGACATTGTTTCTTTCCATCAACATAGGTTTTATTGCAAGCAGTAGGTATAGCAGACAACAAAATGTGGCAGATGATTGAAAGCTGGTATCTACAGGTCAAAACATAGTAATGTGTTCCCGGATGCGAGTGGATTGTATAAAGGCTTAGACAGATATGGCCATCTCTATTCCTACAAGCATAATGAAGCAGGAACAGGAAATACATCATAAATCGGGGGGGACAGGAGGGAACACAGAAGAGAGAAACAGAAAGGCAAGTGCAACAACCAAAATAACCACAAGATGGCAGTATAACAACCAAATATTTAAAGACATTAAGACAACTATGCATTATATTATATCTTACATATTGGTGTAACAGCACAACGTTGAATGTGGTGTGAAAGGGTTAAAACCTCTGTCAGGTTTTTATTGCTTTCTAAGTCCCTACTAAAACTGAATTCTAACGAGATAGAACATGTATTAATTAAAGTAGATGGATCTATAATCATTAACCACAGGGCCTCCAGAAGGTTTTACCCCCTTCATGACCATGGCGTTTTTTGCTATTCGGCACTGCGCTACTTTAACTGGCAATTGCACGCACAATTCAAATATATGTCATTTTTTTCACACAATTAGAGATTTCTTTTGGTGGTATTTGATAACCACTGGGTTTTTATTTGTATTATAAGAATGAAAAAAAGACCAAAAATTATGAAAAAACAAAACAATAGTTTTTACTTTCTGCTATAAAACATATCTAATAAAAAATAAAAAAAATAAAAAATTTCTTCATGAATTAAGACCAAAATGTATTCCGCCTCACATCTTTGGTAAAGAAAATCCCAATAAGCGTATGTTGATTTGTAAGCGTGAAACTTATAGCGTCTACAAATAATGGTATATATACTGGAATTTTTTTATTTTTTTTTTTTATATTAGTAGTGGCGGTGATCAATGACATAGTGGGACTGCGAGCAATCTGACACTAACTGGTGGGAACTGACACTGATCAGTGCTAACCCTATACACTGTCACTGTATTAATGACACTGACTGGGAAGGGGTTAACATCTTGGGGCAATGAAAAGGCCTAACTGAGGGCCTAACAAGTGTAATGTTTGCAATATGTGCTGCTTTTAGCCCCCGTTCACATAGAGGCGACCTGTGAGGCGACCTGGTCGCCTCACAGGTCGCCGCAGGTCGCCTTCCATAGGGAAGCTGCGGACCCGTTCTAATAGGAGTGACACAAGTCGCTCCGACTTAGAAAAAGGGTCCGGAGCTTCTTTGGGGCGACCAGGAGGCGACCGCCATAGACTTCAATGTTATGAAGTCCGTGGCGGCCGCTCCGAGGTCGCGGCGCGCTGCTCGCACCGCGATCTCGGAGGTCGCCACCCGAAGTCGGATCGCCCCTATGTGAACGGGGGCTTATTAGTCAATGTGGCTAAAAAAACAGCCACATCTGTGCTTTGTGTACAGAGCCCTATGTTGTTAGTAAACACTCTCTGTACTGTGATTCGCTCAGCCAATCAGCAGGTCCCAGCCAATAATTGGCCGGGACCTGCTGACCGATTTGTGCTCTATGGAATCACAGCTTAGTTGGGGAGGCACGCACGCCCCCCTACCCAGAAATACTGGATTACGTACATGTAAGTGACCAGGTGCAGAGCAGCTGTCCCGTCGCCATATGTGTGCATGGGGCCGTCCGCAAGTAGTTAAAGAAGAATTCCAGGCTTGGATATTGTACATATACTTAACAATGGTCCGACTTGGACCAATGTAACTATGTGTATGCCATACTTGACTGATGCCCCTGAAAACTGGAAATCACTGAAGTAGACACCTCTGCTCCACTGATCTTCACTTGCTTTCTGATCCTCTACTGTATTGTGAACAAAGGAGGTCAGCCACTTGGCTCAGGATGCTTTGCATATATTATTAGCAAATCTTTTTTGTTGCACTGTCGGGAACTGTTAGATGTGCAGTCTGGCTTACTTTCTGTTACAACACTCCTGTCCTGGTTCCCCCTCATTTCTTGCTCTTGTATCATGGGAACATAAAGTGAAGAGAAAGCTCTCTAGAGGAGTCTTAGACAACAATAAAAATGTATAGATATTCTAACCCTTCCCAGCTTTACCCACCTGACCTCCAGAAGGTTTTACCCCTTCATATAAAAGAAAAGAATATTCCGTGCTATGGACCAAATAGTATGTGAATCTAGATTTGGGTATGATATTGTTTAAGTGACAACTAAAGTGGTATAAATACCAAACGTGATGCTCTTGAACTGAAACAAAACTGAAATGAACTGAAAGTGAGCTGCAGCCCCCAAAAAAGGCCACTACAAAGTAGTGCCGGCTATGGAGTATTTATGGAATTGGGTATGGCGCTGCTCCACATAGAATTAGTGTAATGAGTGCAAATACTACTCAAAGGTGCCTCTCAAATAAATGAAATTGCTATCATTAATAAAATAATTAATAAAGTTAGTGTAATGAGTGAAAATACTACTCAATGGTGCCTCTCAAATAAATGAAATTGATATCATTAATAAAATAATTAATACAGTTAGTGTAATGATTGCAAATACTACTCAAAGGTGCCTCTCAAATAAATGAAATTGATATCATTAATAAAATAATTAATAAAGTTAGTGTAATGAGTACAAATACTACTCAAAGGTGCCTCTCAAATAAACGAAATTGATATAATTAATACAATAATTAATAAAGTTAGTGTAATGAGTGCAAATACTACTCAAAGGTGCCTCTTAAATAAATGAAATTGATATCATTAATAAAATTATTAATAAAGTTAGTGTAATGAGTACAAATACTACTCAAAGGTGCCTCTCAAATAAACGAAATTGATATCATTAATAAAATAATTAATAAAGTTAGGGTAATGAGTGCAAATACTACTCAAAGATGCCTCTCAAATAAATGAAATTGATATAATTAATACAATAATTAATAAAGTTAGTGTAATGAGTGCAAATACTACTCAAAGGTGCCTCTTAAATAAATTAAATTGATATCATTAATAAAATAATTAATAAAGTTAGTGTAATGAGTGCAAATACTACTCAAAGGTGCCTCTCATATAAATTTAATTGATATAATTAATAAATAAACCACATACAATACTGTGTAAAAAAACATCCAATACTGTGCAAAGAACATTAGTGCAAACACCACAAAAAAATGCAAGTGCTGATTGTAAACAAATGTGCTCAATAAGGAGTACCTCATTCTATTGGTATATCAATGTGATTAATAATAATAATAATGAATGTCCTTCAAAACCACATTCACTGTCATTTTGAATATTCTTCACATAAGATTGCTGGTCCTTATGGTGCCTTTAATAAATCAGTGAATTGGTGCTACCCCAGTATGATAAAAATCCAAGCATGCAGTGAGCCCTGAGTCCTCTCGTGTCCCCCGCCAGGTGTACACTCACCAGATGAATACCCCCTTTCAACAGGGGCGTCCTGCCTTTAATTGGAGTAACTGCCTTTATCTGCCCTCCGAGGTCCTCCCTTTTGTTCCCCCTCGTATCCTCTGTATGATCGTGTCCTCTTTTACAGCTAGATCTCTGCAGCAGCTTGTGTGCAGATAAATTCCATCCCACCAGCACAGGAAGTGGCTGTGTTCATTGCACAGTATTGGATGTTTTTTACCCCCTTCATGACCAGACCATTTTTTGAAATACGGCACTGCATTACTCTGACAATTGCGCGTGCGAAGCTGTACCTAAATAAAATTTTTGTTCTTTTTTTTCCCACAAATAGAGCTTTCTTTTTGTGGTATTTGATTACCTCTGTGATTTTTATTTTTTGCGCTATAAACAAAAAAAAGACCAACAATTCTGAAAAAAAAAACCCAATATTTTTTACTTTAAGCTATAAAACATATCCAATAAAAAAAATTTAAAAAACACATTTCTTCATCCATTTAGGCCAATATGTATTCTGATACATATTTTTGGTAAAACAAAAAACACAAAAGGCGTATATTGATTGGTTTGTAAAAAAGTTATAGCATCTACAAGCTATGAAATGTTTTTATTTATTTATTTTTAATAGTAATGATGGTGATCAGCGACTTATAGCAGGACTGCGATATTGCGATGAACAAATCAGACACCTAACTGATACTTTTGACACTTTTTGGGGACCAGTGACACCAATACAGGGATCAGTGCTAAAAAAATATGCACTGTCACTGTACTAATGCCACTGGCTGGGAAAGGGGTTAACATCAGGGGTGAACAAAGGGTTAACTGTGTGCCTAGGTTGTGCTTACTCACTGTAGGGGAGGTGCTTTGACTAGGGGAAGGCACAAATTTGTGTTCCTGCTTTGCAGAAACACATGATCAAAGCATTCCCTGCTGACAGAACGACAATCTGCCTTGTTTACATAGGCAGATTGTTGTCCTGCTTGTGTCCTGAAAGATTAGCGGGTCCAATCACAGCAGGAGTGGGTTGCAAGCGGAGTGCGCGCATGCCCCAGATCCTGGGAGTGTCAGCTCACGTACTAGGTACATGATCTAGCGCAGAGCGGCCGCCCTGCCAAAGTAATAGGAACGTGGGGCAATCGCTAAGCGGTTAAACTAAACTCAAAGTAGTTTTTTCTGTAATTTGGCTGTAAACTTGTGTTTTATTTTTTAAAGGTGTAAAAAATGTGATCTGAGAGTAAAACTCCAATTATGTCACAGGACATTCCAGTTTTGTACTTTTTAGAATCTTGTCAACATTTTTGTGTAAAGCAGATATAGAAGACTACATTTTCTGGTTTTAGATGTGGCAAGAAGAATTAGATCTCGGTCAGGTTTTTATTGCTGCATGTAGTCCCATAGATTTGATTTTCCCTCAGTTTCAGTCTAGGTGACAACATTTTCAGAGGACAGGAAGTGAGGGGAAGTCTCCAACAGGACAGCAATAGAAAGTATTCATCAGTCATTTAGCATGACAATGACCCAAAACACCGCCAAGGCAACAAAGGAGTGGTTGAAGAAGAAGCATATTAAAGCGGAGCTCCACCCAAAAGTGGAACTTCTGCTCTTTTGTTTCGTCCCCCCCCTCAGGTGCAACATTTGGCACCTTTTAGGGGGGAAAGGGGAACGGGTACCTGTTTTTGACAGGTACACTTCCCCACTTCCGGAATATGGCACCGCGGCGCCATCCCTTTGGAAGCTTGGCCCCCTTCTCCCTCCTCCACCGCGGAGCTAGTAGGAAAGCGCAGCATGCTTCGCGCATGTGCAGTAGGGACCCACCCGTGAAGCCGCAAGGCTTCACTGCCGGGTACCCTTACCGGCAATGGCGGCGGCAGCACCTGACAACTGATGGAAACATCGGCTGTGGTGCCGACATTGCTGGACTCCTGGACAGGTAAGTGTCCCAATATTAAAAGTCAGCAGCTACAGTATGTGTAGCTGCTGACTTTTAATTTTTGGAGGGGGTGGAGGGGGGGGCAGAACTCCGCTTTAAGGTCATGTAGTGGCCAGTCAGTCTCCAGACCATAATCCTAGAGAAAATTTATGGAGGGAGCTGAAGCTTCAAGTTGCCAAGCAAGAGCCAAGAAACCTTAGGGATTAAGAGAAGATCTGTAAAGAAGAGTGGACCAAAATCCCTCCTGAGATGCGTGCAAACCTGGTCACCAACTACAATAAACTTCTTACCTCTGTGCTCGCCAACAAGGGTTTCCCCTATTTTCCCCTATTTTACACACTGAACTGCAACTCAATTTATAACATTTGTATCGTGTGTTTTTTCTGGATTTTGGTTGAAATTCTCTCACTATCATTTAAAATAAACCAATGAAAAAATTATAGACCCTTAATTTCTTTGTAAGTGGGCAAACTTACAAATTCTGCAGGGGAACAAAAAATTATTTTCCCCACTGTTTATGCGTCCTTAAAACTATCTAAACCTAAAAACAAAAGTTTAGTATATTGAAGCTTATCAGATGAGGTGTCCGCATTACTTTTACTTTTTTCAGGTTTTTTATCTTTATTTTCACTTGGTGATCCTACAAATAACACTATTCTTGTCTTTGGGTGAGTATACTAACTCACTGTACTGTATCTGTACTGTAGAATAGCAGCATTATTGTTATCCTAGGCTGCTCCATTGATTTGGGTTGAGCACTTTTTCTCATTTCCATTAGACATGGGGGAGTTTTTTTGTAGTTCACAAAGGATATCTGGGAAAGTTAATAATATTATTTGAGATTTGAGTTCAGTTTATTGGAAGTTATAAGGACATTGGATACTTGCAGAAATGTTCTTTGCCTAAATAAAAGAAAAAAATGATTCAATCCAGCACATCTAAGGAGTAGGGATGATCGAACGGTTCGGGTCGACCATTGGATCGACCCGAACATTGACTGTTCGAGGTTCGGCCGAATTCCGAACTGTTTGCGGAAAAAGTTCGGAATTCGGCAACCAGAACCGACCAAAATGCAATGGGACAGGAACTGGGCTTTAAAAGCCTGTGATTGGACCAGAACCATCAGTAAAAGCCAATTGAGGGGGCAGGAGAATGCTAGGAATGTGATTGGAGTGACTAGGGGGTCCAGAGGCCAATCATTAGTGAATACGCCCCCCAGTATATAAGGTAGCCCCGCCAAATCTCTAGCACTTTAATACAAGGCTGTGGAAGAGAGTGGAAGCAGTTCTGTTACTTCTGCTTCAAAGTGTCATTTAGCAAGGGATATCTAGTGTAGTTAGGGTACTATTTTCCACTATAGTTAGATTTAATAATCTAGTTTCTGTAGGGAAAGTGTTAAGTGTAAGGGGACTGTAGTGTAGGGTTAACTGACTCTGACTGCTATGGCAGGGTGACAAAACCCTTCCATGTCAGGGTGACCGCTATAGAGAAAAGATCGTTTCTCTTAGAACACTTATAGAACCGGATAGTGGCTTCGCCCCTGTCACCCTGCTTTTTGCTGCAGGCGTTTATAGGGCTTTTTTGAGGACATGTTTGGAGTCAGGCATGACATCTGAACTTCTGTGTAGGGGTATATATACACACACACACATGTATGTAAATATATACACATACACATATATAGGTGTGAAAATAGCAGAAACCTATGCTTGCGCTAATGAAATAATTAACACCCATATGGCTTCTCTGCTATAACACCTATATGTGTGTATGTGTATAAATACATATAAGTGTGTGTGTATATATACCCCTATACAGAAGTTCAGATGTTATGTCTGCCTCCAAAGACCCCCAAAAAATGCCCAAAAAAAACGCCAGCAACAACACACCTGGGCGTTTTTTTTTGGCGCAGGCGTTTTTTTTTGGGCATTTTCTGGGGGTCTTTGGAGGCAGGCAAAACATCTGAAATTCTGTATAGGGGTATATATACACACACACTTATATGTATTTATACACATACACACATATAGGTGTTATAGCAGAGAAGCCATATGGGTGTTAATTATTTCATTAGCGCAAGCATAGGTTTCTGCTACTTTCACACCTATATATGTGTATGTGTATATATACATACATGTGTGTGTGTATATATACCCCTACACAGAAGTTCTGATGTTATGCCTGCCTCCAAAGATGCCCAAAAAATGCCCAAAAAAAACGCCAGCTACAAAAACGCCCAGGTGTGTTTTTGCAGCAGGCGTTTTTTTTGGGCATTTTTTTGGGGTCTTTGGAGGCAGGCAAAACATCTGAAATTCTGTATAGGGGTATATATACACACACACACACACACTTATATGTATTTATACACATACACACATATAGGTGTTATAGCAGAGAAGCCATATGGGTGTTAATTATTTCATTAGCGCAAGCATAGGTTTATTGCTATTTTCACACCTATATATGTGTATGTGTATATATACATACATGTGTGTGTGAATATATACCCCTACACAGAAGTTCTGATGTTATGCCTGCCTCCAAAGACCCCCAAAAAATGCCCAAAAAAACGCCTGAAACAAAACCGGCAAGGTGTGAAAATAGCGGAGCCATATCCCTGTTCTATATTAATTCTAATACAAACAAACTTTCTTGTTCTGGTTCTGGACATGCTACAGAGCTGAAACTTCACAGGTACACTTTGTAGACCCCACAGACACTAAATCCAAAGAAATATCATTTTTTTTTCAATAATTTTTTCAATAATTGTCTCTCTATCAAAAATGACAATTTTTAAGAACTTTTTTTGTGTGATTAATAGTCCCTGGGGCATGACCCAGAACCCTAGGCACTTTTTAGGGGCATTTATGAGGTTTTAGGGCTTCAAAATGGTGCTTTTTGATTACCGAAGTTCGGGTCCCATTGATTTCAATGGGGTTCTGAAATCCGGGCCGAACTTTCGGGAAGTTCGGGTGTTCTGGTTGAACCGAACTTTTAAAAAGTTCGATCATCCCTACTAAGGAGTAGTAAGCTGCAATATTCTTAGATGTGAGTTCAGATTATGAACTCCATATATGAAAAAACCTTGAAAGTACCGTATTTTCCGGCTTATTAGATGACTTTTAAACCCCCAAAAAATCCCTCCAAAATGGGGGGGGTCGTCTTATACGCCGAGTATGAAAGTAGTAAGTGTAATCTAGGTACCGTAAGTCCCGTAAATGTATGCTCTTTAAACTCTCCAATGTAAGTAAACGTATTACCGGTAGATGCATATTTAATCCTCTCAAGGCACTGGCTGTGTGGGAATCCTGTACCGGTATACTGTACCGTAGCTTTGGCTACATAGCATACCGCGCTGAGCCAATCGCTGTGGGCGATGTATTCTATTATTGAATGCAAAGCCTGCTCGGATTGGCGGAGTCAGAGAGGCGGGATGATCTCTCTGACTCCGCCAATCCAAGCAGGCTTTGCATTCAAGAATAGAATACATCGCTCACGGTGATGTGCTCAGCGCGGTATACTGTATGTAGCCAAAGTTTCGGTACATACGGTATACCGGTACAGGATTCCCAGTGCCTTAAGAGATTATCTACTGGTAATACTTTACTGTACAATACCTTTAATTTAGGAGAATACATTTATGGTACCTTGTAGATTAATAGGGCACAACCAGCGCTTTCAGAGACATCTACTTACTGTACAATACCTTGGAGATTTAATATAAGAGAATACATTTATGGTGCCTTGCAGATGAATAGGGCACAGTCAGCGATTTGAGAGACATCTACCTTGGAGGTATACGGTACTGAGAAATTACAGTACTTACCGTAATGTACCATACCTTGGAGATATACGAAGAGATTACAGTATATACAGTACCATACCTTTGAGATATACTGAGATTACAGTATTTACAGTACCATACCTTGGAGATATACTAAGAGATTACAGTATTTACAGTACCGTACCTTGGAGATATACAGAGAGATTACAGTACGTACAGTACCGTACCTTGGAGATATCTGAGAGATTACAGTACTTACAGTATCACAAGATGTCATTGATGAACTTATGATGTCAGATGATGAACATGATGAGGATTTTAAAGGATTTTAGGTACCGTATCAGTATGTCATAACCACTTTAATAAAAAATCAAATCTGATCTTTTTCAAAGGTGTTGCCTTGCTTCGGAAGGGGGGTAGTCTTATACGGCAAGTATAGCCCAAAACCTATGTTTTAACTTGAAAAGTAGGGGGTCGTCTTATACGCCCAGTCGTCTTATACGCCGGAAAATACGGTACGGTAATGGATTATGCCATATATTCAAATATCAGTATATTATGAATAATATAAATCTTAGTTACAACAGAGGCTTATGATACAATGGGTTGAAATGCAAGACAGAACTGTCCTGAAACACCCTGAAGTAACAAATCTCAGTTGCGGCTATGAATAGCTCATAGATCCCAATTCATAAATCACTGACTGTACATCCCATATGTGCATATTATGACAATAGAGCTCAGTCAAAGTTCTATGCAAAACAGCATGGAGGTCCCAAGTGGCTGGAAACTACAGATTAGTGAGTTTAACATCAGTTGTAGTCATGTTATTCAAATCACTCCTGAAAAGAAGGATCATTGATCACTTAAAAGCATACAAATTGGTGGACCCAAAGCAGCATGCCTTTACTGAGGGCAGATCATGTCAGACCAATCTGATTGAAATTTTTAACTATATTACCAATGTTTTGTGTCCTGGGTGGTGCTGTGGGCATAGCACATCTTGGTTTTTGTAAAGCATTTAATACAGTTCCACATAATGAACTAATACAAAAGTTGTACAAGCTAGGGTGGGTGGATCAGTGGATATGCAGTTGGCTAAAGGATAGATACCAGAGTGTAATTGTAAAGGGGGTTCACTCGGAATAGAGGCCAATCACTAATAGTGTAGCACAAGGCTCTGTATTACGGTAGGTCCTGTTCTTTTTAATCTATATGTAAGTGATATAACTAAAGGTTTGTTGGGTAAGGTATGTCTTTTTGCTGAAGTCACAAAGGTGTGTAATAGGGTTGATATCCCTGGAGGTGTCTGTAATATGGAACAAGATTTGGCATGGCTAGAAGATTGGTCAAAGCATTGGAAACTTCAGTTCAATGTTTCTAAATGTAGCTATTTATTTATCTATTTTTCAATATTTCTATGTATTTCTGAATTGATATACGTTGGACTGTATTTTAATTCCTTATCACTGTGGATTGCACTTTAAAGATTATATTGGACATTATTTCTTGCACTACGCACTTTTATGTGGATTTATGTAGTTTATTGAGAGAATATTTTACACACTAGATTAAGTATTATTCAAATAGAGTTTTATTATTGATGGTTATTTATTTAACACCGGCGAGGGGATTTATATTATTTGTAGCTGACATTGTAGCTTCATAAGTGTGAGTAGATTATATTGGGGGAAGGGTGTTTCATTTGCTGGATATTTTATCTAATAAATGGAATTACGCTATGAGCTCCTGCAATTGTGTTTATTCACATGTGACCTTATGAGTGAATTTTGACTGAAGACACGAACCTGGGTGATTAGATCTGCAGTGCATATCTTCTGAGGAGAAGTTCTCACTAGGTTTGAGAGGCGCTGATATCGTCCTTGTGGTGAGTGTCCATTCTGATGGGTGGCGGCACGTGTGGAAGTCTGATCACATGGGTGTATAAGAGGACATCACTTCCATCTTTATCACTGCTCTAAGGACATTTTTCACTGGGTGTTGAAGGTCCACGTAGTGGCCACTGTTGGACTTTAGTCACTATTTGAAGTTTAGTGCATGCTGCTTCATTTATTATTATTTTATATACATGTCTTTTGTATGGAAAACACAAATTTAAGCAGCGCTGGCCCTCAATGTTGTTGAAATAAATAAATAAATACCACTGTGTTTCTCCAAAGGGAGATAAATAAATATGTGACACTCTAATAATATGTGAGTGTTAAAATTCCTATTAAAATGGTGTTAGACAATTAAGCAACAACTATAAACCAACGATTGCACATAAGCCTTGGCACCAGGATTTTTAATGCAGGTTCTCCGTACGCCTTCCACTATATAAATAGGGGTCCGCTTGCGCATCCACCATTAAAATAGAAACAAAGGGCGTACATAGTGAAGTATGTATATTTAGGTTTATTTCTGCTTCATAGCCAAATGCATACTTACAAAAAGGTAAATAATGTAGGCATATACAGCATAAAGCCTCGTGGTTACGCCGCTCGGCGTGCGTTCCACGGGCAGGAAGTGACCGACCGGAAGTGACGTGCCGCTCCGTGCGTGACAGGAAATACGTCAACGCGTTTCGCCATATGTTCCGGCGTTTTCAAATTTAATGGTGGATGCGCAAGCGGACCCCTATTTATATAGTGGAAGGCGTACGGAGAACCTGCATTAAAAATCCTGGTGCCAAGGCTTATGTGCAATATAATTAAGGCTTCCAAATATTGGCGTTGTGGTGAGTAGCGAACCAAGAGGGGCACTTTTCACTTTGGAGCACTATATTGTTTACCGGCACTGGAGCACCTTAATTTTGGATCACTTAAGGACTTTAATATTTCACATGTTTATATATTTATGGATTTTTGCACGATTTTCTAGCACTTATTTTTTATCACCAATTATTTATCAATTATTTATCATCGTTGGTTTATAGTTGTTGCTTAATTGTCTAACACCATTTTAATAGGAATTTTAACACTCACATATTATTAGAGTGTCACATATTTATTTATCTCCCTTTGGAGAAACAGTGGTATTTATTTATTTATTTCAACAACATTGAGGGCCAGCGCTGCTTAAATTTGTGTTTTCCATTATTCCTAAGATTTTCTTAGTGTTGCAGCAGCTGCACCTCTCCTATATATTTATATACACTTTTTTCATACATAATTTATACACTTCTGTACACTTGGAGTTATATATATATATTTTTATTTTGTGGTTTTAATTGCAAATCCATAAGCACGGGTTTTAAATTAGTTTTTCACATGTCTTTTGTATACTTTTGTCTTTTGCGACTGTTTAATCGCTGCTAGTGTTATCAATTCTTTAATCGTCTGCAGGGAAAAAAAAGATCATATTTTGAAAGGCTATAGGTTCCGTTGGTGGATCAATAACGTTAGGGGCTAATCTGTCATTGAGTGATGGAGCTCCTCTAAATGTGACCATAGCTCTTTCTGGAAGTATAGGACCAAGAATTTGATTGTTTTTAAGGCTATCCCAGTGTTTATTTAAAATGTTTCAAATCTGTCTGTGTTCACTGGAAAATTCTGTGAAGAAAGACCACCTTGCAAAATTAGAATTGTTAGATCTTCTGGGTTGATTCGATAGTAGCACGTCTCTATCGACCTGTGCAACTCGGTTTACTTCTGACTCTGGATCTGTAGATCTGTAGCCTTCGGCAACAAACCTTTGTTTTAAGACTAATGCCTGTCTATGGAAATCTAGCTCGAGTGCAGTTACGCCTGAGTCTAGTAAACTGGCTTCTGGGTACTGAACTCAACCAGGACCTGTGGTGACAGATATCAACGCGTAGAAATGAGTTGCGGCCCGTATTCTTTAGAAATGTGCTGGTTATATTTTGGTTATCCACCAGTGATATTTCTAAATCCAAAAATGTATATTTTTACTGTCACTTTCATATGACAGCTGGATACCCCGATCATTCGTATTGGGAAAAGACATAAAAGAATCCAGCGAACTACGGTCACCCTTCCATAGGAGGAGGATGTCGTCTATATATTGCACCCATAAGGTCAATTCAGGCCTCTTAAGGGGATAGACGACATCCTCCTCCCATTTGGCCATAAAGAGATTGGCCAAACTCGGGGCAAATTTTGCCCTCATGGCCACTCCCCTTTGTTGAAGGTAATATTTGTTAATAAACCAAAAGTAGTTATGTTTGGTGGCACATAATAATAATTCTAAAATGAATTCACGTTGAAGTGAAGGGATAGTCAAATCAGAAGATAAGAAGTATTCAACGGCCTCAAAGCCATAAGAGTGTGGAATACACGTATATAAAGAGGCCACATCGGCCTTTACCAGCAGATGTTCCTCTTCTAAATGTACATTATTGAGGATGTTGATAGTATCCTTAGTGTCCCTCAAAAATGATGGTGTGGTACTGACAAGAGGCTGCAAGAAATGATCAATATATTGGACGCCCGGGGGGGGGGGGGGGGGGGTTAGTGAAATTTTTGTGCACTTTCGGAAGGTAGTACATTACTGGGATACTTGGTGCAGATGGAATTAAATATGCTTTTTCTTTTTTATCAAGGATATGGTCCTTTAAAACCCTTATCTATCAATCTTACCAATTCTTTTTTGAATTTTGAAGTGGGATTATTCAGCAATTCTGTGTAGGTATCATGATCACTTAAAATCCTATTCAGAACAATAATATACCTTGTCTAAAACTACAATGCCCCCTCCTTTGTCAGCAGGAAGGATGACTAGATTTTTAGAGTAAATTTAAACCAAGTTTGATTTGAAGTTGTAGACCTAGTTTTTTAATTGGTAATTTGGTTAGGTCTTTACAGACCAAATCTTTAAAAACATTCACTGATGGAGCCACCAGGCCTGGGGGATTAAACAAGGAGGGGTTGGAAAGCCCTGAATGTTAAATATTAGATAAGTAAATTTCAATCAACGTAGTACAAGGATTTGACAATAAGTATCTTTGTATATTCATCTTATGAATGAACTTGTGTACGTCTATAAATGTATTAAATTTGTTCAATTGTTTGGGGGGGGGGGGGGACAAACTTAAGGCCCTTATCCAGGGTGAGAATCTCCTTTATGAGATAACTCAACCTTACTAAAGTTAAAGATACCTGAGCCAATTAGGTCCTGTTCCTTTTTTTTTTTGGATCCTCCAACCCCCCTCTAGTGCCTCTCCTTGTTCTGGACCCCTTTTCCTGTTGTGGGACTCCCGGGGAAAACCCAAACCTCGGCTAGGACCTGGGAGTTCTTGATTATAAATGTATGGTGACATATCATGGTTGTCATAATCTCTCCCCATATATGTATAGGAGTCACCTCTTTTTGGTTGTTGTCCCAACGGTGAGAATCTGTTATGGGTATCAACCCCATAACTACTAGAACCTTGTTGCTGTGGTGCATAAACAGTATTTTTGGATTGAGGTCTATACGGTGGTGGTGGTGGAGATGGTGCTCTTCAAAAATTATCCCTGGGGTGCCAATTCCTACCAGGGGAATTTGCATAATACAAATTGGAATTACCCCTAGGTGGGCCATTCCAATTAGAATTATGGAGGTGACCGTAATGATTAGGGGTCCGTGGATTATGATATCCACCTCTTTAATTATGATTCCCCTTGAAATTGAACCTAGTGGGTTTGTTGTTAGTATAATTTGCAGGAGGTTGAGATGGCAACTCTTCTCCTGCCATTACCCCTGTTGTTTCATTATTGTCATCATTCTCTGATCTTTGAGATACAATGTTTTTTTTGCCATTGGAAAACTACTTTGTTTTTGTAATCCATAACATCTCTTGCATATTTTTTTTGTTTTTTAGTTCTCTGTTCTTGTTCTTCTTTTTCTAAAAGTTTTTGTAAGTTAGTGGAGAGGGTTTTATATTTGACTGTGGCACTATGTAGCGCAACCTTCTCTCTAAGTTCTTTAATTTCTCTATCTTGAGCAATGAATTTGTTCCTTTTGATTTCCAGTAAATGTTTGAAAAGTCCAAGACCGGCGTCATTGAAATACGAAAACCAATCATCTAATGCCAGGTCTCCACTCTGTGCGAAAACCTCCCATCTGAGACTTCTAGGGACCATGGATTCAGAAACATAATGTTCTAAAAATGCTATATCCCATTCTGAGTGTAATTCAGCTACCATAAGGTTCTTGAGTCGCAGAAATAAACCTCCAATCTCTGTATCTGAGCTAGTAGGAACAAATACCCCAGCGGAGGTGAACTTCTATTTGCTCTATATTACACACTGACATATACTGGAATAAGTGTCCTTAAAGTAACCTTAAACAATCAAAGCCTTCAATGTAAAAGTGTGCAATTCACCTCCATGTTAAATAGTACAGCTATTTAGATGGCACTTGAATTACGCATTGAGTTGTGATATATCACACGTTGATTACATTTGTTTGTCAGACGTAGGAAGTATTACATTTGCTTAGCGCTGCACTATTCTTTATTCAATGAAAAATATTGTTAATAGGTAATGATCTTCACATATCAATACATCTGGCTACAGGCACATAACTAATAAAAGTTCATAATGCTTCAAAAAGGCATTTAGTTACAGCTCATTATTGAAACTGACAGGAGAGAGAGTATTACACACATAAATCCAATTGCATTCCTTCTGCAGAAGGATTTTATCAAAATTCTCCCTGCGGGAGCTGATGTTCAACTGAAAAATACATTTCAATCCCTTCATAAAGCTATTATGACATTCCCAAAAAAATGTACTGTTAACAGATTTTTAAAATCCAGCAATATTTCAAACATGTTCACTAACGCTTATGCATAGTTCCACCTTTTTCCTCAGTGTAAAACGTTTTTACAAAAACATTTTATTTGTATCATTTGTTTCTTTGATATACAAAGTATTATACCCAATGATAACTGCGGTTAATAAAAGGTGGTAAACAAAAAGTTGTAAAAGTTATTTGATTTATCAACATATTTAAACATATGACATTGTCCACAGCTAAACATACTTTGCTGCAGTTTACCTGGTGTCAGGACCTGGGTCTGCACCTGCAACCTCTGCTGTGTCTGGCAATATCTCTCTTCTTGCTGAGCTACCTTGGGATGCTGGACAGCTCCCTAGACAATTCCTTGAATGAATCTGCCCTGAACCTTGTTTCTCTTGAACTTTAAACCCTTTGCTCCTTCTATGAACTTTCTATTTTAGCCATTCCTTTGCGCTTTCTTTTTGCCAGAATAGTATGCTCTCTCCAGCCAATATCTCGGTCTTGTCACTCAAGACAAGACTGTTGCTATCCCTATCTTCAATACAAGTCGTTACTGACCAGTGGCTTGTTCTTCTACTATGCTTCTGCTGGATCCTAACCTACAACCACTTGTTACCGACTTTGGCTTGTTTACAAACTAAGTTTCTGCTTGATCCTATCTGCTAATGGACCCTGGTATGCTCACATCCTGGTGGGGCAATCCTGATAAACGCAACCTGGTACTAACACGCAGCAAAACCCATTTTGCCATCAGGAGCTCTGGTGAACACGTTAGTGCTTAGACTCTGCACCTCAAGTAAGCCTGCGTTAAAATGCATGACACATGTTTGGGTGCTATTCATTCTTAATGGCACCCCAAGTGTGGTGCGATTTTGCAGCGATTGTTATGTGACAGAAGTGCATGGAAATCACAGCAAAATGCACCTTTAAAAATCGCACGAAGCTCTTTGTCCAAAAAAGAGCAGAAAATATATGAAAATCGCACGTAAATAGTTCCTTGATAAAGTTCAAAATATATCAATCACTTGCATTTCACACCATAAGCATATCATCCTTGAAGCTCAGCCACAATGTTTTGCATTCCCAAAACATTTACATTTAGTAAATTACTGAACCTTTCCAGTAGTCTATGTAATGAGAAGAATATAATTGAGAACACTAATACTTCCACATTTTCATTGTTAACCAGTGCTAACCATTGAAAAAAAAAAAAAAAAAAACACTAATATTTCCAGGAGGTTAATCAAAAATTAATAATATTTACCATGTTCTGGGTTGCAATTGTTTACACCATTTAAAATGAGTTCATACCAACCCAATGAAGTACTGATGGTAAGCAACTCTCCAGAACAAGTCCCACAAGAAGGTTTTAAAAAAAAAATAAAATGCAAATGCAATTTAAAGTGTATATAAACCCAAGAGCAGAAAATATTGCATATTACCAGTCCTTACACATGATGGCATATTAGCTCTTCCTTTTTTTCATCTGACTTTGTCAGTAACACTCATCCTGTCCCAGCATCAAAACCCTCAATCACTGTACGATATCTTTTGAGGGGCAGCATTTTTACCTTGGGACAGAACTAAAGAACACCCCACCCTCTTCTCTATTTCATAACATAAAGAAGAAGTGTTTTGTAGTCCATGTAAATAGTTGGGAACATTATAACTGATAAGCGTGTAGGCAGGTGCAGTCTGTACTTCACACTGTAGGTGGTGCTGAACCAAAGTGGCAATACAGAAAGGGAAGAAAGTTGTGGGGAACTTAGTTCCTTTATGAATTCCTGCAGTCACCTGGAGAACAGCTGACCAATTGGATGCTGGGACCCCGTGTGACCCCAATTGCCATCTTGGGTGAGGGCAGTGCTTATTTAGGCCCCTGGCCCCCTTACTTGGCACTCTTTATGTGAGTGGTTAGGGTAGAGACAGGTTCCCCGTCTGACAGGGACAGCACATAGTGGCACGAAGAGGTGCCAGAGTGGTAGGGAAAGTGCAGGGACTACTCTATCTCCACTAAGGAGGCCTCACATTTGGGTTGGACCGGCCATGCCACATTTCTACTCCTTGTGGCAAAAGCTGTTGGCATCCCTGCAAGTGGTTTTAGATGGGTGTGCTCTCCTGCTGGGCCTGGTTGTTCTCAGTTGTGACGTTCTTGCCACCAACTCACAACGCTGCCCTCTGTTCAAAAGCTTGCAGCACAGACAAAGAGCAAAGGAAGCTATCAGTTCATAAGATTTTAGACATGATCAACAGATATTTTGTCTACTTTATATTAAAAAGACCAAAGGGGAGTAAATAAGACACGTTCATTGTTAGGGTTTACATATCTTGTAAGGCTAATGTGTGCAAAAATGTCTATGTGCATCGAGTAAATATATGGGGGTCCGATAAATGTGTTTTCTATATACAGTGGTGATCAAAAGTTTGGGCACCCCAGGTAAAAATTTGTATTAATGTGCATAAAGAAGCCAAGGAAAGATGGAAAAATCTCCAAAAGGCATCAAATTACAGATTAGACATTCTTATAATATGTTAACAAAAGTTAGATTTTATTTCCATCATTGACACTTTCAAAATTACAGAAAACAAAAAAATGGCGCCTGCAAAAGTTTGGGCACCCTGCAGAATTTATAGCATGCACTGCCCCCTTTGCAAGGCTGAGACCTGCCAGTGTCATGGATTGTTCTCAATCATCGTCTGGGAAGACCAGTTGATGTCAATCTCAAATGCCCAGACTCATCTGACCTTGCCCCAACAATCAGCACCATGGGATCTTCTAAGCAGTTGTCTAGAAAAGAGAAACTGAAAATAGTTGACGCTCACGAAGCTGGAGAAGGCTAAAAGAAGATAGCAAAGCGTTTTCAGATGTCAATATCCTCTGTTCGGAATGTAATTAAGAACTGGCAGTCATCAGGAACAGTGGAAGGATTGTGAGAAAAACAATTCAAAACCCACTTTGACTGCACAATGCTTCCAGAAAGATCTGGCAGACACTGGAGTTGTGGTACACTATTCCACTATAAAGAGACTCTTGTACAAATATGGTCTTCATGGAAGAGTCATCAGAAGAAAACCTCTTCTACATCCTCACCACAAAAATCAGCGTTTGAACTTTGCAAATGAACATATAGACAAGCCTGATGCATTTTGGAAACAAGTTCTGTGGACCGATGAGGTTAAAATTGAACTTTTTGGCCGGAATGAGCAAAGGTACGTTTGGAGAAGAAGGGGCACATAATTTAATGAAAAGAACCTCTGTCCAACTGTTAAGCATGGGGGTGGATCAATCATGCTTTGGGGTTGTATTGCAGCCAGTGGCACAGGGAACATCTCACGAGTAGAAGGAAAAATGGATTCAATAAAATTTCAGCATATTTTGGATGGTAACTTGATGCCATCTGTGAAAAAGCTGAAGTTAAAGAGAGGATGGCTTCTACAAATGGATAATGATCCTAAACACACCTCAAAATCCACAGGGGATTACATCAAGAGGCGTAAACTGAAGGTTTTGCCATGGCCTTCACAATATCCTGACCTCAACATAATTGAAAATCTATGGATAGACCCAGTGGCGTAACTAGAACCTTCAGGGCCCCGATGCAAGAAACCATAAAGGGCCCCCCCCTCCCAGCCTGGTGGCGGAACGCCAGGGCCGGTCGCAAGTACAATGTTTGTGTGGTAGTTCTGCCATTGGTGTCAGTAGTTTTTTTTTTTTTATTACATTTTTCTACCATTTGCTTTATTCATTTTTTTTTTTTTTTTTTTACAATATTATTATTTTTTAAATATTTTTTTAAATTTTTTAGGAGCCCCATTGGGGCGCTTTGGTGAAATATGAGGAGTCTAAACAGACCCTTGATATTCCACCTTTGAAACACAGCTTTCCATCTCCTTCTCTAAAGCCTCACAGAAGCTGCACAGAATAAATGGATAGGAATAGCTCTGTACAGGGCTTCCTATTCATTCACATACTGAAGCATTGTAAATACAGTTTACTATGTTTCAGTTATGAATAGACAGATCACTGACTCTCCATTCAGAAAAGGCTTCATCCTGACAGATCCCCTGAAGCAGCCAGTGGGATAGGGGAAGAGGGAACCTTGCAGAGCTGTAGGGACGAGGGGGGGGGGCAGCAGGAAGAAGCTGCATAGGAGGAGCTGTGGAGGTGGCTGCATATAAAGGAACCAATCTCTTAATTTCCCCCGCTTCGCCTCCTCTCCCTCCCCCAGGCATTCAGCGGCTGCAGGAGGAAAATGGAGAGACGGGTTCCTCTATGCCGGTGTTTCTCCATCTTTTTCCAGTCAGGGCATCTTGAAAGTATTTTCAGTCTGGAGGACCACCAGTCTAAGGCTTGGTTCACATTACTCCGTGTCACAGAAAACACGCTAAATTGCACGTGTTCCTGACATGCAGACAAACATGCAGGGGTGTCATTCATTCTTAATGGTACCCCTACACATTGGCAAATATGGTGCATTTTTGCTGCAGCACAATAAAAAAAAGGGAATTTTTTTCCCTGCATTTCTGTGGGGCGGCCCACTGAAATTAATTTGCTGCCCTATACATAGCACACAGCTGCACAGATGTGAACCAAGGGCCTGTTCTCATGTGAGGTTGAGGGGTGGTAAAACCACACGCTTTAACTGTGTTTTTACCAACCCCAGCTGTTCATCCTGTAGCTGCAGAGACAGCAGCTGGGGGTGGACACATGCTGTAGCTGGTATACCCCCTGGTGAATGGGGCTGCACTACAACCACCCCGCAATTGTGTGCATTGTACACAGTTACAGCATAGTGATGATGCATTAGGGCAGGGGCGGGGAACCTTTTTTCTGCCAAGGGCCATTTGGATTTTTGTAACATCATTCGGGGGCCGTACAAAATGTATGCATAAATGTAATAGGCATTGCTTTGCGGCAAAACAACGCTGTAAAAAATTGCGTGACTTTGAGGTCACAAAAGTGTGAAAGGGGCCTTCAGTAATCAAGGTATAGTGTGCCCCCTTTCAATGCAGACTGACCACAGCATGCCCCCTTTCAATGCAGACTGACCACAGCGTGCCCCCTTTCAATGCAGACTGACCACAGCGTGCCCCCTTTCAATGCAGAGTGACCACAGCGTGCCCCCTTTCAATGCAGACTGACCACAGCGTGCCCCCTTTCAATGCAGACTGACCACAGCGTGCCCCCTTTCAATGCAGACTGACCACAGCGTGCCCCCTTTCAATGCAGACTGACCACAGCGTGCCCCCTTTCAATACAGACTGACCACAGCGTGCCACCTTTCAATACAGACTGACCACAGCATGCCCCCTTTCAACATAGACTGACCACAGCGTGCCCCCTTTCAATACAGACTGACCACAGTGTGCCCCCTTTCAATGCAGAAAGCCAGTGCACTTACCTGCAGCGGCGGCTTCTCCTCGAGTCCTCCCACCTCCTCCTCCACCAATGGCATGTGTTCGCCTTTCGGCCAATCAGGAAGCAGGTCTCGGACCCGCTTCCTGATTGGCTAAGAGGAGGATCCGTGTGACAATAGCGCATTTTCATTCGCTATTGTCACACAAATGGGTGGGCTCGGGGTGCACTGCTCTGCGCCCCCGGTCCACCCTTTTCTGAGCTTTTCTGTAACTCACACTGTCAGGACGGAGCCATCGGCTCCTTCTGACAGCTCCGCTGGCATACACAGGCTCAGCAGCACGGGGGGGGGGGGGGGGGGGGCTGGACGCAATGATTGTGCGGGCCGCAGGTTCCCCACCCCTGTATTAGGGGGATAAAACAGGCGGTGAGGAGACAACATATTGCCTTTTCCCCGCCTGACAAATGCCTCTGAAAAGCGATATGAGCATGGATCGCTTTTCAGAGGAATAGCATTTTCTTGCTGGTACTATGAGCAAGCTGTAAAAAAAAAAAAAAAAAATTACTTCTGATTGTACACATGTATGGGGTCAGGATTAAAAGTAATGTGCACACACACACATAAACGCACATGTACACACACATATACATACTCATATATAAGCACATATACACACACACACACACACATATATATATATATATATATATATATATATATATATATATATATATATATATATATAAGCATACACACGTACATATATCCACACACATATACACACACACGCATACATACATGCACACACAGTCACACATACATATATAGATGCACATATACACATACAGTACACACACATACAGTACATATAAACACACACACATAAACACACACATACATACACACAAACACATACATACATACACACATACTACACACACATACACACACATACAGTACACACACACACATACATAAATGCACATACATACAGAAAGCCTTTTTACAGTAAATATGGCAGAGAGAGAACTTTACCTTCCTGTAACTTCCTGACAGGTATTGCACTGTAGGGGGAGGCAGAGAGCACAGCACACACTCTGCTTTCACTTTCCTATGGGAGACCAACTACCTCTGTGCCGAACTGCCGATGTACAATTCGGCTGAGGAACGGGGAGCTCCGGTCTCAGCTGCTCATCTCTATACATACAGGGGGCCCTCTCAGGCCCCCTGCAGCATGGGGCCCGGTCGCCATGGCGACCCCTGCGACCTCTGTACGTCCGCCCCTGGATAGACCTTAAAAGAGCAGTGTGTGACAGACAGCCCAGAAATCTCAAAGAACTGGAAGACTTTTGTAAGGAAGAATGGGCAAAGATACCTCAAACAAGAATTGAAAGACTCTTGGCTGACTACAAAAAGTGTTTACAAGCTGTGATACTTGCCAAAGGGGGCAGTACAAGATATTAACTCTGCAGGGTGCCCAAACTTTTGCAGACGCCATTTTTTTTTTTTCTGTAATTTTGAAAGTGTAAATGATGAAAATAAAATCGAACTTTTGTTGACATATTATAAGAATGTCTAATCTGTAATTTGATGCCTTTTGGAGATTTTTCCATCTTTCCTTGGCTTCTTTATGCACATTAATACAAATTTTTACCTGGGGTGCCCAAACTTTCGATCACCACTGTATACTGGTATTTCTTTTTCACTGTCATTTCATTTTAAGAGCTAATGTACACGTTTCTGTTAACTGTAGGAAACAAAAGTCTGAACCTGTAATGACACTCACTGCCTGATGAAAGCCAACAACCTACCTTCCTGTTGATCAAAGAATAGACATTTGTGGTCAGAACCAGTTTGAACCAACAACTGTCATGGCAGACTGCTGCTAGTTCCCTTTTTGTGTCATGATATTAATGCTTATTTAACTATTAGCTTGCCATTCAGAGGATTTGGACATGGATTGGATTGATTATACGATCACACCTAGATTACAACCTAGAACATGCCTATGTCTTATGCATATTCAATACTCATATAAATTAGTTAGCCTAATGTTTGTTAGCTAGACCATATACTTCTGCCTTTGCCCAGTTAACTTCAAACTGAGCTTCTGTAGGACTGTATCCCCCACTGCAGTGAATAAATGCACCTTTTCTTTCATCAATTTGGACTCATTATCTCATCTTGAAGGTCTTATTTGAAGACTCCCTAACCAGAAGTAACAAGACACAGCCTAATGAGCTTTTCACCACCACCCTTCCATGTGCACACAGCATAGTCTAATACTGCAATATTCTTTGACAAAAAGAAAAAAGGTAATTGGCAGCTCTTTGTCGGGCATAGTCTAATAAGCTGCTTATTTTATAGTCTACTTATGTACGTCTAACCTACATACAGGAAAACAACTTTGAACCTTTGTCCCAAAAATCAGACAGTATAAAATGTCTTACTTACAGAGTCAGAGGCATTCTATAAACTAGGCCCAATATATCAATCTAGATTTTTTCTGGAGGCACTATTTCCAGTGAAAGTACTGGGAACTTCCAGTTAAAGCACTGAAATTGAGCAAACATTTCAGATCGAACTCAAAACAGGGACTTTATGTCAATGGATTGTAAATTATGTTTTTTTTCCACCTTACGTTAATGTAATTTATTGGTAAAGTCACATTTTATGATTTGCGAAGATATTTGGGCTGCATAGCCCTACACTCAAAAAATATCAAATTTGCCACCTGAATGGTTTATGCCCCTTGGTTATGTCAGCTATGAAGGATTTAACATTTTCCTTTGAATTGCTAGTATCTCTGCCAGCAGCAGGGAGACAAAGGTGGAATGAATGTAGGTGCACATAAAATATATAAGTTTACTGTCTAACTTCACTGATAGTTGAACTAATGCAATAATGATATACAGTAGAACTGCACGATAGAGTGATGCTTAAAATTTGCATGTCATTTTGTATGCTACTTTACCCTCTCTACATATCCTCATTTTTATGCTGCATATTTCTGATAGAAATAATGTTTCATTAAAGAGACATGCATATGAAAGTATGCTAAAATGTGGAAAAGTAGGTTAACTCACACTGGCCTGATTCAAACAAGTTACATATTATAAAAAAAGAAGAAACTTACAAAATCCTTTTCCCGTTTATGCTTCTCCTCTGCTTCTTTTATGTATTCTTGGGCTTGTTCTAGCCTGGCATCCACCAACTTTTGCTGCAGCTCTCTCTGTTTAAACATCTTGTCCAGGTGCTGAAAGATGATATTGAGATAATACTGAGTCAGGCGCACTGTTATACTTATTTTTTCCTACCTATTTAAGGATAAAGGTTGGTTACAATACCAATGATGGCCAGGAAGCTATAATTTCTAGGAGAGATTAGCAGTTGCGGTCTCCGCTTCCATACCTCTTTAAAACCAAATTATGGTCTTTGTTTAAGCATTGGAGAACACCCTCCATCTCCGTGTTTTTTGTGTATCTTTAATTTCATACTTACCTTTTCTGGATGTCTTTACGCAGGTCAGATCTTTCTGGTTGTCTTTAGGCAGGTCACATTACGCTCAGGGTCTCCAAGTGGTGGGTGGTCCTAGAGGGTGCAGTGCGTGGTGCACTCTGTATAAATACAGAGAATGCAGTTAACTGCAGAGATGCCCCCTCAGCGGATTGGTCCATGACCACCTGCACCTGCCCGATGTCATCAGACTTCTGAGTTGAATGACAACCAGAAGAGAAGAAACAATGGCTGCATACAACAGCAGGACCCAATTCAAATAAAGTTTATTTCACCATTGTCTGACAGACAGCACAAGGATACACAAATACACAAATGTGAAGCCTGCCACCAACATCAATCAGTGCTCTTAATCCCTATTGAGCAACATTCTGACAAGATGTTTAAAAACAATACAAAAAATAATCCAAAAATCCCCCAAAAAATAACAAATAAAGAAAACCCATAATGGAAAAAAAGTGAAAAAAAATAAAAATAAAAACGAGAAAAGAAATTACAGAGAAACATAATTAATACTAAAAATAAGATTAATTTAAAAAAATATAATCACCAACCACAGGTCAAATCAAATCAGTACATAATTGGAGCACAAGCCTCACCCAATAGCAGGTCAAAAACACGAATCCAAAACACAATTCATGCAGGAGGGAGGTCATCGTAGGGTTGCCACCTCATCCCTTTAATCCAGGACACATATTGATAATAATGATATTATTATGAGTCTGATATAATGCACATAAGACAATAAGTGAGTTTAATTACCAGTGCTTGTGCAGATAATTAAACCTTAATTCAAAAATTCATGATTGGTGACAATCAAAAAATCAATCAATCTGTGCTCAACATTATAAAGTGCAAACAGTCCATATGCAGCATCAAACAGTCCACATCTCTTTGGTGTCACACAAATTAGCAGAGACTTGATGTTAGTGCAGATTAACCTTCACCTCCACACTTCACCCAGTGATCTAGTAAGGTACTCCTTACCGGAAATATATGACCCCTTAATTATAGGGGGTCACATAGGCAATATCTCCACTCAGTACACACGATCCTCAGCTCCTCTGTTACACAGTGGGTAATCCAGCATCAAGCCCTTATAGCATAGCTCGGATCAGGTGACAAACATGGGTGGAACAAAAAGAGACTCTCATGGTGCAGTACATCTAAACATATCGCTTTATTTAAAAAGTATTGCACTTACTCGAATCACCATAAAACAATCGCCTTTCTCATAAAAAACATCCAGCGGGGGTTGTGAGCACTGCCGATCGCACAGCGCTCCTCTAACCCGGAAATGGCTACGGTCTCACGTTTCCCTTCCCGACGTACGTTTCGTCAGTACGACCTGACGTCATCAGGGGATCATGTGACCGTATGTTTACTTCTCTTTTTTATTGAGAGTAAACCGCTTGGCATCCAATCAGAAACTCCTTAGTTTGTAACTCCACCCACATTACTCGGATCAGAATCATTAAGGGAGCCTGCTTAGAACAAAAAGGATGATATCATAATATTGCAGCATTAACGCCGCAATTTTTTTTCTTTTTAATATATACCCAATGCAAAATTGCTTAGTTTAAAACCTTGGACCGCAACTGTGCTTACTGGGTTTTTGGTGGAATGCCTCGCGTTACATTATTAAAATTCCATCAATAGCGGTATTAATACAAATGCATACACCTAGTAAATTCATTAACCATTTTAGTACTAAATAAATTAAAACAACATGTTATAAATTAATTGAATGAATTTAAATCACAAATTTGCATATACTGTCAACATTAATTCAATTTTATTATTGTTGGGGACAAGTTAAAATTAATTTTAATTTTGATTAAAAGATTAAAATTTAAAGTTTAAAAAATTAAAAAATTAATTATTAAAAATTAGATATAAAGCAATTCAAATCTATCTCAATGTTCATACCTAAAGGTTGCAATGTGTTCATTTTATATATCCATTGGGTTTCATTAATGGATATTTTTTGAGTCATGTTTCCTCCTCTCCAATGGTTTATTACTCTGTCAATACCACAAAAAGTCATTTTTGAGGGATCCTTATTGTGGTACAGGCGAAAATGATTGGAGAGGCTATGTTTTGGAAATCCCTTCCTCACGTTTTTAACGTGTTCGTTAATACGCACCGATAATTGTCTTGTGGTCCTTCCAATATACTGGAGGCCACAAGGACAAGTTATCAGGTATGTAACGTGGGTGGACCTACATGAAATGAATTTTTTGATATTGAATTGCTGACCGGTAACATTAGATTGGAAGGTGGTGGTTTTACCTTGGATTTTTCTTTGTTTTCTTACACGCATTGCACCTCCCACAACAAAAAAAAACATTCACATCTAAAAAAGTTGGTTTATTGGTGGGCGGGCCAATTATAAGTGGAATTGGATCCATCTTCTCCAGGATTGGAGAATACATTGATCATTTTTTGCAGCCTATAATACCTACCTATCCGTCCCATTTACAAGACAGCAAACATCTAATTAACATCCTAGAAGAATTAGAAGTACAACCGGACACTATTCTAGTGACCATAGATGTGGAATCGTTGTACACGAGTTTAAAACAATCAGATGTGATAGACACCACCATTGCTGCCTTAAACTCAAAAACTAATCTCCAACCAATACAAAAAAAGTTTATATGTGATGCCCTTGGCCTGGCAATGGGCAACAACTATTTTTGGCACGATGGTAGTCACTATAACCAAATTAAGGGTGTGGCAATGGGTGCCAAATATGCACCAAGTGTCGCTAACATCCTTCTGGGCCAATGGGAAAAGGAGGTAATTTTCAAGAACCCGAACCCATCGTTAACCTTATATAAAAGGTTCATTGATGATCTGCTGGTCCTATGGAGTGGTTCTGAGGAGGACCTAAAGAAATTCCTGGCAGAAATCAATGATAACCAGTATGGGCTGGTATTCACAGCCACTTGGGAGACTGAATCCGTGAATTTCCTTGATTTGACTCTGGTAAAAGAGGGCAATCAGATCTGTACCAAGAGTTTCTTCAAGGACATGGATAGGAATAGTTATATTCCCACAAGAAGTTGCCATCATCCCAAGTGGCTGGGAGCTATACCGAAGGGACAGTACATGTGCATAAGACGCAATTGTAAGAAAGAAGAAGACTACTTGACCCAATCAAATCTGTTAACCACTTAAGCCCCGGAAGATTTTACCCCCATTCCGACCAGGGGGTATTTTGCGATTCGGCACTGCGTGACTTTAACGGACAATTGCGCGGTCGTGCGACGCTGTACCTAAACGAATTTGGCGTCCTTTTTTTCCCACAAACAGAGCTTTCTTTTGGTGGTATTTGATCACCTGTGCGATTTTTTGATCACGCGCTATAAACAAAAAAAGAGCGTCAATTTTGCAAAAATAACAATATTTTTCACATTTTTTTATATGAAATTCCCCCCAAAAAAATGTAAAAATCAAAATTTTTTAAAATTTTCGGCCAATTTGTTTTATGCTACCTATGTTTGGTAAAAAAAATCGCAAAAAGCGTATTTTGATTGGTTTGCGCAAAAGTTATCGCGTTTACCAACAAAGGGAAAGATTTTTGTCATTTTTGTTGTTTTTTTTTTTAACGTGTAATGGCGGCGATCTGCGATTTTTTTTGCGGTACTGCGACATTGCGGCGGACAGATCGGACCCTTGACTGACATTTTTGACACTTTTGGGGTTACCAGTGACATTTCTACAGTAATCAGTGCTATATATATGCACTGTTACTGTAAAAATACACTGGTAGTGAAGGGGTTAACTTTATTTGGGAGGGAGGGGCTGTGTGTGTCCCTAGGGGCGTGCTTTCTACTGTGATTGGCTGTGGCTTCAGCTGTAAGGACACTGATCAACGGATCTACATAGTAGATCCATGTGATCAGTGTCTTTGCAGCGAGGAGAATGACAGGCAGCTTGTTTACACAAGCTGCCTGACATTCTCCCTCTCCCCCGCCGATCGCCGGGTGGCCGGCGGACATCGGGTCCGCTGGTCACACGCGCGGGGGGGTCCGTGACCACTCGGGAGCGGGAGCGCGCCTCCGGGGGCGCGCGCTCACTCCCTAGACCCTCACAAGCAAGCAACGTAGCCCTACGTTAGTTTGCCTGTGAGGGGCTGACCGCCGACGTAGATAGTCGTGCGGCGGTCGGCAAGTGGTTAACATCTAGGTTTGTTGAAAAAGGGTACAAATTGGAAGAAGTTTTGAAAACAAGAGAACTTGTGCGACAAATGCCGAGGAAAGATCTGCTGAAAACGAAAAAGAAGAATAAGAACAGCAATGGAGAAACAGCGTTCCTAACCAACTTTAACAGAGATTATAAAAAAGTTGAAGCCATTATGAGAAAACATTGGCCAATTTTGAAAAAAGATAAGACCTTGAACAAAATATTACTGGAAAAAACGATTTTCATTTATCGAAAAGCCCCTAATCTTAGACACAGCATTGCTCCAAATATACCAGATCCGCCCACCAATAAACCAACTTTTTTAGATGTGAATGGTTTTTTTCGTTGTGGGAGGTGCAATGCGTGTAAGAAAACAAAGAAAAATCCAAGGAAAACCACCACCTTCCAATCTAATGTTACCGGTCAGCAATTCAATATCAAAAAATTCATTTCATGTAGGTCCACCCACGTTACATACCTGATAACTTGTCCTTGTGGCCTCCAGTATATTGGAAGGACCACAAGACAATTATCGGTGCGTATTAACGAACACGTTAAAAACGTGAGGAAGGGATTTCCAAAACATAGCCTCTCCAATCATTTTCGCCTGTACCACAATAAGGATCCCTCAAAAATGACTTTTTGTGGTATTGACAGAGTAATAAACCATTGGAGAGGAGGAAACATGACTCAAAAAATATCCATTAATGAAACCCAATGGATATATAAAATGAACACATTGCAACCTTTAGGTATGAACATTGAGATAGATTTGAATTGCTTTATATCTAATTTTTAATAATTAATTTTTTAATTTTTTAAACTTTAAATTTTAATCTTTTAATCAAAATTAAAATTAATTTTAACTTGTCCCCAACAATAATAAAATTGAATTAATGTTGACAGTATATGCAAATTTGTGATTTAAATCCATTCAATTAATTTATAACATGTTGTTTTAATTTATTTAGTACTAAAATGGTTAATGAATTTACTAGGTGTATGCATTTGTATTAATACCGCTATTGATGGAATTTTAATAATGTAACGCGAGGCATTCCACCAAAAACCCAGTAAGCACAGTTGCGGTCCAAAGTTTTAAACTAAGCAATTTTGCATTGGGTATATATTAAAAAGAAAAAATTGCGGCGTTAATGCTGCAATATTATGATATAATCCTTTTTGTTCTAAGCAGGCTCCCTTAATGATTCTGATCCGAGTCATGTGGGTGGAGTTACAAACTAAGGAGTTTCTGATTGGATGCCAAGCGGTTTACTCTCAATAAAAAAGAGAAGTAAACATACGGTCACATGATCCCCTGATGACGTCAGGTCGTACTGACGAAACGTACGTCGGGAAGGGAAACGTGAGACCGTAGCCATTTCCGGGTTAGAGGAGCGCTGTGCGATCGGCAGTGCTCACAACCCCCGCTGAATGTTTTTTATGAGAAAGGCGATTGTTTTATGGTGATTCGAGTAAGTGCAATACTTTTTAAATAAAGCGATATGTTTAGATGTACTGCACCATGAGAGTCTCTTTTTGTTCCACCCATGTTTGTCACCTGATCCGAGCTATGCTATAAGGGCTTGATGCTGGATTACCCACTGTGTAACAGAGGAGCTGAGGATCGTGTGTACTGAGTGGAGATATTGCCTATGTGACCCCCTATAATTAAGGGGTCATATATTTCCGGTAAGGAGTACCTTACTAGATCACTGGGTGAAGTGTGGAGGTGAAGGTTAATCTGCACTAACATCAAGTCTCTGCTAATTTGTGTGACACCAAAGAGATGTGGACTGTTTGATGCTGCATATGGACTGTTTGCACTTTATAATGTTGAGCACAGATTGATTGATTTTTTGATTGTCACCAATCATGAATTTTTGAATTAAGGTTTAATTATCTGCACAAGCACTTTTATGTTTGAGCGCGACACTACCCTTCTTTTAAACAATTATTCAGCACCTTGCTTTTTTTGTTGCCGTTCACTACAAGGAAGCAATTCCTTTAAATTAATATTTATTAAATATTTATTAATATCTATATTATATTAATATATATATTCACATAATTTTTATGTTTATATTCATTGATTATATATATACACGGTTGAACCACTTGCGCGGTTTTTTGGTTGCACCAAACCCCTTTTTTCTGAGTTTAATTACCACCCTAATCAGCCACAGAACCTGTGTAATTATTGGGTGTCCTGTTTTAAGGGATGAGGCAGCAACCCCAGGTCACCCCCACGACTATTCATAAACGTTGGTGATATCCCATTCATGATTTAATCCAGATGGATACCGGGTGGATTGAGCCATGAATGGAATGTCACCCACTTGTATGAATAACCAGTGACGGCAACCTCCTCCTGCATGGATTGTGTTTTGGATCAATTTTGAAAATATGTTTTTTATCTGTTCTTGATCTGCCATTTGGTGAGGCTTGTGCTCACATTATGTACAGATGTGGTTTGATTGGTGATTTTTTTTAATTAATCATATATTCCGTACAGTGCTAATTTCGTCGACTAATATGTTTTCATCGACGAAATGAACACAATTTTAGTTGACTAAAATACAACTAAAACTAAAACAGCATTTTAGTCATAAGACTATAACTACATTTAAATTGAAAATTAACATAAAAATGAACACTCCTCTGCTGGCCATTTCTAAATCGGCAACACAGTTCCATCTAGAGCCTGTAATAATAGCACAATAAAGTTTAAACATGTATTGCACCACCGCATAAGTATAAGTAAGAGGCATCTACTAAGCTGCTGAAAGAGAGAAATTAGGAAAAATGCTTTGCTTATATTTTTTTCCTAATAATTAATGTTGGTAATATATTCAGGTAATATGTGCAATGACATTACAGCCAATACAGTTTACATTTTTTTGTGTTTTTTGTATTTTAAAGTTGCACTTCTGTTTGTCAAATGTTTGTTTATGAAACTCGATTTTATTTTTAAAGACGTTATATATCACAATGGCAAAATCTGTGTCTGTAGTGCGAGTTCAAACCTTAATACCATAAATAATTACATATTAGATTTTTACTCCAGGAGTATATCAATTTGTTTGGAAATTCTAGAGAAATGTTTAAATAATGCATTACAATTAACCTAAACCTATTTGTAGTTGACTAAAATGTACTGGAGATTAAACTATGACTAAAATATGACTAAAACTAAAACAATTCAGATGACTAAAATATGACTAAAATAGCATTTTATTCAAAAGACTAAAATATGACTAAAACTAAAATGGCATTTAAGTCAAAAGAATATAACTAAAACTAAATTGAAATTTGCTCCCAAATTAACGCTGATTCGGTATTAATAATGTTTCTTTTTTTCCCCTCTGTTTTTCTCTTTTTTTCAGTTATGGGTTTTCTTTAATTTCAGATTTCTGGGATATTTGGATTATTTCTTGTACTGTTTTTAAACATTTTGTCGGAATGTTTGTCAAGAGAGGATTAAGAGCCGGTTCACATTAGAGCGATCCGACTTGCCGGGGCGACCTCACAAGTCGCGGTGCGCTGCTCGCACCGCGACCTCGGAGCGGCCGGCACGGACTTCATAACATTGAAGTCTATGCAGGTCGCTCCGGGTCGCCCCAAAGAAGCTCCGGACCCTTTTTCTAAGTCGGAGCGACTTGTGTCACTCCTATTAGAATGGGTCCACAGCTTCTCTATGGTAGGCGACCTACGGCGAACAGGTCGCCTGACAGGTCGCCCCAGTGTGAACCGGCTCTTAGAGTACTGATTATTGCAGGTGGTATGCTTCACATTTGTGTATTTAGGTAACAGCGCTCTTGACTCTACATACGAGAGAAGACACACATTTAAAAAGAAGAAATTAAATTTTTTGAGTTAGATTTTGTTTGGGAGGTTAAGTTTTATAAAAAGTTAATAACAAGTGTTCATTTCTAAAAATAACAATATTATTGCTTGTTTTTAGCAAAACTAAATCCATATATAGATTGCTTAATGAAACACTGGCTATTGTGTGATATCATGATTTAGTTTGTATTAAAGAATACCTTATAACATTTTTTTCACTCTAAAGAAACATACACTAATTACCTATAACTTTATGACTACTGGCAGATTAAAGCGGTGTTCCAGCCTCCCCCTCCAAAAATTGAAAGTCATCAGCCACACATACTGTAGCTGCTGACTTTTAATATTAGGACACTTACCTGTCCTGGAGTCTAGCGATGTCGGCACCCCAGCCGATGTTTCCATCAGCTGTCAGGTGCTGCCGCCGCCATTGCCGGTGAAGGAACCCGGCAGGGAAGCCTTGCGGCTCCACGGGTGGGTCCCTAATGCACATTCATGAAGCGCACTTGCGCATTCGGATCGGCTCGGCCGCGGGGGAAGGAGGAGGGGACCAAACCTCAGAGGGACAGCGCCACGGCGCCGTCTCCCAGAAGTGGGGAAGGGTACCTGTCAAAAACAGGTACCCTTCCCCCCTCCCCCCTGAAAGGTGCCAAATGTGACACCGGAGGGGGGGGGGCAGGAAGCAAATGAGCGGAAGTTCCACTTTTGGGTGGAACTCCGCTTTAAGTGAATACCATTAATTGTCTTGTTAAAAAGGCATCTGAAGTCAGTGGAATATATTAGGCAGCAAGTAAACATTTTCTCCTTGAAGTTGATGTGTTGAAAGCAGAATAATTGGGCATTGCAGTTTGTTGTGTATGGGGCTGCGTAGCTGCAGACTGGTCAGGGTGCATATGCTAACCTGTGTCCACAACCAAATGCACCTTCAATGGGCATGTGAGCATCAGAACTGGACCACGGAGCAAAGGAAGAAGGTGGCCTGGTTTGATGAATCGCATTTCTTTTACACCATGTGGATGGCCAGGTGTGTGTGCGTCGTTTATCTGGTTAAGAGATGGCACCAGGATGCAGTATAAGACAAGGCAAGTTGGCAGAGGCAGTGTAAAGTTTTGAGCAATGTTTTGTTGGGAAACTTTGGGTCCTGCCATACATGTAGATGTCACCCATACCCCCTACATAAATATTGTTGCTGACCAAGAGCATCCATTCATGGAAATGGTGTTCCCTGATAGCAGTGGCCTCTTTCAGCAAGATAATGTGCCCTGCCTCACTGCAAAAAATGGTTCAAGAATGATTTGAGGAACACAACAACGAGTTTGTTGAATTCTCTAGGTCTCAATAAAATCGATGTGCTAAAAAAAGTTTGATCCATGGAGGCCCAACCTCCCAACTTACAGGACCTAAGTGCCGGTTCACATTTGTGTGATCACAGAGATCACATGTAATTCGGAGCGCACTGCTCCTAAAATCACATGCGATCTCTGTGCGGTGCAAATTCAGCCATACAGTTTGTATGGCTGAATTCGCACCGCAATTGCACTAAAAGATGCACAGGACCCTTTTTTTGTCCGCAGCAGAATTGGATCGCATGGTGGTTCACACTAGTGAGATCCAATTCTGTGCGAACTTTCAGATCGCACTGCGATATGCGATCCGATCTGGGGGTGTCATTAACATTTAATTGACACCCCCAGCGTATCGCATATGGCAGTGTGAACTGCCAGGGGTGCGGATGCAATGCGGGAACATGCTGTATATTCACAGCGTTCCCGCATCGCACAAATGTGAACCGGCACTAAAGGATCTGCTACTGATGGCGTGGTGCCAGATACAACATCATGCCTTTGGAGGTCTACAGGCATCCATGCCACAATGGGTCAGGAATGTTTTGACTGTAAAAGGGGACCTACTTAATGTTAAATGGGTGGTCATAAAGTTATGGACGCTGCTAAGGACGTCTATGACGAAACGCATACAGCACCATCACATCATTTCCGGTTCCGGCTCCAGAAGGAATGCATTGCGTTCCAACCACTTTGCGATTTATGTTTGTTTACCATGTGAGTACCTGTTTTATTGCTATAATAAATCCTTTACAAAACGGTATCACACGATTGTTACCCCTCTTTCATCTCCCATGAGTGTACCACTTACCCCAATGCTCTAAAGACCCCAAGGAGAACTCGGAGTAGGACCCCTAAGAGGACCTTTACACCCAGGATTGGGAGACCGTTCAGGATACCCCTATCCCCTCCCATGGGAATCTAGTGAGGCCCCAAGGATACCCATTCGGGATTGCCAGGCCGAGACCCCCAAAGGGACCCAGGACCCACCAGAGGAATATACCTATTTATACCCGCCCTATACCTCTGTGTGGGGTGGGTATTTCTGGTGAGTGTGCTACTTACCCCAGGGATCACGAGCACCCCACCATTATACCCACCACAGGGTTGCCACTGTCACCATCACTTAAGGATTTACTAATTGTGCTGCATGATATATATGGACTGTTGATACTATTTATATCTAGTCACCATATTGTTTTTGCACACTATCTGGATGCACTGCCACTTTATCTATATATTTTGAAGATCAATCAGTGACCACTTGATTTTATTTATTATTTGAGTTGTGTATTTATGATTACATCCTGCACCCATCTGTTAGACCTATCTAGTGTTCTCCATCACTGATTCCCACCAGGTTGGTCTACACTCCTTAAATACCGGCCACTCACCTTTGGCTAGTTGTTTTGTATACTATATGCTTTTTTGCACCAATATCAGTTGAACTTTACCTTTTATTATCTATTTTATGTGTTTTTGCCTTTTCTATACAACACTAATTTAATTTACCATTTTTACTGGAGTTTTACCATCAGTGGCATATCGATGGTAAGGTTTGTCTTTTTGCTGATGACACAAAGATATGTAACAGGGTTGATGTTCCTGGAGGGAAACGCCAAATGGAAAAGGATTTAGGAAAACTAGAAGAATGGTCAGAACTCTGGCAACTGAAATTTAATGTGGATAAGTGCAAGATAATGCACCTGGGATGTAAAAACCCAAGGGCAGAATATAGAATATTTGACACAGTCCTGACCTCAGTATCTGAGGAAAGGGATTTAGGAGTAATTATTTCAGAAGACTTAAAGGTGGGAAGACAATGTAATAGAGCAGCACGAAATGCCAGCAGAATGCTTGGATGTATAGGGAGAGGTATAAGCAGTAGAAAGAGAGAAGTGCTTATGCCGCCGTACAGAACACTGGTGAGACCTCACTTGGAGTATTGTGCGCAGTACTGGAGGCCATATCTCCAGAAGGATATAGATACTCTAGAGAGAGTTCAGAGAAGAGCTACTAAACTAGTACATGGATTGCAGGAAAAAACTTACCAGGAAAGGTTAAAGGACCTTAACATGTATAGCTTGGAAGAAAGAAGAGACAGAGGGGATATGATAGAAACTTTTAAATACATAAAGGGAATCAACTCGGTAAAGGAGGAGAGCATATTTAAAAGAAGAAAAACTACCACAAGAGGACACAGTTTTAAATTAGAGGGGCAAAGGTTTAAAAGTAATATGAGGAAGTATTACTTTACTGAGAGAGTAGTGGATGCATGGAATAACCTTCCTGCAGAAGTGGTAGCTGCAAATACAGTGAAGGAGTTTAAGCATGCATGGGATAGGCATAAGGCTATCCTTCATATAAGATAGGGCCAGGGACTATTCATAGGATTCAGATATATTGGGCAGACTAGATGGGCCAAATGGTTCTTATCTGCCGACACATTCTATGTTTCTATGTTTCTATTGTTACCTTTCAGCTGTCTCTTGACATTTTTAAAATTTTTAAAATTTTTTACACATTTATTATATCCATTCACCAACCACCTTGGCAGCGCCACACCCCTTGTCCTTTCCAATAGAGTTATGAATGATTAGTCTATACCAGTGATGGCAAACCTTGGTACCCTAGATGTTTTGGAACTACATTTCCCATGATGCTCAACTACACTGCAGAGTACAGGAGCGTCATGGGAAATGTAGTCCCAAAACAACTGGGGTGCCAAGGTTCACCATTACTGGTCTATACTAACCATTGGTTTTTAAGAAAGTTTTAAAAAGCAACATCTACTGCAAAACATAAAAAATAACTGGTAAAGAGAAAAAGCAAAATATTGTAATATACAAAACACTCAAAAAACGATACTTCTGTTGGGAAAAATACTACAATATTAATATAAAAAGAACAAGTCTGTAGGAAATCAAACCTTGAGAGCCTTTAAAATAATTTAATACTTTTAATGCGGGAATCATTTACAAAGTAAGTATTGTTAGACACAAGCTAAATGTGCACCTGCTGAGGTCATAAATCCGACGCTATCAGTATAAAATCCTGTCGGCTGTAAAGTATTTTATTAGCTCTCATTAACGGTTTGTTTGCTTTTGAGAAAGAGTGACATCTTGAACAGCTGTGGTAGCTTACCTCTTCTCTGCCTTCATATTGGCTGACAATGCTCTTGAGCTTCTCTGCTAGCTCAGCATTTTCCTTGCACAGTTTATTGTTGCGCTCACTTTGCTGCTCTATCTGGCTCTGGATATCTGCCAGCGTTATCTGGAAATGATTTGTGATTTCTTTACGTTTTTCTTCATCCTCTCGAGCACGCTGAATTGTCTCTTCCTGAAAGCGAAGACTAGAATTACACTACTTGAAGTAAAATGTACTTTGTACAGAATGCATTTAATTAGGTGGCATGTAATCCTTAAACTTACATGATTGAAGTGTTACTAAACCCACAACAGTAAAATCAGTCTGTATATGCAGTAAAGCGTGCTTGTTATACTCACTGTGGAATCTAAGGGGTTAATCCTCTGCTTTTTGTAAAAAGGCTGTTTGATCCTGTCTTTTCTGATCCTCCCCCTTTCTTTACCGTCCCCAATCAATCTGCTGATAGAACAGAGCCTTGGGGGCACTCTGCACATACTCAGGTTGGTGTGTATTGATAGAGAGTTTATTTCCATTTTTGGGAGGGTGCATGCGATCAGCTCAGGGCCAATCAGCACTGTCCAGACATAGGGTCAGGGGTCCTGCAGCCTCATAGGGCAGTCATAGGGGAATGAAAACTCCTCCTACAAACTTTAACTAGACACTGATAGAAGTCACAAGGCTGCTATATACTGCTGATGAGAAAATGTATTTAGCAGTTTATATTTACTAAACTAATTGCATTTCCATGTTCTGTATACTGTGGGAGACAAGATAAAGTAAATTCAGTCTCTTGGGTTTAGTAACACTTTAAGGGCTGGTTTACACCTGATGCAGTCCATTGTGTTTTTATTCTGCAACAGAAACGCATGGACAGTGTTTAAAATGGGTTTCAATGGCCCTATTACACACCAGTGCAGTGTGTTACAGTGCAGTCAACAAAAGTAGAACATGTTGCCTTGTTGCCTTTTTTCTGTATCGAACACATCTGGAATGTGGCAAAATGCATAAAAAATGCACCAGAACGCACATGTCCTTAATTGCCCTCAATTGAGAAGAAGAAAAAAGGGGGGGGGAACGCACCAGAACACATCAAAAATGCATAAAAAAACACGCATGCAGAAACCTTTCCAGAATGCAGAATTTGTGGTGTGAACCAGCCCTTAGTAGAATATTTTCAAGCAAACGTAGCATGGTCTGAAATTAAAAGACAACTATGCTTTTACGTCTTTTAAACTTTGCAAAATGACTTTTTGTAGGAATGTGGTCTTTTCCAGCAACCAAATCTTCACTTTTTTCATATACTATGTTTCTGCTTTTAAAATCTAATATTCCACACCTTACTATTTCTGTTACAGTACAGTGAAGGTTAAAGGACATGTTCAGGAATTTTAACCAAACACCCTTCCCTGTCCGCCTCAACACAGAAATCTGTGACATCCTCCCTGCCCTGGCGATCTCTTGCTTATATCCTACATTTAATAATGTTCATGTGGGTGGAGTTTCCAATGAAATTGTAAAATGGTACCATCCCAAAAGTGAAAATACAAAAATAAAATCTCAACTGTTCACACTGACTATATCTGTGTGGAGTGAGATGAGGGACTTTGAGTGTGCCATAAACTATACACTAGGGATGGGCTTTATGTTCAAGTCAGCTGTTCATATGTTTGCTGAACACACGAACAAATGGGGCGCTCGGCAGGAAGTTTGCCCGCCGATGAGCGCCCCATAATGCACTGTGCTGTTGCAGTGCATTGATTGTTGATGATTGGCCAAATCATGCACCTGACCTGTATGCTTTGGCCAATCACAGCACAATGTCCTGTCAGAGCCATGATTGGCCAAAGGCAGGGGGCAATTATGGCTCAGGGTCTAAGTCCACGCCCCTCCACTATATAAGGCTGTTGCTTACATGGCAGCCGTTTGTAGTGTGTGAAATAGAGATTAGGCAGGTAGTGGATAGTGAGTTGAGTTAGTTTAGTGCAGTCAGTGTAGTGTTCAGGTTATACCGCACTTTTAAAATGTATGGATATGTTGTAGTTTTGGGTCTCCTCTCAGTGCTCTCCAAGTTTTGTGTCCCTGTCACATATAGTTTGCGAGCTGTGCCATGCCAAGCTAGCCAATATTTCCTATAGATGCTAATGTTAAAGACAAGGAGCAGTGCTATGCCAAGCTGTCCAAAATTTCCCATAAACACCAATGTTAAAGATGGAGAACAGTGCCATGCCAAGCTGACAATATTTCCCATAGAGCCCAATGTTAAAGACAGAGAGCAATGCCATGCCAAGCTTACCAATATTTCCCATAGACACCAATGCTAAAGACGGAGAGCAGTGCCATGCCAAGCTGACCAATATTTCCCATAGATGCCAATGAGCACTGAAAGCTGAAAATTGGTCTAGGCAGGAAGAGGATGAAAGTGCCTGTATTTAAGTGGTTAAGGGGAACCCTATGACAGAATTAAAAAAACAAAATGGCATGGGGTCCCCCCAAAATCTATACCAGGCCCTTTGGGTCTGGTATAGATTTTAAGGGGAACTCCAGGCCCAATTAAAAAAAAAAAAACATGATGTCACCCCCCCAAAATCCATAGAAGACCCTTTGGGTCTGGTACAGATTTTAAGGGAAACTCCACGCTAAAATTAAAAAAAAAAATAGGTGTGAGGTCCCCCCTAAAATTCATACCGAGCATGCAGCTTGGTAGGCCGGAAAAGGGGGTGATGAGCATGCGGCCCCCCTTCATAAACCATACCAGGCCGCTTGGCCTCAACTTGGGGAGGGTGCTTTGGGGGGCCCCCAAAGCACCTTGTCCCCATGTTGATGGGGACAAGGGCCTCTTCCTGACAACCCTGGACTGTGGTTGTGGGGGTTTGCGGGTGGGGGTCTTATCGGAATCTGGAAGCCTCCTGTAACAAGGGGGCCCCCAGATCCTGCCCCCCCCATGTGAATGGGTATCGGGTACATTGTACCACTACCCATTGACCAAAAAGTGTAAAAAAGGAAAAACCACAGAACACAGTTTTTGACAAGTCCTTTATTAAAAAGAAAAAAAAAAATAGTGTCCCTCAATGTAAATCCATCCTCCATTACAATGCCCGCTGACCTAAAAAATAGAAAAAATTTCAAAAATGCTTCTCCTCTTCTGAGGCGTCCTGCCGTATGCCGTTCTTCAGCTTTGACAGCTCTTTTATAGGCAAGGAGCGGTGCCACCGGGTGACGTAAGCGGGTGGCCCTGCCCCTTGCCTGTATAATCCAATGTAGGTACAGCAATCCCTATTGCTGTACATTTGTGTTCTGACAGGGGGAAAGCCCCCCCGCCAGAACACTCCATTCAGCACCCTCAGCCATTGGCTGAATGGGCTGATTGGGAGCTGATCGGCAGACCTTTTTTGGTCATGCTCCGTTGACAGAAGCCAGCTTCTGTCCCACCTGCTGCAATACACACGGGCCAAATCTCATCTGGTTTCTATTGAACCAGCCAATGCCACCCCGACAATCGTCCCGTGTGTGCTGGGCTTTATAACTATTGATTGTTTTTAAGTTTGTTATAAGGTGAGGTACATGGCAATTGTTTTTCTGGAATACAGACAATTTCTCTGTAAGCCAACATACTGGAGCATATTGTCATAAGATCCCTTTTTGTGTGATGGTGATATACACCGATGCACCTGTTTCTGATGCAGCCTGGATATACCACAAACAGCAATTTGTTTAATAAATAAAGTGTTTACCTTATATTTGCATTTGCTATACTTGCAATGTGTATTTTTTATTCTACCTTTGCTTTTACATAGGTATTAAATTATTAATTGTTATATGCACATAAAAGAGATCCATATGAAATCATGTAAAAATGATTCAATGAAGAGATGCTGCTCAAGGTGAACCTTGTTAGGCACAGCGAAAGGGTGCTGGCTCTGCATGCATAGCATAAGAAAATGAAGACATCTATACGGCCACACTCCGATGCGACTCACTTTTGTTGGAGTAAAGAAAATCCATACAGCATCATAGAGGTACAGGAACAAAAACAGCTGACGCATTTCACATCTTCACTAGTTCTTATCATATTTACAGTGCACATAACTGAATCCAAGGCATATATAGATATAAAAGACCAAATAGTATACACAAGTCAAATCAGGTGCACTCCAATTGAACAGAGACCGGGGCTGCCAAAGCAATCAGGGATGATCAAATTAACCCCTGATATGGAGTTAATAGCACATCCTAAATCATTTTGATATTTGCAAGTACTATCTATATCTGTCTACACAAACATACAATTGTTACAAAATCGTTATGATATATGTATCAAAAAGCAAAATAACAGAATCTACATAAGCATATATGAAAACAATGTGAATATATACATGTTCTAAATAAAACAAATGTTCAAAAATAAAATGTCTGTCACCATGCATGCCTATCAGTACCATCTATGAAAACACCTCCCATTTAGCATTCTGATCTAAGTATTATTAGCAAACCACAAAGGATAATCGGAACAAATAAATGTATATTAAAGGGCCCATTGCTTACTCCAGAACTGGAGATAGGTATACCCAAGTACTAAGGCATATCGCATGGAACACACATATAGAAAAAGATGGACTATTAAAGCAAGGACATATCTTTCTATAAATATATGTATATATATATATATATATATATATATATATATATATATATATATATATACACAAAATACGGAATTATGCATAGGCTAGAAAGACCGGCGTGTATAGAGCAATACATCTCTAAAGGGGGAAATATCTCAAAAAACAACACTTTAACTCACAGAGCCCTCACCTGGTGTAGGTGGTATATATCTTATGTCCCTCATTAGAATGCATCATTAGACCGCACCAGCTCAAGTATGCACATACATACCACATAGAAGAGATACCCCAAAATACTAAAAGTCAAAAGCTAAAAGTAAGTAAAGTACAAAAAGCAAAATAAATTAAAAGAAAGGTACAGTACTCATGGAATCGGTTACCGATTCATGAAAATTGGAAACATCCTACTCAAAGTTTAGACCTGCTGGCCTTCTGATATTTAAACTAAAAATCCAGAACACTTCTCTCTTACACAGTAGCCTGAACTTGTCCCCTCCCCTTGCTCGTATCTAAATTTTTTCATTGCCCTGAATTACAAAACTAGAAACATCTTTATTATGGTGCTCATTCCAGTGCTTGGCTACATTGGTGTTATGTTTTTTTTCTCTATGTCATACAGGTGGTAGTGCAATCAGTCCCTTAGTCTAGGCATCATCCTGCCCACATATTGGACATGGCATGACTCACATGTAATGACATAGACCAAAAAATCTGATAATACAATAATAAAGGAAGAAATTTTAAACTCCTTACCAGTTGTAGATGATTGAACAAACCCCCCACTGTCTAATGTATGAGCAATATGAGCATCCACTCAAACCACATCTAAATGTACCTTTAAACTGTAACCAATGATTCCAAGACCTATTGCTTGTGAACAAACTGGGGGAAAGAACCCCACCAAGGGTAGGAGCTCCATGAGAAACCGTCTTAATGCCCCTAGACAAGATTTGAGGATAAACTAGGTCATTGTATAATACAGGGAGATATCTAGGAACAGTATCTTTAATTTTATCAAAATCCGCACTAAAGGGAGTAGAGAAAACAGGGACAATGAATCGCTTATCCCTGTTACTATTTAGATTGTGACTTACTGTTTTTATCCCTCAGTAGGTTCTCCCGGGGGGTATTGACAGCAATCTTAATTGTTCTCTTTAATGTAGACTCAAAGTAGCCTCTCTCCCTAAATCTAAGGGTCATATCACCATTTCCTTATTGAAGTCTGTATCCCTACTGCATTACCAGTCATCCAGGTTAACTATGTCCTCAGAGACCACAAACAGTAAGTAGTCAATGTAACGACAGTAAAACAAAGTGTCTGCGTGGCTGGCAAGTGAGGGATAAAAATTAGCCCCCATAGAAGATAGAAGCCCCACATCTCTGAAGATAGCAGTCCCCATTGACCATAAAAAAAATATGTGTCAACAAATGCTGTAAGCCAAGCAAAATAAATTCCTGAAGGACCAGGGAATACTCACCCGATCTTTTAAGTAAATAAGCTACTGCCTGAAGGCCTAGATTATAGGGGATAGACGAGTAAAGACTCGTAACATCACAGGTGATCCTTCTGCATTTTTCATTCCACTCAAAATCCCTCAGTTTTTCCAAAAGCTGCTTAGTGTCTCTGAGGAAATCTGGCAAGCTTAAAACTAGGGGCTGTAACTTATAATCAATCCATTCACCAAGTCGCTCAGTAAGAGACCCTATACCCGCAACAATAGGCTTACCCATAAGGAAATCCAATCCCTTATGGACCTTAGGAAGGTGATAGAACACAGGCATGATAGGGAACTCTAGGATAAACATATCCCTCTCCTTTTGTTTGAAGATCCCTTCTGCCATTGCTCTATCCAATAGAGTGAAGAGTTCCTTTTTAAATGATGGTGCGGGGTCACCCCTAGGTTTAGCATAGGTACTGGTATCTGATAACTGACATAAAGCCTCACATTTGTAAGCTTCAGAATCAAGGACCACCACAGAGCCCCCTTACTATACTCGCATTACTACTACGGTTCCTTAATGTTATTCTCTCAGGGCCAGTAAGATTATCAGTATTCGGGCTGCCTGAAAAATTGCGGATGGGTCAGTCCTTCTCGACAAGTCTCTGGAACAAATCTATATCCTTGCCCCATAAGCCCAGATGGTATAAGTCAGATCTGAACTTGAAGGGAACCATATTGTGACCACCCATAGGGTCCCAAGGCCAAGGACACAATTCATAAGCTAATTCAATCACATCTTGTACAGCACAAACATCAGAAAACAATTGTGGAGAAGGAGGGGACAAATCTTCCAAGTTCCTTTCACCATTCTCTGATTCACCATAATAATATTTCTTTAACGTAAGTGTCTGAGCAAATTTTGTCAAATCCAAAAGTGTTCCAAATAAATCAAAACGTCTGGTTGGGCAAAAATTAAAAAACCCTTAGATAGCAGGGTGACTTCCGAATTATTAAGAGGTCGGGGAGACAAATTAAGTACATTTGTTGTTAGGCCCTTCAGGAATTTATTTTGCTTGGCTTACAATATTTGTTGACACATCATTTTTTTATGTTCAACGGGGACTGCTATCTTTAAGGATGTTGGGCTTCTATGGGGGCTCGTTTTTTTTTCTGCGCTTGCCAATCTCTATATGGGATGGTGGGAGAGGTCCTGCATCTTTGGATCAGGCTGTCCCCGCCGAGCAGACACTTTATTTTACTGTCGTTACATTGACGACTTACTGTTTGTGGTCTCGGGATATAAATAACCTGGACGAATGGTTATTCTACAAGAACAACAATGACCTCAAGCTACGGTTCACTGGACATTCTGATAGTGTATCAATTGTGACAGTGCAGTCAGCTGTGAGGGGGTATGTCACCCAGGATTGTCAACAAGGCAGGATGAGAGGCTCCAGGAGGATTGTTTTATTTGCAGTACAGTTGGGGACCTGGAGCCTGGAGATTTCACAGTGATCTGGGTGGGAGGACCTGTGGGCTTGAGCAGCAAGGAAGCTGTAAAAGCAGAGTGTCAGTAGGGTACACTATTGATTTTGTGGATGTGACCTTAATAGGTGAGGGCAATAAAGTAGTTTTCAGTTTCTTTAGAAAACCATCGGCGTGTAACATCCTTTTGCGAGCAGATCCCTGTCATCCCAGTGACACTATACGAGGCATACCTGTGGGTCAATTTCTGAGACTCAGGCGCCTATGCAGTAGGGAAACAGACTTCAATAAGGAAGTTGCTGATGTGACCCTTAGGTTTAAGGAGAGAGGCCACCCTGAGTCTACATTAAAGAGAGCAATTAAGATCGCTGTTAATACCCCACGGGAGAACCTACTATGGGATAAAAACAGTAAAATTAAAAGTCTCTAAATAGGAACAGGGATAAGAGAATTAATGTCCCTGTTTTCTCTACTCCCTTTAGTGCAGAATTTGATAAACATAAAGATACTGTTCCTAGATATCTCCCTGTTTTATACAATGACCTGGTTTATGCTCAAATCTTGTCTAGGGGCATTAAGACGGTTTCTCGTAGAGCTCCTACCCTTGGTGGGGTTCTTTCCCCTAGTTTTTTCACTAGCAATAAGTCTCAGAATCTTTGGTTACAGTTCAAAGGTACATTTAGATGTGGTTTGAGTGGATGCTCATATTGCTCATACATTAGACGGGGGGTTTTGTTCAGTCATCTACAACTGCTAAGGAGTTTAAAATGTCTTCCTTTATTAATTGTAATACCAGATTTGTGGTCTGTGTCATTACATGTGAGTCGTGCCATGTCCAATATGTGGGCAGGATGATGCGTAGACTAAGTGACAGATTGCACTACCACCTGTATGACATAGAGAAAAACCATAACACCAATGTAGCCAAGCACTGGAATGAGCACCATAATAAAGATGTTTCTAGTTTGGTAATTCAGGACATTGAGAAAATTCATACACCAACATAGGGAGGGGACAAGTTCAGACTACTGTGTAAGAGAGAAGTGTTCTGGATTTTTAGTTTAAATATCAGAAGGCCAGCAGTCCTAAACTTTGAGTGTAATGTTCCCCATTATTATGAATAGGTAACTGATCCCATTAACATCTCTCTTTTACTCTTTTTGTACTTTGCATTTTTGCATAACATTTTTTTTATACTTTGCATTTCATTTAATTTTTTGTACTTTACCTCCTGTATTTCGCCTTTTGCTTTTGACTTTTATTATTTTTGGATATCTCTTATATGTGGCATGTATGTGCATACTCGAGCTGGTGTGGTCTAATGATGCATGTTAATGAGTGACAAAAGATATAGTGAATGCTCTATGAGATAAAGTTTTTTGGGATATGTCCCCCTTTAGAGATGTATTGCTTTATTCATGCCGGGCTTTCTATCCTATGCATAATTCCGTATTTTTTCCGTATATATATACAGTGCCTTGCCAAAGTATTCGCTCCCCCTTGAACTTTGCAACCTTTAGCCACATTTCAGGCTTCAAACATAGAGATATAAAACTGTAATTTTTTGTGAAGAATCAACAACAAGTGGGACACAATCATGAAGTGGAATGAAATTTATTGGATATTTTAAACTTTGTTAACAAATAAAAAACTGAAAAATTGGGCGTGCAAAATTATTCAGCCCCTTTACTTTCAGTGTATCAAACTCTCTCCAGAAATTCAGTGAGGATCTCTGAATGATCCAATGTTGACCGAAATTACTATTTATGATAAATAGAATCCACCTGTGTGTAATCAAGTCTCCGTATAAATGCACCTGCACTGTGATAGTCTCAGAGGTCCGTTTAAAGTGCAGAGAGCATCATGAAGAACAAGGAACACACCAGGCAGGATTTGGATACAAAATTTTTTTCCAAGCTTTAAACATCCCAAGGAGCACTGTGCAAGCGATAATATTGAAATGGAAGGAGTATCAGACCACTGCAAATCTACAAAGACCTGGCCGTCCCTCTAAACTTTCAGCTCATACAAGGAGAAGACTGATCAGAGATGCAGCCAAGAGGCCCATGACCACTCTGGATGAACTGCAGAGATCTACAGCTGAGGTGGGAGACTCTGTCCATAGGACAACAATCAGTCGTACACTGCACAAATCTGGCCTTTATGGTAGGGTGGCAAGAAGAAAGCCATTACTTAAAGATATCCATAAAAAGTGTAGTTTAAAGTTTGCCACAAGCCATCTGGGAGACACACCAAACATGTGGAAGAAGGTGCTCTGGTCAGATGAAACCAAAATCGAACTTTTTGGCAACGATGCAAAGCAACACAGCTCATCACCCTGAACACACCATCCCCACTGTCAAACATGGTGGTGGCAGCATCATGGTTTGGGCCTGCTTTTCTTCAGCAGGGACAGGGAAGATGGTTAAAATTGATGGGAAGATGGATGGAGCCAAATACAGGACCATTCTGGAAGAAAACCTGATGGAGTCTGCAAAAAACCTGAGACTGGGACGGAGATTTTTCTTCCAACAAGACAATGATCCAAAACATAAAGCAAAATCTACAATGGAATAGTTCACAAATAAACATATCCAGGTGTTAGAATGGCCAAGTCAAAGTCCAGACCTGAATCCAATCGAGAATCTGTGGAAAGAACTGAAAACTGCTGTTCACAAACACTCTCCATCCAACCTCACTGAGCTTGAGCTGTTTTGCAAGGAGGAATGGGCAAAAATCTCAGTCTCTCGATGTGTACAACTGATAGAGACATACCCCAAGCGACTTACAGCTGTAACCGCAGCAAAAGGTGGCGCTACAAAGTATTAACTTAAGGGGGCTGAATAATTTTGCATGCTCAATTTTTCAGTTTTTTATTTGTTAAAAAAGTTTGAAATATCCAATACATTTCGTTCCATTTCATGATTGTGTCCCACTTGTTGATTCTTCACAAAAAAATTACAGTTTTATATCTTTATGTTTGAAGTCTGAAATGTGGCAAAAGGTCGCAAAGTTCAAGGGGGCTGAATACTTTCGCAAGGCACTGTATATTTATAGAAAGATATTTCCTTGCTTTAATAGTCCATCTTTTTCTATATGTGTGTTCCATGCGATATGCCTTAAGCCCCGTACACAGGTAGCGATTGTCGGCCGTAAATATTCGGCCGCCGAACGATCGGCCGATTGTCGGCTTGTTAGTATGATGCTTCCGACAGCCGACAGCGCATTTTCGGCCGAACAGAATCGGGTGTGCAGGCATTAAAATTTTTGTTGGCCAACACCAGAACGGCCGATTGTTCGCCAGTCAGTACAGATTTCGGCCGACAGACAGCAGATTAGCAAGACTGGGCATGCTCAGAAAAGAAAAAAGACAAGGAAAGTTAACCATCACATGACATCACTTCTGCAGTCGGCTGTTGTTGGCCGACAAAATTTGTGTGCAGTCTTTTGCAGTTTTCAACAGACACGACAGCCCTGGACAAAAGACGGCCGATCGTTCGGCCGACGATCAGTACGTGTGTACGGGGCTTTAGTGCTTATACCTTTCTCCAGTTCTGGAGTAAGCAATGGGCCCTTTAATATACATTTATTTGTTCAGATTATCCTTTGTGGTTTACTAATAATACTTAGATCAGAATGCTAAATGGGAGGGGGTTTTTCATATATGGTACTGATAGACACGCACGGTAACACACATTTTATTTTTGAACATTTGTTTTATTTAGAACATGTATATATTCACATTGTTTTCATATATGCTTACGTAGATTCTGGTATTTTGCTCCTTATGTGCTGTGAGGCTTTTTGATACACACATCCTATAATGATTTTGTAACAATTGTATGTTTATGTAGACAGATATAGATAGGGCTTGCAAATAGCGAAATGATTCAGGATGTGCTATTAACTCCATATTAGGAGTTAATTTGATCATCCCTGATTGCTTTGGCAGCCCCGGTCTCTGTTCATTTGGAATGCACCTGATTAGACTCAGGGGGATTGTGTATACTATTTGGTCTTTTATATCTATATATACCTTGGGTTCAGTTATGTGCACTGTAGCTATGACTAAGCACTGGTGAATGTGTGAAACGCTGTATGGATTTTTTTTTTATTCCAATAAATGTGATTTGCATCGGAGTGTGGTCGTCCAGACGTCTTCAAAAAATGATTCCATGTTTATCATGTAGCTTAATGACCACAAATTAATAAAAACAATTAGTAGTAATACTGATGAAATAATGCTATATAAAAAAAACATTGTGTTCTTTAGACAGGATTATTCAGTAGGCAATAGCACTCATACCAATAAATAATTATATTGGATCTTTTTATTTTCTTTTTCTTAGTAGCAAAACTAGATATTGATTCTAGGGTTGAGCGAACACCTAGATGTCCGTGTTCGACGGGTTCGGCCGAACTTTAAAAAAAAGTCCGGGTCCGTGTCCCGGACTTTTACCGAACTTTTCCCGGACACCGAACCCCATTGAAATCAATGGGGACCCGAACTTTAAGGCACTAAAATGTCTCTAAAACACCAAAGGAAAGGGCTAGAGTGCTGCAAATGGCAGCAAAACGTAATTAAGAGCATGGCAAGTGCTCTGCAAACAAATGTGGATAGGGAAATAACTTAAAACAACAAAAAAAAAACAGAAAAATAAAACAATGTTCTTCTTCATCTCTGAAGGACGAGGCCCATATGGAGTAGGAGGGAGGTTGAGGTGGTGGTGGATGTGGCGGTGACATAGGCGTGCGCACAGGGTGTGCTGGGTGTGCCTGGGCACACCCTAATCACCTAGGGCACATAGCATTGCCAGTGAGGAGATGGGAAAGATCTCCCTGGGACCTGCTCTGCTCTATTTCTCCTTGCCTACAGGTACATGGCCCCGATACATTACTCTCCCTGCTGGCAAACACATGCATGTGTATTTCAACTTTGGGGTGCACACCTTAATGCAATAGGCTGCGCACACCTATGGGCGGTGTAGGTGGAAGCGGCGGTGGAGGAGGACCAGGGCCGGATTAACAGCATCATGGGCTTGGTGCTGAGGATTTTGAAGGGCCTTAAGGGCCGTGCCTTGCCATGCACCCAGAGGAGGAAGGGTGCAGCCATGCATGCCTAATTCAACATGGGATGCTGTCTCTGAAGCCCATAAACACATCCATGCATCGCCAACTGTCCCTCCTTGTCCGGCCTTCACGCTGTGTGGGGAGGTTCTGAGGGTGCTGCCTGGGGAAGCGAGCATAGAAGCCAGACTTCTGTGTTTACAAGTGACAGAAGAGCGGTAACAGTGAATATGGCCAACCCGGGGCCTATATAAAAGGTAGGGGCCTGGAGCTGCAGCTCCAATAGCCCCTACATTAATCTGGCCCTGAGGAGGAGGACGAGGTAGCCAACACTGCTTCTTTTCAAAAATTTTAAATGAGGGTACACCCCAAAAGAGTGAGAAAGAGCAAAAATGGAACAATGGGTGGGTAAGGTCGGTATCCATTGCTATTCTGCATAAGGTACGGAAAAGTCCCGTGGGATCCATGCCTGGTTCATTTTAATGAACGTGAGCTTGTCCACATTGTCTCTGGACAGGCGGCTGCGCTTGTCTGTTATAACGCCCCCAGCCGTGCTAAATACCCGTTCAGATAATACACTGGCTGCAGGGCACGCCAGCACCTCCAAGGCGTAAAGGGCAAGCTCAAGCCATGTGCCCAATTTGGAGACCCAGAAGTTGAAGGGGGCAGACCCGTCATTCACTACATGTAGGCGTGTGCACACATACTGCTCCACCATGTTGGTAAAATGCTGCCTCCTGCTAAGACGTTCCATCTGAGCTGCTGGTGCTGCTGTTTGTTGTGGCGTGCTGACAAAGCTTTTCCACATTTCGGCCATGCTAACCCTGCCTTCTGAGGTGCTGGCGGTGCCCTGGTTGCGTTGGCGACCTCCTCCTCCTCCTCCTCTGCCTTGTGCTTCCACTGTGGCCCCGCTGTCAGATGGGAATGCCAGCAGCATGGCGTCTACCAGCGTGCGCTTGTACTCGCGCATCTTGCGATCGCGCTCCAGTGAGTGAATTAAGGACGGTACGTTGTCCTTGTAACGGGGATCCAGCAGCGTGGCCACCCAGTAATCAGCACAAGTTAGAATGTGGGCAACTCGGCGGTCGTTGTGGAGACACTGCAGCATGTAATCGCTCATGTGTGCCAGGCTGCCCAGAGGCAACGAAAGGCTGTCCTCTGTGGGAGGTGTATCGTCCGTGTCCTCTGTATCCCCCCAGCCACGCACCAGTGATGGCCATGAGCTGGCCTGGGTGCCACCCTGCTGTGAACATGGTTCCATCTCCTCCTCCAGCTCCTCCTCCTCCTCATCCTCCTCATCCTCCAGAACTGTGCCCCTGCTGGACAATTGCGTCCCTGGCGTTTGCGTGTGCAGGAACCCACCCTCGGAGCCCCTTGCGAATGACTGCCCTGAAAGCCTTGGAAATGTTACCTCTTCATCCTCCTCCTCCTCCTCATCCTGTGCCACATCCTCTTCCATCATCGCCCGAATTGTTTTTTCAAGGAGGCATAGAAGTGGGATAGTTAAGCTGAGAACGGCGTCATTGCCACTGGCCATGTTGGTGGAGTACTCAAAACAGCGCAACAAGGCACACAGGTCTCGCATGGAGGCCCAGTTAAATTAAATAGCGGAATAGAAAATATGATCCAAAAAAAGTGTATGTATATCACACGTACACAACCACACTGGGCCCCAATTACTATTGTTTGTACCCCTAAAAGGCTAGGAGTAGGGGGAGTATGGAACAGGCAGCACCCTCAAACCTTCAGAAGTATGAGATGAACCCCAACAACTTGGAAAGGTGGATCTCTCTCACACGTACCGACACAGACTATCCCCCAATTTAACTGATCCCCAAAGGTTTTTGATTAAATAGCGGAATAGAAAATATGATCCCAAAAAAGTGTATGTATATCACACGTACACAACCACACTGGGCCCCAATTACTATTGTTTGTACCCCTAAAAGGCTAGATGAGGAGTAGGGGGAGTATGGAACAGGCAGCACCCTCAAACCTTCAGAAGTATGAGATGAACCCCAACAACTTGGAAAGGTGGATCTCTCTCACACGTACCAACACAGACTATCCCCCAATTTAACTGATCCCCAAAGGTTTTTGATTAAATAGCGGAATAGAAAATATGATCCAAAAAAAGTGTATGTATATCACACGTACACAACCACACTAGGCCCCAATTACTATTGTTTGTACCCCTAAAAGGCTAGATGAGGAGTAGGGGGAGTATGGAACAGGCAGCACCCTCAAACCTTCAGAAGTATGAGATGAACCCCAACAACTTGGAAAGGTGGATCTCTCTCACACGTACCGACACAGACTATCCCGCAATTCAATTGATCCTCAAAGGTTTTTACTGAATAGCGGAATAGGAAATATGATCAAAAAAAGTGTATGTATCTCGCACGTACACAACCACACTAGGCCCCAATTACTATTGTTTGTACCCCTAAAAGGCTAGATGAGGAGTAGGGGGGGTATGGAACAGGCAGCACCCTCAAACCTTCAGAAGTATGAGATGAACCCCAACAACTTGGAAAGGTGGATCTCTCTCACACGTACCGACACAGACTATCCCCCAATTTAACTGATCCCCAAAGGTTTTTGATTAAATAGCGGAATAGAAAATATGATCCCAAAAAAGTGTATGTATATCACACGTACACAACCACACTGGGCCCCAATTACTATTGTTTGTACCCCTAAAAGGCTAGATGAGGAGTAGGGGGAGTATGGAACAGGCAGCACCCTCAAACCTTCAGAAGTATGAGATGAACCCCAACAACTTGGAAAGGTGGATCTCTCTCACACGTACCAACACAGACTATCCCCCAATTTAACTGATCCCCAAAGGTTTTTGATTAAATAGCGGAATAGAAAATATGATCCAAAAAAAGTGTATGTATATCACACGTACACAACCACACTAGGCCCCAATTACTATTGTTTGTACCCCTAAAAGGCTAGATGAGGAGTAGGGGGAGTATGGAACAGGCAGCACCCTCAAACCTTCAGAAGTATGAGATGAACCCCAACAACTTGGAAAGGTGGATCTCTCTCACACGTACCGACACAGACTATCCCGCAATTCAATTGATCCTCAAAGGTTTTTATTGAATAGCGGAATAGGAAATATGATCAAAAAAAGTGTATGTATCTCGCACGTACACAACCACACTAGGCCCCAATTACTATTGTTTGTACCCCTAAAAGGCTAGATGAGGAGTAGGGGGGGTATGGAACAGGCAGCACCCTCAAACCTTCAGAAGTATGAGATGAACCCCAACAACTTGGAAAGGTGGATCTCTCTCACACGTACCGACACAGACTATCCCCCAATTTAACTGATCCCCAAAGGTTTTTGATTAAATAGCGGAATAGAAAATATGATCCCAAAAAAGTGTATGTATATCACACGTACACAACCACACTGGGCCCCAATTACTATTGTTTGTACCCCTAAAAGGCTAGATGAGGAGTAGGGGGAGTATGGAACAGGCAGCACCCTCAAACCTTCAGAAGTATGAGATGAACCCCAACAACTTGGAAAGGTGGATCTCTCTCACACGTACCAACACAGACTATCCCCCAATTTAACTGATCCCCAAAGGTTTTTGATTAAATAGCGGAATAGAAAATATGATCCAAAAAAAGTGTATGTATATCACACGTACACAACCACACTAGGCCCCAATTACTATTGTTTGTACCCCTAAAAGGCTAGGAGTAGGGGGAGTATGGAACAGGCAGCACCCTCAAACCTTCAGAAGTATGAGATGAACCCCAACAACTTGGAAAGGTGGATCTCTCTCACACGTACCAACACAGACTATCCCCCAATTTAACTGATCCCCAAAGGTTTTTGATTAAATAGCGGAATAGAAAATATGATCCCAAAAAAGTGTATGTATATCACACGTACACAACCACACTAGGCCCCAATTACTATTGTTTGTACCCCTAAAAGGCTAGATGAGGAGTAGGGGGAGTATGGAACAGGCAGCACCCTCAAACCTTCAGAAGTATGAGATTGTGTTCACTGTACCCCACAAAGATTGAGTTCACTGCACCCCACAATGATTGTGTTCACTGCACCCCACAAAGATTGTGTTCACTGCACCTCACAAAGATTGTGTTCACTGTACCCCCCAAAGATTGTGTTCACTGCACCCCACAAAGATTCTGTTCACTGTACCCCACAAAGATTGTGTTCACTGCACCCCAAAAAGATTGTGTTCACTGCACCCCAAAAAGGATGTTGTTCACTGCACCCCAAAAAGGATGTTGTTCACTCCACCCCAAAAAGATTGTGTTCACTGCACCCCACAAAGATTGTGTTCACTGCACCCCAAAAAGATTGTGTTCACTGCACCCCAAAAATGATTTTGTTCACTGCACCCCAAAAAGGATTTTGTTCACTGCACCCCAAAAAGGATGTTGTTCACTCCACCCCAAAAAGATTGTGTTCACTGCACCCCACAAAGGATTTTGTTCACTGCACCCCAAAAAGATTGTGTTCACTGCACCCCAAAAAGGATGTTGTTCACTGCACCCCAAAAAGGATTTTGTTCACTGCACCCCAAAAAGATTGTGTTCACTGCACCCCACAAAGGATTTTGTTCACTGCACCCCACAAAGATTGTGTTCACTGCACACCAAAAAGGATTGTGTTCACTGCACCCCAAAAAGATTGTGTTCACTGCAGCCCAAAAAGATTGTGTTCACTGCAGCCCAAAAAGATTGTGTTCACTGCAGCCCAAAAAGATTGTGTTCACTGCAGCCCAAAAAGATTGTGTTCACTGCAGCTCACACACAGAAAAATGGATGTGGATCACTGACACCTGCCTATCTCCAATCCCACACCACACAGCAATATCGATTGTAGTTTGTAGAACACAGTTTCCCTAAAATTCAGCAGACTCTGTCCCTAACAGGATTGAGAAGAGATCGTAGATCAGGATTGAGTGCAGATTCACCCCACCCCCCACACAGCAATATCGATTGTAGTTTGTAGAAGACACTGACCCTATAATTCAGCAGACTCTATCCCTAAAATGCCTACAACTCGCCCTGCCTAAACACTCCGACCTGTCCCTCAATTCTATCCGGACACAAATGTTTTTTTCCTGCCTATCTTTCCCTAATCAGCAGCCAGCACGTTGATGTGTGCTCTGTCCCTGAATCTAAGCAGCATAATGACGCCGCTGCGGCTGCCTCGAACTTATAAAGACTTGGTCACATGCTTCAGACGGCCAATCACAGCTACTGAGACATTTGCAGGCATGGCTGGGATGGCTTAAGGCACACCAGTTAAACGATTGTTGATTGGCTGTTGAAAGCCCGCCATGAAAAGAGCGCCAAAGCATGCAAAACCCGGAAATAAAACGACCGAACACGGATTTTTACCCGAACATACAGTAAAGTGTCCGTGTCCGTGTTCGGGTACAAAAAATCCAATTATTCGGTACGAACACGAATAATACAGTCCGTGTTCGCTCAACACTAATTGATTCAAATAGTTGGCAAAAGTGCACAGATGTTCCTTTTATAGCTTAAATGAAATGCATTCACAAAAACAGCTTTTTTGCTTTTGTTTAGGTTTATACTTATTTCATTCTTTGTTGATTGTAGCAACATCAATTTGACAGATGAGCTCTGTGCATTATTGTATTGTAATATATTATAAATGTTTCTGAGGCAAAAATGTATGGGCATAATTTATTGAATTTATTAAAAGAATATTTTATGCTTTAGTGGTGCTTCTGTATATTGACTTTCATAATTCAGCTTTGTGTATTGAAATTTATTCGAGACAATTGTATTTTCAAATACAATGTAATATGTGTACTCAATTCAATCCAACTTCCTAAATGACTAATCATCCACACCTGTTTTATAGTAACCAAAGGACGAATGGAACACTTATGCCCCGTACACACTATCAGATTATCTGAAGACTTTTGTCTGTAGACTTACCAAAACTATATAATATGAGGTCAAACCTAAACACTTTCAATTTGTATGCAATCCAGCAGGCCCTTGCATTACATAGAAAAGGTAAATCTGAAGACAAAAGTCTTCAGATAATCTGATAGTGTGTACAGGGCATTAGGCCCCTTTCACACAGGAAGTCCGTCGGCGGACTCCGTTTTTCTCAGTGGGGGATCGATCCGCCGATCCCCTGCTGAGCAAGCAGATGGCTGCTCTGTCTCTGCGCTTTGTGCGGAGACAGAGCTGACAGGTCCCAACTGTTCTCTATGGGGGAATCGGATGGGAACAGACCGCCTGTTCGTTCTCATCCGATCCTATCCACTGGACGAACGGAAAATAGGGTTTCCATCCATCTGGATTTGACATGTCTACGCTGACATCCAATGCCCCATGGAGATGCATAGGGCATCCATTCAGATCTGAACGATCCGCCTGTGTGAAAAGGGCCTTACAGTATAATGGCCTCTGTAACTGGACATCTATCCAGTTTAAAGCGGTATTCTCAAAAACAAAAATGTAATATATTGCAGTTTACCAATCCTTAGACTGTTTCTTTTTTTTTGGGGGGGGGGGGGCTTTTTCCCTCTGTTTTCACCTGGTGATCTGGCCAGTAACACACCTCCTGTATTAAAGTGCCCCCACTCTGGATGAAGGAGCACAGGGGACACCTCTGGACAGCAGCATGGTCAGTCTAACCCTTCCTCTGAGTGGGGGGTTAGATGTACTAACAGATTTAGATACACTAACAAATTGAAGCCAATCTAGGAACCTATTGAACTTGGGAGACTAGAAACAAGGAACTAGGAACCTCTTGAACCCCTTGATCTTCCATTTAGCAATAGGTATCACCCTTGCAGAAAATACTGTTGATGGCTAAATATTTTTCTTGAGAAGCTTTTCATCAGTCACTTTCTATCAGCTACTACCTATTATATTGTATATTACCCATGTATTTTCTAAAAAGTATTTTTCACCCTGACCAGTGTGGAAATTGCTCTGAAATAATACAAAGATCAATTGGTCTTGTTAAGCCTAGACACTTATAGCATTTATTGCATTTCATCCTTCTGGGATGTTTACATTGATCTGATGTCTTATCTTATTATTAATATTATTTTAACCACTTAAGGTCTGCCCCACGTACATTTACTGCGGCAGGGTGGCCCTTAACCACTTAAGCCCCAGGCCTGTTTTTCACACTCGTTGTTTACAAGTTAAAATCAGTTTTTTTTTGCTAGAAAACTTCTTAAAACCCCCAAACATTATATTTTTTTTTTCAGAGACCCTATAGAATAAAATTGAGATTATTGCAATATTTTTTATCACACCGTATTTGCGCAACGGTCTTCCAAATGCAATTTTTTGGGAAAAAACTCACTTTTTTTAATAAAAAAATAAGAATCCAGTAAAGTTAGCCCAATTTTTTTCCATAATGTGAAAGATAATGTTACGCCGAGTAAAGAGATACCCAACATGTCATGCTTAAAAATTGGGCACGCTCACGGAATGGCGACAAACTTTGGTACTTAAAAATCCCATAGGCGACACTTTAAAAATTTCTACAGGTTGCCATCTTAGAGTTACAGAAGAGGTCTCAAATTATTGCTCTCGCTCTAACGTTCGCGGCAATACCTCACATGTGTGGTTTGAACACCGTTTACATATGTGGGCGGGGTTTCCGTATGCGTTTGCTTCTGCGCGCGAGTTAACGGGACAGGGCGCTTTAATTTTTTTTTTACTATTTATTTTATTTGTTATTTTTCATTTTTGCACTGTTTTTTTAAAAAAAAAATGTGATCATTTTTATTCCTATTACAAGGAATGTAAACATTCCTTGTAATAGAAATAGGCACGACAGGACCTCTTTTTTGTGAGATCTGGGGTCAAAACGTCCTCAGATCTCACAAGTACACTAGAAGATGAAAAAAAAAATAATAAAATGAAATAAAAAAAAAATGGGGCCTTTAAACCGGTTGCTAGGCAATGACGTTTGCTGTCGCTCCGGTTCCTCCAAGACCATAGAGTCGAGTAAGGGCAAGCTTGCCCTCACTCGACATCCTGTCTGTGAGGATCCGGGACTGGATCGTTTTCCCCGCTGCCAGCGGGTCCGGTAAGCGGGGAAAAGTACCGGAACGAGGCGGGAGGGGGGGGCACCTCTTCCACCGCCACCGGAAGGGTTATCCCTCGGCGAATCCGCCACTGGGACTACCCTTATCGAAAAGCCGACCGCCCGCAGTTTAAAAAAATACCAGGGTTATGGCAGCTATCTGCTGCCATAACACCGGTATTTAGGTTTAAACTGCCGACGTAAATAGTCATTGGGCGGTCGTTAAGTGGTTTTAAAGGCAAAAACAGTTACCTGTACGTGGTTTTGTAGATTGGCTCTAGGAGGTGTACGTGGCGTGCTGCCTGAGCTGTGCTCCTGATACAGCGGGAGCCAATCAGCGGGTCCAGCCACCTGCGATCGTGCAGAAGAATGACATTAAGGTGGTCTGCCTATGTAAACAAGGCAGACCGCCGTTCTGTCACACAGAAATTGTCAGTACAACAATAATGTACGCTTATTGCGATTTTTCTTTACCAAAAATATGTAGCAGAATTGGCTGTACATATTGGCCCAAATTTATGAAGAAATTAGATTTTTTAAATTTTTTTTATTGGATATGTTTTATAGCAAAATGTAAAAAATATTGTTCTTTTCACAATTGTCAGTGTTTTTTTTTTTGATTATAGTGCAAAAAATAAAAAAAGCAGAAGTGATCAAATACCACCAAAGAAAATCTCTATTTGTGGGAAGAAAAGGACATAGATTGTATTTGGGTATGGGATCGCACGACCACGCAATTGTCAGTTAAAACAACGCAGTGCCGTATTGCAAAAAATGGCCTGGTCATTAAGGGGGTAAATTCTTCAGGGAGCTGGGTGGTTAATATGCATTGTACTATTAAATGTTGTTAGTCTGACAAGCTCGGTGAATTAACCATTCAATTTTGTATTATTTTTGAAATAATAGCGCCCTATAATGCTCTAGTTTCAACTACTAAAATGTTGTCATGTTTCTCTGATGAATGCTACATAAAACAAAATAAAAAAATGTTGTAATTGTTGAGCAAAGCTGCTAAAAAAAAAAGGACAGTTATATAATGAGATAATCAAGGCATGTCCCAGTAATAAAGTTGTTACAGAATTGGCAGATATCTTCATTCCATTGTTCTCAGGAAGATATATGTCTATCTACAGTCAACCTGCTTAAGATGCTGGCAGATCATTTTACCCAGAGGTGCCCCTACGTAACTAAAGCATATTTAGCTTAAGGGCAGTAATATGTTAGGTACTGAATTATAACAACATTTACATAATATGTTAATGGATAATGGCTTCATTTACGTGACTGTTGCTAAATTACAAATGCCAACAAAAGTTCTCCCTTCAAAGGTACAGGTAAGTACTTACCTCTCTTGTTGCCCATCACACTGAATGCTTCTCAGATAAACATTCAAGCCTTACTACTTGCCAAGGGGGTGCCAAGATGGCTACCAGGGCCGCAGCTGTGCACATAACCTGATGCTGCACTTTAGACATGGTGGTGAGGCTGGCTATTATCTGCACATAGGACACTGGTCCGCAGTTCGCAATCCATCTGATCCCTGTGTGAACAGGCTGCAGTGTTGGTGGCCATCTTGGCCCCCCTCAGTGAGTAGTAAGGAATTTTGATTTTAATATTGACTTGTTTATATGTATTTACATCACTGAATAACTACATTATATATCTGTACCCCTGAAGAAGATGTGTGAAATGCATCAGTTCTATTCTGGCTCTGGGATAAGTATAGGAATATCAAGCATGCACAAGAGCTCCTGAGCTAGAACTTTTTGGGTATAGAGTAAACCCTCGTTATACCATGGTTCAGTTTTCACGGTTTTCTGTAAGACCTGTTAATTTTGATATTGCGTATATTTTTGTCATTGTTTATGAGCTAAATCTTGCATGTCACAATAGAATAGCCATACGTTCTGATTTAGCCAATCAGAGCGTCGGTATTGTTTTCTCGACCACTGATTGGATGTTGTGTTCTAGAAGCATCTCGCTGCTCGCCTTGGTCTGTCCCAGTTTCGCGTGTCTCCCTACAGTGTACGGTGTTCCACATAACTTTGAGTTTTTTGTGCTGTGTTTTTGTGTTTTCCATTGCTCTTGCTCTCTCTCATTATCTTTTTATGTGTTTAAATGTGTTTCTATTGTTTTAAAAGTATGTTTAAAGACCTTAAAATGCTTTGAAAAGTACCATAAAAGTTATAAAAACATGGCTAGGGTGTATTTATATAGGGCAACGTATCCCCCGCTATGGAGGGGGGTTTTCTGTACAATTAAGTATGGAATGGATAAAATAATAATTGTGATGTTTTACAATGCCAACCAATACATGATGTTAGTGTTGCTTATTGTTTTATGATGGCAAATAAAATTAAGACTAAGGACTAACGTCCGAAATGCGTAGGCTCTTTTACAGCTTTGTACATGTTTATCTAATAAACAAATACTTTTTTGGATGTCATCCTTAGTGCCGACCATAGCCTTCCTTACTCAAATAAAATTATACGTTTTATACAAATATTGTAAAAATACTTGCCTGAAAAGTCCCAATGGATATTGTTTTGTTTATTTTCAGTATATAGGGATTGTGGCAAACATATTGAGTTCCTGTTAGCTCCACACAAGAACGCTTCTCTAATAAACAGAAATTTCCAACCCAAAAGTCTCTTCCAAGAGTGTTAAAAGTTTAGATCTTTTTGTTGCCCTGTGAACAAATTGGCCCTTCCTGCTGACCCCTATGTTAATACTAGTGATCAACTGATATTGGATTTTCGTTGCCGATACCGATATTCTGGCCATTGAATATCGGCATCGGCCGGTATTGGCCGATATTTTTGTACATTTAAAAAAATTATTATTTTTTTATTTTTACACTTGACAGGTACTGTTGTGGAGGGATCTGGGAGTCTAAAAGACCACAAACCCCTCCTCTGCACTTAAAAGCATTCAAAATAGCCAAGTTTGGCTGTTTTGAATGCTGTAATTTTTTTTAATCTGGCGCAGAATACCCGGAAGTGATGTCATGACATCACTTCCGAGTTTTTACATGGAGACCCGATCAGAGCCGAATGCAGCTTTGATCGGGTATTCTTTTCGGCGGCCGTGCAAGTAGGATGCCGGGGTCTCCCGGTGGGACGGATGACCCGGGTGAGCCACGGAAGGCGGCGAGAGGGGGGGCGTCCCCTCATGCTCCTTGTAATGACAGCCAAGCGGCTTCTCAGCCACATCGGTTGTCATTGCAAGACAGCCGACCATCGGCTATGGACGCCGGTACCGGGGTGATGCCTCTAGCACTTTCCCGAAATATCAGCAATATCGGTAACCTCCGGGGCCGATTCCGATATATCAGGGAAAGTGAAGATCGGCCCTCGATATATCGGCTTTGCCGACAACCGGTCGATCCCTAGTCCATACTGTGCCCTATAATTACCATAAGGGTGGGCAGAAGGAACCACTGAATAAATGGGAGACCAGGATCCAAAAGTGATGGTTTCTGAAGAGGCTTTTAGGGATGATTCGTCTTCATCTGAGTATTATTGGGTGGAGCTGGCAGTGGAAGAGGTAAAAGTTTACTTCTTTTGTTGTTGGCATTTCTGTTTTATCAGCAGAGTCACTTTAATGATTTTAAACTCATGTTTTGATTTACACAAAAATATATTCAATTTCATTGTATTTTTGATCTTAAGTTAAAAGCATGCCACAATAATGGAAAAAGAATGTTTGTTCATAAACCAAAGACTCAGACATTACTGATAGAGACTTTTACATTTTGCTTACTCTAGACATTCCTGTCCACTTAAGGATTTCTACGGAATTAAAATCATGCTGGCTAAAAAGTACATTACTTTTTACATTCATGTATTATCATAGTAACCTTAAGTGTCTTGTTGTGTCTCTGTAGCTCCCGGCATAGGCTCTCCAGCTTACTACGTGCAAGAATAGCTTTGCTGTGCTCGCTTTGTAGCTGGTCCTTTTCTTTTATGAGCTGCGATTGTCGTTTTTGCAACTGCTTAATCTGTTTTTGTTCTGTATGATGTTCTTCAAGCTATGTAAAAAAAAAAATATAAAAAATGTAATAGTAATCCTGATTATTATCAAACATCATCATATGCTAAAGCATATACTTTATTTTGCATATATGTTGGGTAACCTCAAAAAGAAAAATGGTGACTTCCAGCTTGGATACTATAACCAGTGTTGATAGTTTTATTATACTTTTTATTACATGACTGACAAGACTTTCTCTCGAGGGAATCTTATAGTTTAGTCAGTTAAAGTGTTACTAAACCCAGGACCCTGCATTCGCTATATCTGGTCTCCAACAGTACATAGAACATGGAAATGCAATTATTTTACTTAATATAAACTGCCAAATACCTTTTCTCATCAGCAGTTAGAGCAGTCTTGTGACTTCTATCAGTTTCCGGTTAAAGCTTGTAGGAGGAATTTTTATTCTACTCTGACTGTCCTATGAGGCTGCAGGACCCCTCACCCTCTGTCTGGACAGTGTTGATTTGCACTGTACTGATCACATGCACTCTCCCAAGACAAAAAAACAACTCTCAATACATACCAAACTGAGCATGTGCAGAGTGACTCCAAAGGCTCTGTCTTATCAGCACATGGTTTAAAGACATTGGAAGAAAGGGAGGATCAGAGAAGGCAAGATCAAACAGCCTTTTTACACAATGCCGAGGATTAACCCCTTAGGTTCCAACGTGAGCATAACAAGCATGCTTTACTGGTAAAAAAGGTTTGATGGGACATACTCTAAATCATACTACTGCCACATCCCTGGGTACACAAAAAAGGAAAAGAGAAGAGGATGAGAGAGCCTCACACTCAAGTGGGATCTCCTCACCCCTCGAAAATGTTGGGACTTTATAGGCAGCTAGCATGTGCTGATCTCAGTGGAAATGAAACTGACCATCACTTAATAAAAAAATAACATTTATTTAGTACAAAAAGAGGATAAAAACATACAAGAGTATACATATATTCAATAAAATATGGTATGAACATGCATAAATAGGACAAACTCCTATATCACTGGAACCCCGATGCCTCTGAATGAGGGCAATTCATATCAATATATTATATATCATGATAATTCATGATGAGTGGTCATGAAATTGTAGGGTTCACTCGTAATAGATGTGGAATCGCACATCCTTTTTACACAATGCGGAGGATTAACCCCTTAGGTTCCAAAGTGAGCATAACAAGCATGCTTTACTGCATATACAGACTAATTTTACTGTTGTGGGTTTAGTAACACTTTAAGGTGAACCTTTGAGCAACTTTACAAGTCTGTATTAATAAATTCCTGACATGTTGCAATATACAGTAACAAAAAGTTAAATAGTGTAGAATAGAATTTTGAGGGTGCATTTTGAGTACCATAAACACGAATAATTTTAATAAAAACAATTATTTTATTATAACAAGGTTAAAAAGTTCTGAATACATACATATGCATATTACAGGTGCAATGGAGAAGAGCAAGTACAAATTGTGTCCCTGCATTTGTTATGTTGTTGATGATTCTGGGTGCACTTAATTTCTTCTACATGTTTTGCCAGAACGGCTTCTTTAGGAATAATTTAAGTGTGAACAACATAACTAAATAGAAAAACCATAATTAATAAACATATATACAAATGAATGTTTTACATTCCAATTTGTGTCACATACCATGGATCCCATCGGTTACACTCATGGGATACATGGTACAAAATTTGTACTATGCATGTATTCAAAGAGGTTGGTTCCCCTAGTGGTGGGACTTTACAGGCACTCCAAATGAATTTACAAATAGTATTATGCAAAGAAAATGTATTGAAAAATATTGAATTAAAAAGAAGCAAATAGTAATGACAATACATATAATGCAGGTGACATAAGTACTGTGGTAGAAGGAACCCAACGAGAGCAACTCTTTCTTTTATGCATGTATTCAGAGCTTTTTAACCTTGTTATAATAAAATCATTTTTTTATTAAAATTATTTGTGTTTATGGTACTCAAAATGCACCCTAAAAATCCCATCCTACACTTTTTGACTTTTTGAATTCCAATTCGGGATGTGGTGCAGTTAGTAATCTTATATCCTCGGCATTCAGGTTCTTTTTCCCAATATACAGTAACAGACAGTGTAATATTTCAAAACCAAGCTGTGACTTTCATTATTAAAAATCAATCCATGAGCTCCAGACAAGTGATTTTCCCTAGGCTAGGATAATGCCATCAGTTCACTGTAAGCAGGAGGAAGCATTTCTTCCAGCTCCTCTTTCTCAATGAGTGATCACTCAGACTGAACATTGTAACTTGGTAGCAAGTCACAAGGTGAGAAATTGCAGCAGAAGGGGACTTATCTGCGCCAGACATTTGTGAACACAGCCAAGACCAGCACAGGCACCAGGGTGTACATGATTGTGTCATCTTTCAGTCAGAATCTAAGTTTAGGAAGTAGATACTGGATATTGCCCGATCAGTGATGGCTCAAACCTGATGATAAAATCAAATGAAAGCATCTAAAGAGGTAAATTGTGCAAAGAGCTGTATCATACAAAAATAGATTGTTTGTCCTTGTTCATGCTTTCACCAATAATCTATAATATAATAATAAAAAGTTTTAGGACACCGATCCTACAAAATGTTTTACAAATTCCTCTGGATCGACTGCGGGTATAGGATTGTGTATATGGGATTGTATGGTTTTCTTGATTTTTTTTTTATTGGTTGAGCCAGATGGACTTGTATCTTTTTTCAACCTGACTAACTATCTAACCATGTAAATTAACATTTTTGAAGTATTGTGAAAAGCAATTAAATGATGTTGTTTTGTTCTCATGCATCTACTTTTTCTGTTAATATTATCATTATAATAACAGTAGTGAATTGTTGAGTAAGTCATTAAAAAAGAAGAAAATAGTATGAGTAACAAAAAAATGGCCTTGGAAACTTGCAAAAAATATTTATCTTTAAACTCCAAATATACAGATGCATAGAACATGTGCAGTATATAATAAGGCATTTGTAGTAGAGATTTACTGATGATTAACTTGATTCCCTACTGTGATCCAACCAATGTTTGCCAAAGGTTGATGAAAGTACAGGAAATTTGTAGGTGAATGCTTTACAAATTCAAAATTTCTAGATATGAATTATATTTCAAGTTTGCTTTCATTTCACTCACCGGTAAATGTAGTCACTTCATCCATTTTTTCCTGATCACTACAACCCACATTTCAACTACAAGCTACCTCTAAGTCTACACTTATAAATGGCATTTTTTTTTCTTTTTTATTACTTTTTAATTTTTTTTTTTTTCCCTTCTACAATGAAAAAAAAAGAAATCTTTTGATGTATTTTCACTGCTAGTTTATTTCTTCCTGGGGTTTCATTCCACACTCCATAGACATCCTGGAAGGCTAATTGGCTCCTGTCTAAACTGACCCAAATTGTGTGTACACACAATGGTCAGTTTGGACAGAAGCTAATTAAATTACCAGAAGAGGAAATGTATGTATACCAAAAGTAAGAAATACATTTAGCACTTACCAGTTCTGCATACTTCTTTGCTAAGATTTCTAGTTTCTCTTCTGGGGTGTTAAGCTTGTTTAAGCTTTGCAGAAGCTGGGCCGCTTCTTTGCCTTAAATGAAATAATAATAGACAAGGATTAATTTAATGGTATGAAATAATCTAGACTTCTGTGTTGCAATTTGCTAAACTTCTACGACTGCAGTGCAACAATAATTCTGTGCATGATATAACAATTCTCCAAAAAGACTACAGCAAACACTGCTGGTAAGAACAAAAAGGGCAGACAAGGGACATTTGTAAAGAAAGGAGCATAGGGCAACCACTAATAATATTATACAACCATGTATTCCCTTCTGTATACAGTAGGTTGAGGTAATTGGCCAACATCAGTACTGTGTATGAAAGCCGGAGGACTTGGGGAGCAATAGTATGATCATATGATGGTGTGTTACACTTAAAGCGGAGTTCCACCCAAAAGTGGAAGCTCCACTTATCTGCTTCTTCTCCTCCTCCGGTGCCACATTTGGCACCTTTTGGGGGGAGCAGATACCTGCCAAACACAGGTACCCGCTCCCACTTCCGTGTAGGGGCGTTGCGGTGACCTACGTCATTAATGGCCCCTGCTCCTTCCCCCTGCTGGCTTCTGAGAGACAGGCACTGGTTTCAGAAGACATGGGGACCATTCAGAAAGCGCAGCATGACTCGCACATGCGCAGTAGGAAACAGGCTGTTTCTCTTAGTAAGGATGCTGCTGCCTGCACCTGGAGCCAATGGAGGGGTCAACTTCAGGTGCCAACATTGCGGGTTCCCTGGACAGGTAAGTGTCCTTATATTAAAAGTCAGCAGCTACAGTATTTGTAGCTAAGGACTTTCAATATTTTTTAATACAGGCTGGATCTCTGCTTTAAAGAAAAGCTCTATACTAAACCAATGCAAAAGCAAAATTAAACCTTTGTGGTTTTTTTACACATCTAATGCATCCATCAGAAAATCACAAAGTAACATGTTTGTTACTCATTTCGGGATAGTTGAATTCCTCCTTTAAAGATACTATTAGCTGGCTGGATTATACGTTCTTACTGCTCCCCTAAGCCATATGCCATAGAAACCTATAGTTGTCATGCCCTGCATTGACAACGGCCAACAAAGCTAAAATAAATGCATGCAGTTTGGAATATGTCTATGAAATTGGCTCCCTGGTAATATCATCATCATATCAGAACTGTACTAACATAACAAAAGAACCTTAAACAATCAAAATGTGTAATTTTAGATTAAAATGTCATGTTGCCATGTCCCTAAAGTTCAATTTTTTTATATCCTATTAAAAAAGAAACATGACCTATATCTCCATCCACTTCAAATCTTCAAATATCAAGTCAGATTCAGAGGAAATTATGTTTTTTTTCCCCCTAAAACCTATTTCAAGAAAACTCAGAAAAAATGTAAGTAAAATACTCATTGAGTAAATCATTTCCATTGTGTCTTCTATTAAAAGGGCATTTTTGATGATACTTCCAGCAATCGTGGGCAAAAGTTTTACTAAGTATTAAATTGATTTAGAAAATATAAATAATAAATGTAATTTGAATGCTAGAATATAAATACAAATGTATTATATTTTCTAAATTAATTTAAAAATGATTACAATTTTATTTCCCTGTATAAATAGGCCTTAACTGCTTTTGTCAGTGGGCTAAACCATGCATGAGACAGGGACACCTGTACTTTTATTCAACAAAACAGTTAACAAACACAGTTCAATGCAGGAGGACTATGTACAGCAAGTCCATAGCGCAAACAAACAAAACTTCTGCTCATTCAAGCCACTACCTAAACTCAGGTCAGTTCATGGCTATCAGAGTGGCCCCTAATGGGTTCCCAAAACAAACCGGCAGCACGTGTACCCTGTTAGAGTTCCGTCAGCAGTCAGTTAGCCCACACATAGAAAGGCCTATGAATAGCTGAGCCATTTAATAAGTTTTAGCTAACAAGTAAGATGTGGACCTAGAAAGGGAGACTTAATAACACCCAAAGAGTCTTTGGACTTCAGGACCTAGACCACAACGTATTAGGATCTGTGAAAAACAACAAACAGACATGAATTCTGGAGCCCGGCCGTCACCATATGTATGTAAGAAGCCTATAATGCAGAAAAGAAAGAAAGTTTGACATGGTTCTGTGCTTCTTAGCAGCCACGGGGAACCTTCCTTCTCTCTGACTCCATTACTCCAAAACACACTCCTTGAGCTCATACCTGAGCTTAAAGCGGGGTTCCAGCCTCAAAAATTACTTTGGGCCATTCCCTTGCTGACATTCACCTGAAAAAGAAATGGATAATGACGATTTTTTTTTCCTTTACTTACCTTGTTATTGAAGAAAATACTTACCTTTCTTCCACTTCCTCCCTCTGTGGCCGCAGCCCGCGGCGTCACTTTCTGCTTGCATTGATTCCTGGGAGCTGAATGTCATCGCTCCCAGGAATCAATGCGCCTGCACCGGCCCCCGCTCGTCAGTTCCGGTGCAGGCGCTTCATTCCCTGCTAAACAGCTTCTGGGCATGCCCAGAAGCTGTGCAGGGATTATGCGCCTGCCCCAGAAGTGATGAGCGGGGCTGGTGCAGGGCATTGTGGGACCGAAGAGGACACAGAAGAGGACGCAGAAGAGGACGCGCTGGCTTCAGCTGCCCACACTTGAGATGGCAGCGCTGGAGAAGAAATTTTCAAGGTAAGTATTTCTTCTATAAGGTAAGTGCGACCTGGGACAGTTCAGAGGCTATCTATTGTGGAATGCACTAGCCCTGACTGTCACGGGGGTATTTTTAGTGAAAAATTGTTTCTGAGGCCGGAACTCCGCTTTAATAGGAAGTGCTGAAGGGGAAGTATCTGCCTTAAATTTAAACTCTCTTAGCTGACAACAAATATATATATATATATATATATACTGTGTATATATATATATATATAAATACAGTATCTCACAAAAGTGTGTATACCCCTCACATTTTTGTAAAAATTTTATTATATCTTTTTCATGTGACAACACTGAAGAAATGACCCTTTGCTACAATGTAAAGTAGTGAGTGTACAGCTTGTATAACTGTGTAAATTTGCTGTCCCCTCAAAATGACTCAACATGCAGACATTATTGTCTAAACCGCTGGCAACAAAAGTGAGTACACTCCTAAGTGAAAACATCAAAATTGGGCCAAAGTGTCATATATTTCGTGTGACCACTGTTATTTTCCAGCACTGCCTTAACCCTCTTGGGCAAGGAGTTCACCAGAGATTCACAGGTTAACACTGGAATCATCTTCCACTCCTCCATTGGCAGATCCTCTGTGTTTGTATCCTGAATGTTCTCTGGCTACTAGACCAAGTTTGACTTAGGAAATGTGCTCATGTAAGCAAGCCAAGTAGACAGGACAAATCTGATTCTTTTACCACCTTCCGATATTGCCGGAGATAACCAAATGTCCTGTTTCCATGCATCTGTTTGCTGCTGCCTCTCTGGATTTTTGGCAAGCTTCTACCAGCCGTGGAGATACATCAATCAAAGTTGTATCAGATGCCACCAGTGGAGCTTTTACTTTGGAATTGATCTTCCGTCACCCAGCAGCAGTGTGACCCCCGCATCTGCAGGCGGAAGCTGACCCAACAAGTGTGAAGGCTACACAGGAGAAGTTCTGGTCCTTAAAGATCCTGGGCAATGTGCAATAATCTTGAGGGTCTTAATTTATCTGCAATCTGGTGAGTGGGGAACCTTGAGGGGCACCTTGTCACTTTGCAAGCACCTGAATTATTTTTTGGCACCTTGGCACCTTAATTGGATCACTTTAAGGACTTTTTGTTTCAAGCATTGAACATTCTTTTGGAGTATATCTAACCACTTATGTGTATACATGCACTTTATAATTTATTGGATATTGCATATTTTTTAGCACTTAGCACTTTGGTTATATGATCCTTTTATGCACTTTATAAATTATTGAATATTGTTTATATATCACAGCACTTATCACTTTATTGAAGCTAGCGCTGCATAAATTCGTTTTTATCACATTTTCACCTCAGACCTTGTAACACTAACGAGTCACAAGACACCGGGGAGGGAAAATGGCTAATTGGGCCCAATTTGGAAATGTTCACGTAGGGGGTGTACTTACTTTTGTTGCCAGCGGTTTAGACGTTATTGGCTGTGTGTTGAGTTATTTTGAGGGGACATCAAATTTACACTGTTATACAAGCTGTACACTCACTACTTTACATTCTAGCAAAGTGTAATTTAGTGTTGTCACATGAAAAGATATAATAAAATATTTACAAAAATGTGAGGGGTGTATTCACTTTTGTGAGATACTGTATATATATTATACTATATATATATATATATATATATATATATACATACTGCTCAAATAAATTAAAGGAACACTTGAAAAACACATCAGATCTCAATGGAGAAAAATATCATGCTGAATATCTATACTGATGTGGACTAGGTAATGTGTTAGGAATGAAAGGATTCCACATTGTTTGATGTATATGAAAATGATCAAACTACAGAGGGTTAAATTCAAAGACTCCCCTAAAATCAAAATGAAAAAATAATGCAGCAGGCTAGTCCATTTTGCTGGAATTTCATTACAGCAACTCAAAATGGTACTAAGTAGTTTGTATGGCCCCTTCGTGCTTGTATGCATGCCTGACAGCGTCGGGGGCAGGCTCCTAATGAGACGACAGATGGTGTTCTGAGATTTTTTCTCCCAGATCTGGTTCAGGCCAGAACAGACTGAGGTGCAAGCTGGCGGTGTCAGATGGCCCGAAACATAATGGCCCCACTGCACCAGCGTAGGGTGTGACAATGGGTCCAAGGATTTCATCCAGATACCCAATGGCAGTCAAGGTTCCATTGTCTAACCTGTAGAGGTCTGTGCATCCCTCCATGAATATGCCTCCCCAGACCATCACTGACCCTCCACCAAACCAGTCATGCTAAACGATATTACAGGCAGCATAACATTCTCAATGGCTTCTCCAGACCCTTTCATATCTGCCACATGTGCTCAGGGTGAACCTGCTCTCATCTGTGAAAAGCCAGTGGCGGACCTGCCAATTCTGGTGTTCAATGGCAAATGCCAATCGAGCTCCACGGTGCCAGGCAGTGAGCACAGGGCCCATTAGAGGATGTTGGGCCCTCAGGCCACCCTCATGAAGTCTGTTTCTGATTGTTTGGTCAGAGACATTCACACCAGTGGCCGGCTAAAGGTTATTTTGTAGGGCTCTGGCAGTGCCCATCCTGTTCCTCCTTGCACAAAGGATCAGATACTGGTTTCGCTAATGGGTTAAGGACCTTCTACAGCCCTGTTCAGCTCTCATAGTGTAACTGTCTGTCTCCTGGAATCTTCTCAATGCTCTTTAGACTGTGTTGTGAGACACAGTAAACCCTTCTGACAATGGTGTGTATTGATGTGCCATCCTGGAGGAGTTGGACTGCCTGTGCAACCTTTATAGGGTTCAGGTATCGCCTCATGCTATCAGTAGTGACACTGGCCCTAGCTAAATGCAAAACTGGTCACAAACAGTCAGAAAAGATGAGTAGGGGGAAAAAATGTAATTGGCCTTCACCTGTAAAACTATTTTTGTTTTGGATGTCGTCTCATTGTTCCCCATCTAGTGCACCTGTTGCTAATTTTATTAACACCAAAGCAGCTGATTAACAACCCCCTCTGCTACTTAACTGACCAGATCAACATCCCAGGAGTTTATTTGTCTTGATGCTATACTCTGATTAAAAAGCATTCCTTTTTTTTTTGTTTGAGCATGTATATATATATATATATATATCTATAGCACTACTTAACACACTACTTAATCTTTGTTTACAAAAGACACTGTATTTTGACAGGAGGGATGTAGTAACATTTACATTTAATTAAAATATTATATTTTTTATTAATTAAAAAATCTAATTTCCATTCCAGAATATTTTTATTTTGTGCGTAAATATTTAATTTATCACTTGTATCGTATATCAAGCTAAAAATGGCAATTTTTTAAGACATGTAATTCTGCTATGTACTAGTTCTGCATGAATTACATCAATTATTCCACTTACTATGACATATCGAAGAATACAGTGCTATAACTATTTAGCTTCACAGAAAAATAGAAGAAAAGTGCCTTGCCTTATTACCATACCCATGGAAACCATGAATTTGGGTAATCCATGAATTCATTTGCAAGTCAAATAAGCAAGCATAGAAAAGCTCACATCTGCTGAATGTGTGTTAGAAATGTTTATATCTCAAGTCTTCATAATGGCCTATGATTATCAGACATTAAAAAAAGATTTCAAGAAAAAAATAGCATATATCCACTCCAAATTTCAGATTTTGAGATAAGCAGTAAAGCTTGTGTTTAGATGGCATGTACCAAATGTATCCACAATAAAATAATTGCAATAAAATGAATTGCATACAGTATGCTTAAATAAGGGATACAATAAAAAAATTGCAATGTAATAAAAAGTCCTGTTTTTAAAGAAAGGAAGCACTATCTTAATTTCTACTATATTAATCGTGTAAAGAATACGGATATTAAAAACAATTTTTGATTTTGGAATTTATATCTTTGGAAGTTTGTCACATTTGAATTAGGCAGAAATGATATCATTATTTTACCAGGACAGTCTTTTGGGTAGTGTTCTGGAACATCAGTACATGTACTGCATATGAAATTGGTCTTTGTCTCTCATGTGATACAGTACATTTATATTATAGAAAAGGTTCTAATGGTTAATTCAAGATAATGAACAGAGATAAAAGAAGAATTTCACCCAAGTATACTAGAGGGGAAATTGTGATTTGTGTGATTGAAATTACAACTATAAATATGAATTACATCCATAGTCACTAATAACTAATTAGGTGCTCGCTTTCAATGTTTTACCAAAAATGTGAAAATAACATCAATGGAATTGGCTGCTGAATGTTCATTGCTGCCAATGTTAACCACTTGCGCCCCGCCCACCGTACATTTACTGCTGCACTCTGTCGCTGCTGGGCAAAGCAACGTAGCCCTACGTCGCTCGCTCAGGAGACTGTAGGGGGCGAGCACGCGCCGGCGGCGGCGCGCTCCCGCCCCTGCCGGCGCGATCTCGCCCCTGCCGGCGCGATCTCGCCCCCGCTCGTTACCTGGGGAGCCAGCATGTGTGACCGGCGGCTCCGATGGCCTCCGGCCATTTGCAATCTCCCGCAGTAGTGAGAGAAGGACAGACGGCTGATGTAAACACAGCCATCTGTCATTCTCACTGAAGTAATCACAGAGGCTATGTGATCCTGCTATATAGGATCGCATGTCTCTGTGATTACTTCACAAGCCACGCCCCTCTACAGTTAGAATCATGCCCCTAAGTTCACACTTAACCCCTTGATCACCAGTAATGTTAACCCCTTCCCTGCCAGTGTCATTTTCACAGTAACAATGCATATTTATAGCACTGATTACTGTAGTAATGTCACTGGTACCCCCAAAAGTGTCTAAAATGTCAGTTCGGTCAGTCAGGGGTCCGATCTGTCCGCCGCAATGTCGCAGTCCCGCAAAAAAAAAAATCGCAGATCGCTGCCATTACTAGTAAAAACAAAAAACAATAAAAATTACTTAAATCTTTCCCGTAGTTAGTAAACGCAATAATTTTTGCGCAAACCAATCAAAATATGCTTATTGCGATTTTTTTTTACCAAAAATATGTAGCAGAAAACTAATTGGCCCAAAACGTTAAAAAATTTAGATTTTTACTTTTTTTTTGAGAATTTCATATAAAATAAATGTGAAAAATATTGTTATTTTTTCAAAATTTACGCTCTTTTTTTGTTTATAGCGCAAAAAGTAAAAAATCGCACAGGTGATCCAATACCACCAAAAGAAAGCTCTGTTTGTGGGAAAAAAAGGACGTCAATTTCATTTGGGTACATCGTCGCACGTCCGCGCAATTGCCTGTTAAAATCACGCAGTGCCGAATCGCAAAATTGGCCCTGGTCTTTGAGCAGCCAAATCCTCCGGGGCTTAAGTGGTTAAAGCAAAGTTATACATCACAGTACTTGTGCTGTGTAATTTGGCCCACTAGATCACCCAATAACCTGACTGATCCTGACAATTTCTTCCCTCCCCCTGTAAACTGACCACGGTGTATCGTGACTGCTGAGCCCTGACACTGTGGTCATTGTGTACGTGCCTCCGTCAGCCGCAGCTCTCCTGTCCTCCTCTATCTCACTCTGTCCTCCTTCTCCCTCCCCTCCCTGCTTTCTGCTCCTCTGTCAGGTGCCCGCCCCTCCCCTTCTGTTGCTGAAAAACCTTTAATATATCTTATATAATCATCTTTTTTTCCTAATGCTAGGTGCTCCTGTCACTGTGTTTTATAAAAAAAAATGCAGTTTCTACCTGTTTTCAGAGTGCCGCTTGGCCGTCACGTGACCGTCCAGTTCTCTCCTCCTTTCCTCCTCCCCTCCTGACTGACGTCAGTGGGGGAATCTTGGCCACGCCCTCTGCAGCTGACAGGTGGGCAGTGTTAATTTTGTCAACTAAAACATTTTTGTCGACTAAATTATTACTATTTTATTGGACTAAAATATGACTAAAACTAAAAGAATTGAGATGACTAAAATACGACTAAAACTAAAATGCCATTTTAGTCAAAAGACTAAAATACGACTAAAACTAAAATGCCATTTTAGTCAAAAGACTATGACTAAAACTAAATTGAAATGTGACATCAAAATTAACACTACACTACCACATAAGAATATGTAGGGGCATCTACTAAACTGCTAAAAGAAAAGGAAATTAAGAAAAAGGCTTTTCTTTTTTTTTTTGTTAATATTTAATGTTGTTAATATATTCAGGTAATATGTGCAATGGCATTACAGTCAATAGAGTTTACAGTTTTTTGGGTTTTTTATATTTTCAAGTTGTATTTCTGCTTGTCAAAAAGCAATATATTTGTTTATGAAACTTGGTTTTATTTGCAAAGACTGTATATCACAATGGCTAAACCTGTGTCAATAGTGCATGTTCAACCCTTAATACCAGAAATAATAACATGTTATTAGATTTTTACTCCAGGAGTATATAATGGTGTTTGTCAATTCTAAAGAAATTTTAATTTATTATTTATGCATTTAACTAAACCCATTAAATGTTAGTCTACTAAAATATACTGGAGATTTTAGTCGACTAAAATGTACTGGAGATTTTAGTCGCCTAAAATACGACTAAAACCAAAACAATTCAGACGACTAAAACTAAAATGGGATTTTAGTCAAAAGACTTTAACTAAAACTAAATCGAAATTTTGTGTCAAAATTAACACTGCAGGCGGGAAGAGGAGAGAGGCAGCGGGTCATGTGACGGCCGATTGGTGCTCTGAAAACAAGCAGAAACTGCATTTTTTTTATAAAACACAGTGACACCAGCCACAGAGGAAGTGATAACATAAGCACGTCACCGCTGTTCTGCCCACCGGACTTCTATTCAGTTTACTGGTGTTTATGTTGCTAAAATAACATGTTGGGGTTTCTTGATTTACACCAAGCTAGTTATATGCAGAGTGCAGGCAGCCAGGCGCCACCTATCGTTCCCTTTCTGGTATAGCTTTAGCTGTTCTGTAGTTACATATTGTAATCTCTTAGAATGTGGTAATAAAGTTGTTAGAAACCAGGGCATTCTGGGAGTATTCTCTAGAGGAAGTAAGTCAGCCACCATTTTAAGAATCTATAGCAGGGTAGCAAGGCATGTTTCTTCAATCTCTCGCCATCACCCCTGAGCGAGCTTAAAAAGTGAGTTCTTGTTACCTCATCCTGTATTATCGGGGCATTCTTTCTTTATTATATGCAATTTGTAGTGATTGGTGTTTATTTGATAAATTTCTAGTTTCACCTGGCTTGTTCTAATAAATCTAAGATAAAAGAAATATGGTATCTGAAGTTTATGGAGCAGGAAGGTTTAGCTCTCTGTCCTAGAGACAGAAAAACTGCTCCAATTCAGCTCTTATGAAGGAAACTACTAACACAATAAGGAGCCATTTCTCCTTATGGATGAAATAATGGCACATAAGACTGAGCAAACAAGGGGCACAATGAGCTTTTTTGGTAGAACAGAAAGTGGGAAAGTTAAATTGCTTTGAAATGAATTCCTGTTACCAGGAGAGCATTGGGGTATACTACAGGTGGTTTTCTGGAATGTTCCTGGACCTCCGGTGGCTCCTGAAATATTTTCCTGCAGTGTCGTTATCTCCGGCAGCAGCCATCGCCTCTCCACAGCCTATGACCAAGGCGGGGAGTCAGACGTCCCTTGCACAGACTTCATATCAGCTCCAGCATTCTGCTTCCCACCGCACCCCCTCTCTCATTGTTTGTGAGTGTAATATTTTATTGGTTTCCATTATTAAACATTTCTCATGTTACTGCACTATGATATGTGCGCTCTCTTTTTTCTTTTATCATGTTATACTTACCACTTGCTCTGTGCAATCATTTTGCACAGAGCAGCCCAGATCTTCCACATCTCTGGTCTCCTAATAGTGCTCCTGGCTCCTCTCCCCCCTAAGTGCCCACCACAGCAAGCTGCTTGCTATGGGGGAACTCCTGAGGGAGGAGAGAGCCTAGAAAGCTGCTGCTCTCATGCATAGAGAATGCATTAAAGTTTTACTAAACCCAGGACCCTGCATTCACTATATATGGTCTCCCACAGTACACAGAAAATGGAAATGCAATTATTTTATTAAATTTAACATGCTAAATACCTTTTCTCATCAGCAGAATATAGCAATTCTATGACTTCTATCAGTGCCTGGTAGTGATGAGCTTCGTGTTTGAGTCGAACCTAAGTTCGATTCGAACACTGCCTGTCCGTCCATTCGCCGAATTGTGAACAAATGGGCTTCTTCGCTGGAACTTCGAGTCCCCGCATCCATATTTAATTTAATAGGTTTTATTTAATATCCATAATTAATATGAATCATCCGCTGGCCAGGGAAGCGAACCCACAGCCTCTCATTTGCAAGCCTGTTATTCTAGCACCTATGCCACTGAGCCAGCTGTGTAACCTAAGACTCTCTCTGCCTAACTAACTTCTATCTGAGTTTGACAGCTCTTTTATAGGGCTCTGATGTCACCAGCGCCCCATAATCCACTGCTCAGGTACAGTGAATAAATTACTGTTGTCATGTCAGAAGGGGCGGGGACAAATAATAGGTTTTAATTAAAATCCATAAATAATATTGATCACCCGCTGGCCAGGGTATTCAAACCCCCAGCCTCTCATTTGCTAGCCCGTTATTCTACCAGCTACGCCACTGAGCCAGCTGATTAACCTATGACTCTCTCTGCCTAACTAACTTCTATCTGAGTTTGGCAGCTCTTTTATAGGGCCCTGACGTCACCAGCGCCTATGGGTTAGATCTTCCCTGGCCAGCGGGTGATTAATAGTCACTTACATTTAAGCCTTTAAAATGAGGACTTGTGATTGTTTGTGTTCGTATGTTCGCTAGAACATTTCTTCTGTTCGAGATGTTCTGGTGCGAACCGAACAGGGGGGTGTTCGGCTCATCACTAGGGCCTGGTAAAGCTTGTAGGGGGAGTTTTCATTCTCCTCTGACTGTCCTTTGAGGCTGCAGGACCTTTGAATCAACTGTCTGGACAGTGCTGATTGGCTCTGTGCTGATCACATGCACTCCCAACAAAAAAAGAAACTCTCTAGCAATACACACCAAACTGAGCATGTGCAGAATGACTTCAAAGGCTCTGCACTATCAGGAAACATTTAGGGGACATGGAAGGAGGGGAGGATCAGAGAAGACAGGATCAAACAGCCTTTTTACACAATTCAGAGGATAAACCCCTTAGGTTCCACAGTGAGCATAACAAGCATGCTGTACTGAATATATACACTGATTTTACTGTTGTGGGTTTAATAACACTAAAAGTAAAAGGTAAAAAAAAAACCTTTAGCCTTTACATTCACTTTAAGGCATCCCCAAACATGTTATTTATAGCCAAAATAAAAAACACAAATATCAGCACACTGAACATAACTTACATTTAGTAAGATGTGTCATGTATGCTAAAGCCTCTTCTGTTAGGTGAAAACCTTCTCCATCCAAGTTTCCCTTACATCCATAATCTTCTGGTGTGAAAGGGTTATACAACATTGTAGAACTGTGAGAGCTGTCACATGCTCTTATCAAGAGTGTCTGACAATGCCCACCTTTTCCATCCAGATCCTCCTTGTACTTAGTACAGCTTCTATGAATAGAGCAGCTGAGCAGGGCAGGGAATGGGTGGTTCAGCCACTCTTAATGAGAGGCTTTGACAGCTCCCACAGTTCTATTAACCCTGCTGCCGTAATCTTTTGGTGCGGCAGGGGTTAATCAAACTGTAGGAGCTGCCAAAGGCACTCACCAAGAGTGACTGACTCCTCATAGACGAAGGAAGGAATTCACCTAATAGAAGAGGCATCTGCACAAGGGACACGTTCTAATGACTGTAAGTTACGTCCCCTATGCTGATTTATTTTTTATTTGGCTGCACTTAGTCTTTAAAAGATTTGTGTATTTTCAATGTTGCCCTTTAAGCCACATGAAAATACCCTCTCCCCACACATGGCACTGCTTTACTACTTATGCCCTTTTTTTAATTATAGCTTGCCTATAAGTCTTACAAGAAAGGACAGATAAAATAGCTAGTTTTGCCTCTCACTAACCTTCCACTGGATTCACCAAACCTAGCTCGAACTGAACCCCCCAGGCTTGGTCATCCCTATCCGCTATTGCCAGCAACTCCACAACAGTTCACATTTCCTTTCTCTAACCTTGTATATTGCCTAGGTAAACCAAAGGAAACAACCCAAGTACATACCTAATCCTTTCAAAAATTTCTTTTCAGGACTTTGCTCTTTGCTGGCAGCTGAGTCTTTGGCCAAAGGGGCATCTGAAGAAGAAATTGATTCCTTTGATTCTTCAATGTTTGAAACATCAGTATCTCCATCATCATTGGATTGTGACTCTTTGGTTGGTAAAATTAAACTCTCATTCTCAACACTTGCAATATCAGAGGAGACATATGTTTGGATAATGTCTTCTAATTGCCTGTCAAATTCCTCAGAAATGTCATGGTCTACTGTTTCACAAGGAACACTTTCCGTAATGCTGGTGACTGTTGGTGGTTTAATATCTGCTTCTGGAAAACCATTTTGACTTTTTGTTACATTTACTGTTGATGCTAGCTGTTCATCACTTTTGATCGCTGAGGTATCATTACTCGTCTCCATAGTTTACCTAAAAGGGAAACATTGCAATATGTTAGATGTTAAAAATATTTATTGATTTTGGTCTTAGGTCATCTCTACTCTACTGCAGACCCCAGTCTGTACTCTCACCACCCCCTTTGTCTTCTACTGAATGAGGAGCTATGGCTATTCTATGTGAGAATATTTCTGAGAGAAACACTTTATTTAACCAGGAAGGTCATAGCTCAAAGATGGATGAATACCACCAGATCTGCCACTCTATCACTCAGGAAGGAAGTCATGAACTAAATCACCGCACCCAACAGCAAATATTTAATATATTGCAGCTTAAAAGTGTGATGGCTGCATGTGTTTGCTTTTTTATACTTTCTTTTCTTTATATTTAAGTGATCCAGCCAGTAAGTCTGTTTTTCAACAGAACAAGCGGTCTTACAGAAGTAGCAATTATAGTGGGGATTGGCAACCTGTCAATTGTGATCCACCAATTGATTGTTGACAGGTGACAGGTAGATCGTGCCCCTTCCACGCATATGTGGGAGAACAGGACTTCTTCTCCCACATATGCAGAGTGGTGCAGAGATGGAAAAACTTAGTAGGCTGTGTCACTGAGAAGCATGAGGAAGGGGAACCTGTACAGGAGGGGCAGCGGGGTTGGTATTTACTGGAACTGATCCTCTGTAGCTACCCCCTGCAGCAGCTGAAATCCAGCTTCTCCTCCTCTTCCTCCCGCAATCATTCAGCTACTGCAAGGGGGGGATTATAGTGGATCGGTTCCAGTAAATGCCACCACTGCTGCTCTTCCTATTCAGCTTCCTCTTCCTTCTGCTGCCTAGGACCCACTGGTCTCCCCTTCCTTGCAGCGCTGCCAATGTCCACTCCTCTTCCACCCACTGGCTGCTGCATGGATCATTTCAGGATAAAGAGCTGGAGAAAGGGGCAATAAATATGTCAGTACATTTCTTTGTTACTATATTTCAGTTTGTGAATGAACAGGGAGACTGTGCGGAGCTCTTCTTGTCTCTGTGCAGCTGAGGCCACAGAGATGTAGATTGAGGACACAGTCCTCAATCTCCTTTGTCTGTCCCAAAAGTGAGACATCAGGGGTCCATTTCACCAAAGCCCCTCGACAAGGCTGTTAAAAAAATTGCAAAAAAAAAACTACTGACACTTTCCTCTGCCCTACTGACACCTTCCTTTGCCCTACTGACACATTGTCCACTGCCCTACTGACACTGTCCACTGCCCTACTGACACCATCCTCTGCCCTACTGACTCCATCCTCTGCCCTACTGACACCGTCCTCTGCTCTACTGACACAGTCCTCTGCCCTACTGACACTGTCCACTGCCCTACTGACACCATCCTCTGTCCTACTGACACCATCCTCTGTCCTACTGACATCATCCTCTGCCCTACTGACACCGTCCACTGCCCTACTGACACCATCCTCTGCCCTACTGACATCGTCCTCTGCCCTACTGACACCATCTACTGCCCTACTGACACCGTCCACTGCTCTACTGACACCATCCACTGCTCTACTGACACTGTCCACTGCCCTACTGACACCATCCTCTGCCCTACTGACACCTTCCTCTGCTCTACTGACACATTGTCCACTGACCTACTGACACTCTCCACTGCCCTACTGACACCATCCTCTGCCCTACTGACAAAGTCCACTGCTCTGCTGACTGACACCATCGGCTGTCCTAATGACTGACACCGTCTACTGCCCTACCAACACCAACCTCTACCCTACTGACACCGTCCACTGCCCTACTGATACTGTCCACTGCTCTGCTGACAGTTACTTAGTTACATAGTTACAATGAACAGACACTGTCCATTCTTAAAGTAGGCTAAATTTATATTTTTCAGTGACATCTCTTTTATTATATTTTTCTAAGTTTTCCTTACTATTAAGATAGGCCTTGCTAGTTAATTTCTTAAAAATAAAAAGGGCACGGCATCCTAGTGATCTTTGATCTCTTTCATGTTTTTCAGGTAAACCTCAACCTTTCAAATGTTGCCTACCCCTGATTTAGAGTATTGAGACAAACCATTTACCACTGGGAGGGGTGCTTTTATTTATTCATGTAAAATCTTTATCCCAAGAGAAAAAAAAACTGTTGCTGTAACTGCTTGTGTTACTACAGTGTGAGCTGGAGTTTGGCTTTATATTGTTACTGTATCTAAATTGGCTGGTACATTTAGCACTCCCCTCCCTCCGACTGACAAAGGTGTACCTGTGCTCCATAATGGAGGGTATAGGCACTCTAATACTGGAGGTGTGTTACTGGTCAGATCAACAGGTGGAAATAAGTAAGCTGCAATATATTACATTTTTGGTTTTGGATGTAATACCACTTTAAGTTAGACATGTGCCGTTGATTTAGTTCTGAATCAAATTCGGAAGCATTTTTAGGTTATGTATTCAAAATTCTGAATTACAATAGTAATGAATTTAAATTAATCTGAAATACCGAAACAAAATTCGGCCTAAATTTGAATTTGAATCGTATTCAAAAGCAAGAATAGTTATTTATTTTAGGTTCTTATATAGAGCTGTCAATTTACACAGTGCTTTACATATACATTGCACATTCACATCAGTCCCTGCCCTCAAGGAGCTTACAACCTAAGGTCCCTAACTCACATTCATACATACATAGTAGGGCCAATTTTTTTTTATACAGGGTCCAATTAACCTACCAGCATGTCTTTGGAGTGTGGGAGGAAACCGGAGTACCCAGAGGAAACCCACGCAGGCTCAGGGAGAACATATGCAAACTCCAGGCATGTAGTGTCGTGGTTGGGATTTGAACCAGTGACCCGCTTGCTAGGTGAAAGTGCTAACCATTACACCACTGTGCCGCCCATAGTTCAAAATAAAATAAAATAAAATAGAATAGAATAGAATAGAATAGAAAATAAAGGAATAGAAAAATAAAGAAAAGAAAAAAATTAATAAAACAGAACAGAAAAGAATAGAAAATAAAAAAATAGAATAAAATATAATGGAAAATAAAGGAATTTAAATAGAATAGAAAAGAAAATAATAGAAAAGAATAGAAAATAAAAGAATAGAATATAAAAGAATAGAGTAAAATAGAACAGAATAGAAAAGAAATAAAAGAATACAATAAAATAGAATAAAAATTAAAGGAATAGAAATTAAATGAAACAAATTCCAAAAACGAATTTAAACACATTTTGCTAAACAGAATTATTAGAATAACGTAAGCAAAACTAAATGAAACACATTTTTTCATTCTGCACATGTCTAACAAAAATCATTAACTGTGAAATGTACTTGTTACTGACATTGTCTACCTACTTGTGTTATTGTGACTTTTATGCATATTAGATTGTGGAAAGTCAATGTATTCTACATTATTTTACCACCTAAATATGTTTTTCGTTTTCAATAGAATAAAAATAATATGCAGTATCTTTCATTTTATTCCATGCGCATGTAGGTACATAGTTACATAGTTAGTCAAGTTGAAAAAAGACACAAGTCCACCTAGCTCAACCAATAAAAAACAAAAAACAAAACACAACCATACAATCCCATACACAATCCTATACCCACAGTTGAACCAGAGGAAGGTGAAAAACCCCAGTAAAGCATGATCCAAATTTCTACAGCAGGGAAAAAAAAACCTTCCTGATCTCTCAAGAGGCAATCAGATATTCCCTGGATCAACTTTACCTATAAATATTAGCACCCAGTTATATTATGTACACCTAGGAAAGAATCCAGGCCTTTTTGAAAGCAATCTACTGAGCTGGCCAGAACAACCTCTGGAAGGAGTTCTTTTCCACATTTTCACAGCTCTTACTGTGAAGAAACCTTTCCTTGTTTGGAGACAAAATCTCTTTTCCTCTAGATGTAAAGAGTGCTTCCTTGTCCTCTGTGATGACCTTAAAGTGAATAACTCAACACCAAGTTCACTATATGGACCCCTTATGTATTTATACATGTTGATCATATCCCCCCTTAATCTTCTCTTCTCAAGAGAGAATAAATTCAGTTCCTCTAATCTTTTCTCATAGCTGAGCTCCTCCATGCCTCTTATCAGTTTGGTTGCTCTTTCCTGCACTTTCTCCAGTTCCCCGATATCCTTTTTGAGAACTGGTGCCCAAAACTGAACTGCATATTCTGGATGAGGTCTTACTAATGATCTGTACAGGGGCAAAATGATATCTCTCTCTCTCTGGAGTCCATGCCTCTGTTAATACAAGAAAGGACTTTGCTTGCTTTGGGAACAGCAGCTTGGCATTGCATGCTATTATTAAGCTTATGTTCTACCATATGTACATATTGTATGACCTGCACTGGACATCAGTATTGAGCTGCTTCTGTGATCATCTATAGTGCATTGATAGGTGCAATACAGTTGCAAGAAAAAGTATGTGAACCCTTTGGAATGATATGGATTTCTGCACAAATTGGTCATAAAATGTGATCTGATCATCATCTAAGTCACAACAATAGACAATCACAGTCTGCTTAAACTAATAACACACAAAGAATGAAATGTTGCCATGTTTTTATTGAACACACCATGTAAACATTCACAATGCTGGTGGAAAAAGTATGTTAACCCCTAGACTAATGACATCTCCAAGAGCTAATTGGAGTGAGATGTCAGCCAACTGGAGTCCAATCAATGAGATGAGATTGGAGGTGTTGGTTATGGTTACAGCTGCCCTGCCCTATAAAAAACACACACCAGTTCTGGGCTTGCTTTTCACAAGAAGCATTGCCTGATGTGAATGATGCCTCGCACAAAAGAGCTCTCAGAAGACCTACGATTAAGAATTGTTGACTTGCATAAAGCTGGAAAGGGTTATAAAAGTATCTCCAAAAGCCTTGCTGTTCATCGGTCCACTGTAAGACAAATTGGCTATAAATAGAGAAAGTTCGGCACTGCTGCTACTCTCCCTAGGAGTGGCCGTCCTGTAAAGATGACTGCAAGAGCACAGCGCAGACTGCTCAATGAGGTGAAGAAGAATCCTAGAGTGTCAGCTAAAGACTTACAAATGTCACTGGCAAATGCTAATATCCCTGTAAGTGAATCTACAATACCTAAAACACTAAACAAGAATGGATTTCATGGGAGGATACCACAGAGGAAGCCCCTGCTGTCCAAACAAAACATTGCTGCACGTTTACAGTTTGCACAAGAGCACCTGGATGTTCCACAGCAGTACTGGCAAAATATTCTGTGGACAGATGAAACCAAAGTTAAGTTGTTTGGAAGAAACACATAACACTATGTGTTGCAAAAAAGAGGCACAGCACACCAACATCAAAACCTAATCCCAACTGTGAAGTATGGTGGTGGGGGCATCATGGTTTGGGGCTGCTTTGCTGCGTCAGGGCCTAGACGGATTTCTATCATCGAAGGAAAAATGAATTCCCAAGTTTATCAAGACATTTTGCAGGAGAACTTAAGGCCATCTGTCTACCAGCTGAAGCTCAACAGAAGATGGCTGTTGCAACAGGACAATGACCCAAAGCATAGAAGTAAATCAACAACAGAATGGCTTAAACAGAAGAAAATACGCCTTCTGAAGTAGCCCAGTCAGAGTCCTGACCTCAACCCGATTGAGATGCTGTGGAATGACCTCAAGAAAGCGATTCACACCAGACATCCCAAGAATATTGCTGAACTGAAACACTTCTGTAAAGAGGAATGGTCAAGAATTACTCCTGACCGTTGTGCACGTCTGATCTGCAACTACAGGAAACGTTTGGTTGAAGTTATTGCTGCCAAAGGAGGTTCAACCAGTTATTAAATCCAAGGGTTCACATACTTTTTCCACCTGCACTGTGAATGTTTACATGGTGTGTTCAATAAAAACATGGCAACATTTCATTCTTTGTGTGTTATTAGTTTAACCACTTGCCTACAGTGCACTTTCACCCCCTTCCTGCCCAGACCGATTTTCAGCTTTCAGCGCTCTCACACTTTGACTGAGAATTACTCAGTCATGCAACACTGTACCCATACAAAAATTGTGTCCTTTTTTTCACACAAATAGAGCTTTCTTTTGATGGTATTTGATCAATACTGGGTTTTTTATTTTTTGTGCTATAAATAAAAAAAGACTGAAAATATTGTGAAAAAACGCATTTTTCTTTGTTTCTGTCATAAAATTTTGCAAATTAGTAATTTTTCTTCACAAATTTTGGCCAAAATTTATACTGCTACTTATCTTTGGTAAAAATAACCCAAGTAAGTGTATATTATTTGGTCTTTGTGAAAGTTATAGAGTCCACAAGTTTTAGTGCGAATCATTGAAAATTGATCACACTTGATCACACCTGATGTACTGAAGGCCTATCTCATTTCTTGAGACACTAAAAAGTCAGGAAAGTACAAATACCCCCCAAATGACCCCTTTTTGGAAAGTAGACATTCCAAGGTATTTAATAAGGGGCATGGTGAGTTTTTTGAAGTTGTAATTTTTTTCCCACAATGCTTTGCAAAATTAAGATTTTTTTTTTTTTTTACAAATTGCCGAATTAACAGGTTATTTCTCTCATACAGCACATGTATACTTGCAACTACACCCCAAAACACATTCTACTACTCCTCCTGAGTATGGCGATACCACATGTGTGAGACTTTTTCACAGCCTGGCCACATACAGAGGCCTAACATCCAAGTAGCCCCGTCCGGCATTCTAGGAGCACAAATTACACATATAATTTCCTGACAACCTATCGCACTTTTGAAGGCCCTGGAGCACCAGGACAATGGAAACCCCCATAAAATGACCCCATTTTGGAAAGCAAACAGCCCAACGTATAATTTTTGAGGCATAATGAGTCTTTTGAATGTGTCATTTTTTTCCACAAGTTTTTGGAAAATGTAGAAAGAAAATGAAAACACATTTTTTTTACACAAAGCTGTCCATTTATGCAATATTTCTAACACATAGCATGTACATAGCAAAAATTGCACCCCAAAATACATTCTGCTTTTCCTCCTGAGTATGGCGATACCACATGTGTAACACTTTTTCACAGCCTGGCCACATACATAGGCCTAACATCCAAGTAGCGCTTTACACAAAGTTGTCTATTTATCCACTTTAAGACTGGGCCTATTTTTGACACTTGGTGTTTACAAGCTAAAATCATTTTTTTTTTGCTAGAAAACTACTTGGAACCCCCAAACATTATATAATTTTTTTTAGCAGAGACCCTAGAGAATAAAATGGAGATCGTTGCAATATTTTTTATAACACCATTGAACTGGATGGACTTGTGTCTTTTTTCAACCTCACTAACTATGTAACTATGTAAATATGTAACCATATTTGCGCAGCAGTCTTCCAAATGCAATTGTTTTGAAAAAAATTCACTTTTTTGAACTAAAACATAAGAAAACAGTAAATTTAGCACAATTTTTTTCCATAATGTGAAAGATAATGTTACGCCGAGTAATTAGATACCCAACATGTCATGCTTCAAAATTGCGCATGCTCACAGAATGGCGCCAAACATTGGTACTTAAAAATCCCCATAGACAACATTTTAAAAATTTCTGCAGGTTACTAGCTTAGAGTTACAGAGGAGGTCTAGGGCTCAAATTATTGCTCTCGCTCTAACGATCGCGGCGATACCTCACATGTATGGTTTGAACACCGTTTACATATGTGGGCGGGACTTGCGTATGCGTTTGCTTCTGCGCACGAGCTAACGGAGACAGGGCGCTTTAATTTTTTTTTTTTTTTTACTATTTATTTTATTTATTATTTTTTTATTTTTACACAGTTTAAAAAAAAAAATGTTTTGATCATTTTTATTCCTATTACAAGGAATGTAAACATCCCTTGTAATAGAAATAGGCATGACAGGTCCTCTTTATTGTGAGATCTGGGGTCAAAAAGACCTCACACCTCACAACTACACTGAAAAAGAAAAAAAAAAAAATAAATTGTTGAAAGAGGAAAAAAAAAAAAAGCAAAAAAAAAAAGCGGCCCTTTAAACCGGTTGCTAGGCAACGTCTTTTGACGTAGCTCCGGTCCTCCAAGACTATAGAGTTGAGTGAGGGCCATCTTGCCCTCACTCGACTTCCTGTCTCTGAGGATCCGGGACCGGATAGTTTTCCCCACTGCCGGCGGGTCCGGTAAGCTGGGAAAACGTCTGGGACGCGGCAGGAGGGGGGGGGGGCACCTCTTCCCCTGCACCGTAAGGGTAATTCCGCGGCGAATCCGCCACTGGGACCACCCTTATCTGAAAGCCGACCGCCCGCCGTTTCAAAAAATACCGGGGTTATGGGGGCTATCTGCTGCCATAACTCCAGTATTTAGCTTTTAATGGCCGACGCATATAGTCGTTAGGCGGTCAGTAAGTGATTGCATGTATATGGCAAACAGGTGACGATGACTGATGGGGTGACAGGTGACGATGACTGATGGGGTAACAGGTGACAATGACTGATGGGGTGACAGGTGACGATGACTGATGGGGTGACAGGTGACGATGACTGATGGGGTGACAGGTGATGATGATTGATGAGGTGACAGGTGACGATGATTGATGAGGTGACAAGTGACGATGATTGATGGGGTGACAGATGACAATCACTGACGGGGTGACATGTGACGATGATTGATGGGGTGACAAGTGACGATCACTGATGGGGTGTCAAGTGACGATGATTGATAGGGTGACAGATGACGGTGACTGGTGGGGTGACAGGTGACGATGACTGATGGGGTGACAGGTGACGGTGATTGATGGGGTGACAGGTGACGGGCGATGGTCACTGATGGGTGACAGGTGACGGGCGATGGTGCACGGCGGTACTGATGGCAGTCTCTGGTGACCGGTGAACTTTAGGCTACGTTCACATTTAAGCGTAGCGATCATGGGCAGAATCACTGCGATTCTGCCCGTGATCCAGAAATCATTGCAAATGGCGGGACGCCTGTGCGTTGCCCGTGATTTGCAATAGCACCCCAAATGCTGTGCGATGTTGCAGCGATTTCCGCCTGCCGAATCGAGGTAACATCACGCAAACATCGCATGACGCCCCAAAGAAACTCTTGTACCTTTTTTGGGCGTCATGCGATGTTTGCACGATGTTACCGCGATTCGGCAGGCGGAAATGGCGGCAACATCGCACAGCGTTTGGGGTGCTATTGCAAATCACGGGCAGCGCACAGGCGTCCCGCCATTTGCAATGATTTCCGGATTGCGGGCAGAGTCGCGGTTATTCTGCCTGCGATCGCTGCGCTCACATGTGAACGTAGCCTTATGGGTGTCAATTTCTGGGCACTGATGAGGTGACTGTTGGGTGACAGGGGACATTGGGGGGGGCTGAGGACTGTGTGGGGACCTTTATTTGTGTGCTTTTTACTTTTTACAGGTACACAGAGCAGTAACTCACTATTTCTAGCTCTGCTCTCCTCACACTGGAAACTGTATGAGGAGAGAAGAGCTAGTAACAGTCAGTTACTGCTCTTTGTTTACATTTTGTGATTGGCTGTGAATGGATTCACAGCCGATCACATAGTAAACAGTCACTGTCAGTGACTGTTTACTACCGCCGATGACAGCTGTGTTCCTACGGAACACAGTGCCACGACATGACCGCGCTGCGCGCTCCCGATCGCGCATGCGCGGTCATCTTCCGGGCGCCTCAATTGTGATCGGCTGTGTCATTGGAACACAGCCGATCACGTGGGAAACAGCCATGCCTATTGGCTGTTTCCCCCCTGCCGGTGACCGGCTGTGTCCTGGGGACACGCCGACACCGGCAGTGCACGGCGGCGCGCCCGCGATCGCGCGCCTGCCCTGCTTGAATGGGCGGACGTCATATGACGGCCGCCCAGGATAATAGCCGCACCGTCCCGCCGTCATATGACGGCGGGCGGGCGGTAAGTGGTTAAGCAGACTGTGATTGTCTATTGTTGTGACTTAGATGATGATGATCAGATCACATTTTATGACCAATTTGTGCAGAAATCCATATCATTCCAAAGGGTTCACATACTTTTTTTTTTGCAGCTGTATATAGGGACGAGGTCACTGACCTGCAATTGATCTTCATGACTTGCTGACAGTTGCGCTGTCTTTATGAAACAACCCAAAAACTTTGGACCCCTAAGATAATAACTAAATAAATACCATACAAAAGCTTTCTCTGATTTGTACATGTTTAGAAAACCTTACAGTGTGATATATTGTATTGACAGTCTTCTGTATATAATGATTCATGTAACAGCTCTGTTTGTGATTAAGCCGAACATACCTGTGTTGGGTCAGAGGCAGGTTCGGCGAACATTACTAAAGGGTTCAAAACCAATCCCAATTGAAGTCGATGGGAGCCGAATATTAAAAGAAAGTTCTGGCCATTTTCTAGGCTAATAGGCAAAGGGTCAACAAATGACACGGGGGGGCTGGGAACTGCCTTGGGGAACATGTACCAAAACAAAAGCCATATAATAAATTCAGTTTGGCAGGAAGCAGCAATTTAATTGTGGTTTAAAATTAAACATTAAAAATACAAAATTCATTTAAACAACACGCCTGGGGGATAGCTTTAAACTGCCTGTGAAGTGGTGCATTTGTATGATGTATACCTCCTAGTGCAGCAAAACTGACATTTACAAAGAAAAAATATGCTATTAACCACTTAAGCCCCGGAAGATTTTACCCCCATTCCGACCAGGGGGTATTTTGCGATTCGGCACTGCGTGAATTTAACGCACAATTGCGCGGTCGTGCGACGCTGTACCTAAACGAATTTGACGTCCTTTTTTTCCCACAAACAGAGCTTTCTTTTGGTGGTATTTGATCACCTGTGCGATTTTTTGATCACGCGCTATAAACAAAAAAAGAGCGTCAATTTTGCAAAAATAGCAATATTTTTCACATTTTTTTATATGAAATTCCCCCAAAAAAAAATGTAAAAATCAAAATTTTTAAAAATTTTCGGCCAATTTATTTTATGCTACCTATGTTTGGTAAAAAAAATCGCAAAAAGCGTATTTTGATTGGTTTGCGCAAAAGTTATCGCGTTTACTAACAAAGGGAAAGATTTTTGTCATTTTTGTTGTTTTTTTTTTTAACGCGTAATGGCGGCGATCTGCGATTTTTTTTGCGGTACTGCGACATTGCGGCGGACAGATCGGACCCTTGACTGACATTTTTGACACTTTTGGGGTTACCAGTGACATTTCTACAGTAATCAGTGCTATACATATGCACTGTTACTGTAAAAATACACTGGTAGTGAAGGGGTTAACTTTATTTGGAAGGGAGGGGCTGTGTGTGTCCCTAGGGGCGTGGTTTCTACTGTGATTGGCTGTGGCTCTAGCTGTAAGGACACTGATCAACGGATCTACATACCAGATCCGTTTTATCAGTGTCTTTGCAGCGAGGAGAATGACAGGCAGTTTGTTTACACAAGCTGCCTGACATTCTCCCTCTCCCCCGCCGATCGCCGAGTGACCGGCGGACATCGGGTCCGCTGGTCACACGCGCGGGGGGGTCCGTGACCACACGGGAGCGGGAGCGCGCCCCGGGGGGCGCGCGCTCGCTCCCTAGACCCTCACAAGCAAGCAACGTAGCCCTACGTTAGTTTGCCTGTGAGGGGCTGACCGCCGACGTAGATAGTCGTGCGGCGGTCGGCAAGTGGTTAAATTGCTGGCAATTAACATCCACCTTACTTCTGCTTGTACATCCTTCCGGTATGGGTTTTAGGGGGACTCCATGCAAAAAAAGAAAAAAAAGCATAGAACCTCCCAAAAATCCACACCAGAAGCATGCAGCCTGGCAAGTGAGGAAAAGTTTGGACAACCATGGTTTCTGAACCACATGCCCTTAAAATGGGAGGGTACCTTGCCAAGGGGATCCCTCTGGCAAAACACATTGTCCCCATGATGATTAGGACAAAGGCCTCTTCCTCACAACCCTGGCCTGATGGCTGTGCAAGTCCATGGGTGGGTGGCCTTATCGGAATCTGGAAACCCCCTCTAACAATAGGGGGGCACCCAGATACTGTTTCCCCAATGTAAATGAGTAAGAGATACATAGAAAAAAGCACTGCGTAAACTGTTGGTGCTATATTAATCCTGTATGATATTAATAAATAGTATACCTACTCACTCAATAAAAAAATAGAAGCGAAATAAAAAAAACCCACAGAATTAGACAAGTTTCTAATTAAACACTTCAGGACCGCCCGTCTGCGTTGTACTGCAGATGGGTGCCTTCTACTACATACGTTGCTCCCTGCTTCCAGGTTCAGTGCACCCCCCCTGTAACCCCCCCCTCACCCAGCCAGTATCATTAGTACAATGACAGTGTATAGTATTATCACTGATCACTTCAGTGTCAGTTAGTCAATTCCCTCCCAGTGTCAGATTACAGTCCCACTATAAGCCGCTTACTACCACCATTACTAGTATAAAAATATAAATTAATAGGATATAGATGGTATCAAAAGATAAGATTATTGGGGGAATAATATAAGCCAAGATTATTTGTGACTTGTTTTTTTTTTCTCTTTTGGAAGGAATATTGATGTTATAGTTCTCCCCTTTATTAAATTGTTAATAATTCATTAAACAAAGATTGTATATAATTGTTAATGAAAAAAAAAAAGAATAAATAAAAGATTTTGTAAAAAAAAAAAAATATATATATAAATGAATAACAATTCCCGCATATATACCATAGCTTGTAGATGCTATAACTTTCACAGAAACCAATTAATATACAGTTACTGGGATTTTTATTTTTCTTACCAAAGACATAGCAAATTTTGGCCTAATGTTTATGGAGAAATTTCATTTTTAATTTTTTTATTGGATATGTTTTTTTTTTTTTTTTACCAGAAAGTAAAAAATATTGTTTTTTTTTTTTTTTCAAAATACTTTTGGTTTATAAAATAACAAATAAAAAACTCAGTGGTGATCAAATACCACCAAAAGAAAGCTCTACTTGTGTGAAAATAATGATATAAATTTAATTTGGGTATAGCATTGCATGACTGCGCAATTACCAATTAAAGTAGCACAGTGCTAAAAAGCAAAAAAATAGCCTGGTCATTAAGGGGGGAAAACCTTCTGGAGCTAAAGTGGTTGAAAAAAACCTGTCATATATAGTAGTAGCAGAAGAAAAAAACAATATTATACATGATATTCAGCTCCTCCCAAACGGGCTGAAAGTCTGTCGCTCAGATGAACACCCGAATTTGGTCTGAACCTGTGTTTGGACTGAACTTAGAAATCATCCCAATTTGTGATTTTTGGTAAATACTGTATGTTATGTTTCAAGTGTTTCTAAACCCAAAACGTTTTTTTTAGTCTTGAATAGAGTAAGGAAGGGTTAGAACCCCTGTCAAGTTATTATTGTTGCCAGAGTCTCACTCTTTCTATCTGTCTTAGTTACTATTGTCACATAGACTGTTAGTCAGGGGAAATCCAACATGTTGACCCATGTTCAAGTCACAACTATAGGGGTACATTTCCTCACCGTGAAAAAATTTACTCTTAGTTCCTGTTATGTCTACAGAGCAGGAAATATAGAGAAGTCTTCCAGATGGGACACAGGTGGCAAAATATCCCACGGAGATTTTACCCATGCCCTAATCTATTCAAAAATACAAAGCAAAGTTTTGGCTTTAGGTATGCTTTAGAGAATTACATACTAAATGAAGCATAAAGGAACTTAATGGTCAGAGTTGGTTTGGTGAAAGGTAATTGAGACAAGGAATTAAGAAAACACCTGGATAATTGATATTATTAACCACTTCTGGACCGGAAGGATTTGCCCCCTTAATGACCATTTTTGCGATTCGGCACTGCGTTACTTTAACGGACAATTGCGCGGTAGTGTGACGCTGTACCTTAGGAAAATTGATGTCCTTTTTTCCCACAAATAGAGCTTTCTTTTGGTGGTATTTGATCACCTGGCCGATTTTTATTTTTTGCGCTATAAACAAAAAAGAGCGACAATTCTGGGGAAGAAAAACAATATTTTTCACTTTCTGCTATATACAGTAACATCCCCCCACCCCCCCAAAAAAAAAAAAATCTAAAAATTTAAATTCTTCATCCTTTTAGGCCAATGTGTATTCTGCTACATATTTTTGGTAAAAAAAATCCCAATAAACGTATTTTGATTGGTCCGCTCAAAAGTTATTGCGGCTACAATTTAAAGGAAACATTTTTAATTTTTATTTTTTACTAGTAATGGCGGCGATCTGCGATTTTTAGCAGGACTGCGACATTGCGGTGGACAGATCGGACCCCTGACATTTTTGAAACTTTTGGGGGGAGCAGTGACATTACTACAGTAATCAGTGCTAAAAATATGCACTGTAATAATGACACTGGCAAGGAAGGGGTTAACCCAAGGGTGATCAAAGGGTTATGTGTGAGCATAGGGGAGTTTTCTCCAACTGTATGGGGGAGGGGCTTGTGAAATAAACACAGAGACCTGTGATCCTATGTAGGAGGATCACAGGCGCTTTGTGTTAATTTTCAGAGAGAACAACGGTCTGCTGTGTTTACAACAGCTGATCGATGTTCTCTCTCAGCTGGGAGCGATTGCGGGTGCCCAGCAGCAATCGCGGCTGCCGGCCCCATGGATCGGCATCCCTGCTGCCTATTGGGGGGGGGAATGCGGGCCTTTGGCGGCGCACTCTCGCCCCCAGGATCACTCCCGCGAACTGACGTACCCATATGTTGGTTCACACAGCCGAGCAGGCAGGCGGTTGGCAAGTGGATAAATAATGGACTTCCTTTTCTTTTTAATGTGTAATTTATTTGTTTGTTTTTGTAAAGAAAATATTTTGAAAAAAATTATTAAAGTGTTTATTGCATTTAACCCCTTGCCGACCAGGCAGGCGGTCGGCAAGTGGTTAAATAATGGACTTCCTTTTCTTTTTAATGTGTAATTTATTTGTTTGTTTTTGTAAAGAAAATATTTTGAAAAAAATTAATTAAAAAAAAAACAAAAAAACTTTTAGCCTTTAAAATACAATATAGAGTTCATAGGAGAAACCAGAAGAAATTCACTCTTGAACTGATTCCATATTTGGAGTGAATAAAATACTAACTTATAAATGTAAATAATGTTCAGACAGGGAGGTTAGGAGAGTGGAACCATTTATGTCCTTAGGTTGATATGAATTGTCATTAAAAGGCAGCCTGTGGTTTCTGGTTAAGGTTGTGGCTTTTTCAAGGATGAGAAATGATCTGACCCATGTCATTTTAGAATTTATAAGGGTTAGGACTTTGATTGCATAATTTAACAGAAGACCTATGTTATAATTATTACCACATAGGTAAAAGCGATGTTTACGTAGAGTAGTTCATTTTTCTCTTAATCCTCTATGTATATTGCGTGAGCCAGAAATTTCAAGCTGCTTTTAGTATATAAATGCAAACTGGTAATTAAGTTTATTCTCATTTTTTTTTTGTTTCAGTTAATTATCATAAATGTTTCTATCATTGCAATCTTGTGAGCAAAACATTGAGTTACCAGGGAAACACCCTTAGAATTATTTATGATGAATACTTCAGCTAAATAGGAACATATATGTCTTAGTATTTGCTAATGTGCTAGTTAGGATTAATAGAAAATCCAGTATCTCACATTGCATGAACATACACTCAGTTTGATGAATGGTGCATACATTATAGAATCCAGACAAGCAATCTGGCATTATTTCATGGCAAGAGTCAAGTAACAGGAAGCATGTTTCAGTTTATAGCTTTGTGCTACAGTGTTAAAATGATGATTGTAATATCTTGTTTTTTTTAAGTTAAACTTAACAAGCATGTTATACTTACCTGCTCTGTGCAGTTGGATTTACACAGAGTGGCCCAGATCCTCCTCTTCTCGGGTCCCTCTTCAGTGCTCCTGGCTCCTTCCTCCAGCCAAGTGCCCCCACAACAAGCAGCTTGCTATGGGGGCACCCAAGCCAAGTCACAGCTCCCATTTAGACACGGAGCCATGGCCTGGCCCTGCCCCCTTTCTCCCCTGATTGGTTGACTAACTTTGATTGACAATGGCGCCATGCTGCTGTCTCAGCCAATGAAGAAGGGGAGTCCCGGGCAGCCGAGACACTCCTACAACATCGCTGGATCTAGATAGGGCTCAGGTAAGTATTAGGGGGGCTGAGGGGGTTCTGCTGCACACTGAAGGCTTTCAATCCTAATGCATAGATAAGATAAAAAACCTTCTGTCTTTACAACCACTTTAACCCCTTGGAGCCTAAGCCTTTTTCTGACATTTGTTGCTTGCAAGATAAAATCAGTATATTTTGCTAGAAATTTACTTAGAACCCCAAACATTTTATGTATACATTTTTTTAGCAGAGACCCTAGAGAATAAAATGGTGATTGTTGCAATATTTTACGTCACACTGTATTTGCACAGCGGTCTTTCAAATGCAACTTTTTGGGAAGAAATACACTTTCATGAATTAAAAAAACAAAACAGTTAAGTTAGCCCAATTTTTTTGTATAATGTGATGATGTTACACCGAGTAAATAGATACCTAACATGTCATGCTCTAAAATTGCTCACACTTTTGGAATGGCGACAAACTTCGGTACTTAAAATTCTCCATAGGTGACGGTTTAAAAAATGTTAATGGTTACCTCTGTTTAGAGTTACAGAGGAGGTCTTGAGAGATAGAATTATTGCTCTCACTCCAACGATCGCAGCGATACCTCGTTTTCATATGCGGGCATGACTTGCGTATGCGTTCACATCACGGATGAGCGGGCGCTTTAAATTTTTTTTTTTTCTTAATTATTATTTTTTTTAAACTGTTCATTTAAAAAAAAAAAATGTTATCATTTTTTTTTTGGTCACAAGGAATGTAAACATCCCTTGTGACATTAACAGGCAGTGATAGGTGCTCTTTATTGAAGGACCTGGGGTCTAAAATACCCCAAATTCTGCGTTGTTCGGGTCTTCGACCAGCCGGCGGACGTGCCGGCTGGTTGCTCGGGTCTCCCGGTGGGATGGGAGAGCGGATGAGCCACGGAAGGCAGCTGGAGGGGAGGGGCGCCCCCTTGTAATGACAGCCGAGTGGCTGCTCAGCCACATCAGTTGTTATTACAAAATGCCAACTGTCAGCTCTAAACAACAGTACCGGGTGATGCCTCTAGCTGCAGGCATCACTCCGGTACAACCCCCTGAAGCCGAGGCTGCATATTTGTGCTCTATCTGCGCTAAAGGGTTAAGGTCTCTTACGATTAAGCTGGCCATACACACATTCATTTTTGGCTGACTCATGCTGAATTGGCCGAAACCTGCTATGTAGGTGACCCTGTTGGCAACACCAGGATAGACAAAAGATGATTTTTCAACTGGTCAAAGGACCTTGGTTTTAAATTATAGGCACAACAAATCCTGTATCCAATCAGATGCAGCCACTGTTTGGGCATACTGGGGTTGATTTACTAATACTGGAGAGTGCACAATCTGGTGCAGCTGTGCATGGTAGCCAATCAGCTTCTAACTTCAGCTTGTTCATTAGGTTTTGACAAAAAAAAAAAAAACTGGAAGCTGATTGGTTTCTATGCAGAGCTGCACCATATTTTACAACTTTAGAGTTCAGTAAATGAACCCCACTGAGAGCTAGCTGTAAAAATACAATAGCCAGTGGAAGAAAAGTGAACGCAGTAGGAACTTTGTCCATCTGTGTTGTTAGAGTGGAAGGAAGAAGCTTAGCTTGCAGGCTGAACTAAATAAATATTTGCATTTACAGTAGGGCCTCATTAAAACATGAAAGAGCAGGGCTTTTTTTCAGCAGGAGCGTGGGGGAACGCAGTTCCGGCACCTCCAGCACTGAATGTATGTAATAGCAATAGGTGTGCTGGAGCTTCTATTGATGCTGACTGCTGGGGGATCTATTGTCACTGATGAGGATTTGTATTTGTGTGAAGGTCTATTGTTGCTGGTGGGTGGTCTATTGTTGCTGGAGAGTCTTATGTTGCTGGTAGGGATCTACTGTTGAGGGAGAGGTCTATTGCTGCTGGCTGCTGGAGGCCGGTCTATTGATGGTGGCTGCTAGGAGGGACTATTGTTGTGTGGGGGAGCTACTGTGCTGTCTGGGGTCTTTTGTTGCTGGGTGGGGTCTGTTGTTGCTGGGGGGGGTCTATTGTTGCTGGGGTGAGGTCCATTGTTGCTGGGGTGAGGTCCATTGTTGCTGGGAGAGTCTATTGTTGCTGGCTCCAGGGGATCTATTTTACTGCTTTTCTTGTTATTGGACAAGAACAAATCCCATACAAATTATTCAGCACCACAATATGATACCTAGCGAAGTACTGGGAGGTTGGTAGGGGGTGGAACCAAGGATGGTGTTTAGAGGAGGGTGGGGGAAGGGGCAGAGACAAGGGGGGGCGCAGAAGGGGGGAGTTCCTTCACCTATGAAAGAGAAAGCATATTCTTCTAATAACATTTTAGTTAATATTAGGGGCATGTTTGGTTGTAAACCCTTACATATACCCAGTGAAGTGACTGGTCTCAGACAATACACAGAGCTGAAACAAATCCTCCTACAAGTTGTACCTGTTTATCCTCAGTCTTCTCTTCTTTACATCCATTCAAAGTGCAGAATTTATACAGCTTGTCCGAGCTTTGAGTGAGGAGAGCTGAGAGCTGATTGGAGGGAAGAGGCAAACCCCCTTTACACAGCACACTAGAACAGAGCTGAGGCTGTCAGTCACAGGCTGCATGCTGGACCTCCCTCCCCTTTCAACTTTTTATCTCTTGGTGTCAGGAAACATGTCAGAAGGAACTCATGCAGATAGCAGAGGAACGGGGCAGCAGAGAGAAATTACACTGTGGGATAGATTTACTAAAACTGGAGAGTGGAAAATCTGGTGCAGCTGTACATCTGTACATCTACAGCTAGCTCTCAGTGGGGTTGATTCACTAAAACTTAAGAGTTGTAAAATCTGGTGCAGCTCTGCATAGAAGCCAATCAGCTTCCAGTTTTCTTTTTTGTCGGAGCTTAATTGAATTGGCTGAAGTTAGAAGCTGATTGGCTACCATGCACATCTGCACCAGATTTTGCACTCTACAGTTTTAGTAAATCAACTCCTAGTGCTCTGGATTGAGACAAGTACACTCCATAGAGAGACATGCTTTGTTCATATTTCATGTCTGAGGATTATACCATTTCCATTTTCCAGCTAGACGAAGTTTTAGGGTCTGTAATCTGCAAGCTGGGTCAAATTACAAAAGGAAATTTGTTATACAGGAGAATAGAAACACATTTGTTTTTAAACCATAAATCTTTTTATGTCCTTTCTAATGTTTATCTCAGTATTTTGGGTAATGAATATGAGCAAAGTAGGTTTCCTGAAATAAGCGTCTGATTTTGGAAAGCTTTCTTCTATTTGTTTGAGATAATAAACCCTTTCACATTATGCAAGAGGATTATGTAACTCATTATATTTTAAAAGGGGTTTGCTAATGAAAAACTATCCAAAACAGTAAAAGAAGAAAATAATAAAGTGGGCTATGGTAAAGATTATTCCCAGCGTTAGAATAAAAAACAAAAAGGTGTTTAATATGAGAGCAATTTTCCATCAGTAACCATAAAACCAGTATCCATTAAAAAAGCTAATAACAGTTAAGTTCCCAGTTTAGTAACCAAACAATAAACTGAGAGCAGCAAAGTAGCAATGCCTCAACCTGCAGCAGACTGAGCACATTGAATAAACATTGTAATATGTTATTCAAAGAGGCATATATTTTTAACCCTTTCTTGACCGGAAGGATTTGCCCCCTTAGGCCATTTTTTGCGATTCGGCACTGCGTTACTTTAACGGACAATTGCGCGGTCGTGCGACGCTGTACCTAAAAAAAATTGATGTTCTTTTTTCCCCACAAATAGAGCTTTTTTTGGTGGTATTTGATCACCTGTGCGATTTTTATTATTCACGCTTCAAACAAAAAAAGGGCGACAATTCTGAAAAAAAAAAAACAATATTTTTCACTTTCTGCTATAAAAAAAAAAATTAAAAATACGTTTTTTTCCTCCTTTTAGGCCAGTTTGTATACTGCTACATATTTTTGGTAAATAAAACTCCCAATAAGCGTATTTTGATTGGCTTGCGCAAAAGTTATCGCGTCTACAAACTAGGGGAACGATTTACGTCATTTTATTTTGTATTTATTTTTTTTACTATTAATGGTGGCGATCTGTGATTTTTAGCGGGACTGCAATATTGCGGTGGACAGATCGGACCGCTGACTTTTTTTTGACCGTTTTGGGGGGACCAGTGACATTACTACAGTAATCGGTGATAAAAATATGCAGTGTTACTGTAATAATGACACTGGCAGGGAAGGGGTTAACTCAGGGGTGATCAAAGGGTTAAGTGTGAGCCTAGGGGAATGTTTTCTAACTGTATGGGGGAGGGACTTGTGAAATGACCACAGCGACCTGTGATCCTATATAGGAGGATCACAGGCGCTCTGTGATCATTTCAGAGAGAACAACAGTCATCTATGTTTACAACAGCAGACCGTCATTCTTTCTCAGCGGGGAGCGATTGTGGGTGGCCGGTGGCAATTGTGGCCACTGGCCCCATGGATCGGCATCCCAGGAGCGCTTTAGCGAACCATCATACAGGTACGGCGATTCGCGCAGCCGAGCCAGCCTGCCACAGTAAATCTGCGGCGGGTGGGCAGTCGGCAAGTGGTTAAAGGCAAAGTTCACCTTTACCAAAAAACTGCAGATAAGGGGCATTTGTAAACATAAACAAACTGTGTAGCTTTGAAAAAACTAAATAATGCCCTTGCTATAGGTGTAGGCCATTCACATACCTCATGAAGCCTGACTGGAAAACTCCCAGGACGTTGCTAAGAGAGGTCTAGCTGTTACTGTTCACATCCACTATCAGAGGAGAGAGCTTTTTCTCTAAATCAAATCCCCTCACATGTGCTTTCTCTCCCCTGATGCAGTAGCTCTGAGATCAACGTTTGAGAGCTCACTCCTGTGACAGTAAAGGTGAACAGTAATATCTGGGCCTCTCTTAGCAACATCCTTAGCAACGTCCTGGGAGTTTCCCAGTCAGACGTCATGAGGTATGTAAATGACTTACACCTATAACAAATGATTATTATTTTTATTATACAGGATTTGAACGGCGCCAACTGTTTGTACAGTGCTTTACAATACAGATACAATACATTTCAAAACAGAAGGAATAGCATAATATCTAAATACAAGAGCCACGTGCATACTAAAGTAATAAAATCTTGGTATCATTTGTATATTTCTTCCAATCCTATGCAATTATCCACAGTAAAACAACTCCTGCTCTTTGTCTCTGCAGGAGCCTTTTGAAAAAAGACCAGTCGCTGATGATCTCTTTCTTTGTGCTGGGTGGCTGGTCTTGTATCCGCCCCCTGTATATTTCTGCAGGCAAGCCTGTAGTGGGAGGGCCTTCTAGGCCCCACCTACAACTCTGCTCTCTGTTCAGCCTATGTTCAGCACAGTGATGGTATTACTGCTATATTTACAAGGTCATATCTGAATTCAACTTTTCGGGTATGTATTGACGTACTAGACTCGTTATGTTATGTCCTGAAAATAGCTTTGGAGGGTTAGCAAGTAAGCTACTGGATTCAACAGGGATGAGCAAGCCAACTTTTGTTAAAGTTGAAACAACCGCATTCTCATTGTACTGCTTGGGTGAATATTTGATAGAAAAAAAAAGAAAAACATTGTTTTATTTATTTGGAAGGTAGGGTAGCTTTGTTTATTTTATTTAGTTTTCTTTGTATTTGCGGTTATTTTTTTTTTTTTTTTCGTCTATTTGATTATTATTTATGAACTGCATTTATGTTTCTATGTTAGACCCATTCACACAATCGGACCAATCAGGTCTGTTTTTCAGGTGGACCCGATCGGGCAAACCCATTCTCCTCTATGGGGAGGCGGATGCCAGTGGACATATGTCCACTCACACCCGCCTGGCATCCGATCCAACAAACGTTCACCATCTGTCCAGAGGGTCGGATTGGGTGGGATCAGATGAAAACGGACAGGCGGCCCGTTTTCATCTGATCTCCCCCAAGAAGAGAGCGGGACTCTGACAGGTCCGTCTCGTCACAGTGAGAGGAGACAGACCTGTCATCAGCCTGCTCAGTGGGGATCAGCGGAACGATCCCCGCTGAGCAAGAGGAGTCTGTCAAAACGGATCTGCTTCATGTGATAGAGGCCTTACTGTTTTCACTGTCTGTTCTTTTCTTTTTGTGGAAAAAAATGTAAAATATTGCAGGGCCGGGACAAGGGGTGGGCAGGAGGGACAGCTGCCCTGGGCGCAATGGTTTATTGCAAGGATGGGGGCACCCTGACCCTAACCCTAAGCTAAGGAGGGGGTGCAATTTGGCATCTTTGCGCTGGATAACACTGTCCCTGCACTGCTTTTTTGGCACAAGCACAGTTCCAGGAGCCTCCATAACTGTAAGGTGTTACTTAAAGCCCATTGCACTCTTAAAGTAGAATAACCCCTTCAAAATGTAATAAAATCAGCTTTTCTTGCAATATTCAGTTTTAATCCAGAGATTTGGGTCTGATGGACATATCATTCAGCCCACTTCCTCTGCTCCAAGGTATTTGTGGACCCGCCCCAGGCTGTGACATGACAGTGAAAGGAGAAGCAGCACAATGATTAGCTCATCTCTCTGTCACTCTTCTTATCAGCATGCTTCTGGTCAGCACATCAATTAATTGGTTCCTTTACAGCTACTTCCTCTTACACTCCAGCTGTGCTTTACAGGTTCTGCATGACGCTGATACCAGGTCAATTCAGGTACTTATACTGCTCGTATTTAAAAATATATTTATTGATATATTTGTGATTACAGGGCTCCATTACCAGTACCAGATTTATAAGGGGGCAAAAGGGACAACTGCCCCAGGCCCCCTGACAGAAGGGGCCCCCCTCTCTATAAAAATATTTTAAAACAGTATAAACAAATTATATAAAATAATAAAAAAAATTATATAAAACATATAATATTCTTAAAAAAAATCCTTTTTGTTATTAAATGTACCTTGGGAAATAATATTTTGCCTGCCATCCTCTGGAAGTGGTTTTACTTTGGATTAGTATATTGAATCTTTTTTAAAAATGAATTTTGGCAGCTCAAGCGAACCACACATAGAGCTCCTAAGCTCTTAAGGAAGGTGGCCTATGACTGCATGTGTGTGTGCATATGTGACCTCAGAATACCGTTGTGTCATGCATTTTGAAAATGTGTGATTGTCATTGAGAATGTAAACCAAATCCATGTATGTGGGGCCCCCTGAACCTAAAATGCCCGCCCCCCCCCCCCCCCAAGGTCTAAATCTGGCCCTGTCTTTTATATCTGTCTAGAAATCAATTTAACCCTTTTGCTACCATGAATGTGAGTACTACGTCCACAGCAGGGGTGCATGTAAACGATCTCCCAGATATTATGTTTGTATTACAGGCTGCTGGCTATCTAGTAGACATTATTCAGAAGGATGTTAAAGCCACTTAATCACTTCTAAATTCTCTAAATTATGCTGACTTCCCTCCACAATATGTCCCAGGCTAACCTGTCACTTTTAGGCACTGGGGACATTATTGACAGGTGTGGGGATGGAGAGTGATGGGAGATCAGCAAACACATATTTGCTAATCTCCCATGTGAAGAATGACTCTGGAAGCACCCAGCTCTGAATGGGGCAGAAGCTAATCAAGAACATCCTGTGTCAATTAGCTTTAAAGTAGTAGTAAAGGTGTTTTTTTTTTTAATTTATACCTACAGGTAAGCCTATAATAAGCTTTACCTGGAGGTACAGTAAATATCTTCTAGATGTGCACCTTTTAGAAGATATTTACTTTAGCAGCGCGAGTGACGTCACCAGCGCATGCACACTGCAATCTCAATGCAGTGCATGCTGGAGAGAGAGAGAGCAATAAGTCTAAGTCTAAGTCTAGTCCATTATTCACTGTTAATTCTAAATTGATGAGCTGTAAAGGCATTTAAAGCATTGTCTAGTGACAATTTTGGGTACCATTAATTTTTTTTTTTTTAAAGCTTGACATTTAGTATTTAGAGGTCTTGAAGAAGCTATGCTTACAGAGAAACGCGTCAACCGCAACTGTGATCAGTGGAGGTGCTCTGGTACAGGACATGTGTCCCCTGGATTTGGTGGAATTTCTGCCCCCTTCTGGGTATAGGGGAATCACTGTACTAGGGCTTTATCCAATGCCTTGTTGCTTTTCAAATGTTTTTAATTTGTTTTGTCTTTGATGTTACTTTAGAATAAAAAAATGTTGGGACACTGTACAAATTGTGAATAAAAACAGAATGCAATGATGTGGAAGTTTCAAATTTCAATATTTTATTCAGAATACAACATAGATGACATATCAAATGTTTAAACTGAGAAAATGTATAATTTTAAGGGAAAAATAAGTTGATTTTAAATTTCATGGCATCAACACATCTCAGAAAAGTTGGGACAAGGCCATGTTTACCACTGTGTGGCATCCCCTCTTCTTTTTATAACAGTCTGCAAACGTCTGGGGACTGAGGAGACAAGTTGCTCAAGTTTAGGAATAGGAATGTTGTCCCATTCTTGTCTAATACAGGCTTCTAGTTGCTCAACTGTCTTAGGTCTTCTTTGTGGCATCTTCCTCTTTATGATGCGCCAAATGTTTTCTATGGGTGAAAGATCTGGACTGCAGGCTGGCCATTTCAGTACCCGGATCCTTCTTCTACGCAGCCATGATGTTTTAATTGATGCAGTATGTGGCCTGGCATTGTCATGTTGGAAAATGCAAGGTCTTCCCTGCAAGAGACGACGTCTGGATGGGAGCATATGTTGTTCTAGAACTTGGATATACCTTTCAGCATTGATGGTGCCTTTCCAAATGTGTAAGCTGCCCATGCCACACACACTCATGCAACCCCATACCATCAGAGATGCAGGCTTCTGAACTGAGCACTGATAACAACTTGGGTTGTCCTTGTCCTCTTTAGTCCGGATGACATGGCGTCCCAGTTTTCCAAAAAGAACTTCAAATTTTGATTCGTCTGACCACAGAACAGTTTTCCACTATGCCACAGTCCATTTTAAATGAGCCTTGGCCCAGAGAAAATGCCTGCGCTTCTGGATCATGTTTAGATATGGCTTCTTTTTTGGCCTATAGAGTTTTAGATGTCAACGGCGAATCGCACGGTGGATTGTGTTCACTGACAATGTTTTCTGGAAGTATTCCTGAGCCCATGTTGTGATTTCCATTACAGTAGCATTCCTGTATGTGATGCAGTGCCGTCTAAGGGCCCAAATATCACGGGCATCCAGTATGGTTTTCCGACCTTGACCCTTACGCACAGAGATTGTTCCAGATTCTCTGAATCTTTGGATGATATTATGTACTGTAGATGATGATAACTCCAAACACCTTCAAATTTTTCTCGGAGAAACCCCTTTCTGATATTGCTCCACTATTTTTCACCGCAGCATTGGGGGAACTGGTGATCCTCTGCCCATCTTGACTTCTGAGAGACACTGCCACTCTGAGAGGCTTTTTTTTTTACCCAATCATGTTGCCAATTGACCTAATAAGTTGCAAATTGGTCCTCCAGCTATTCCTTATATGTACATTTAACTTTTCCGGCTTCTTATTGCTACCTGTCCCAACTTTTTTGGAATGTGTAGCTCTCATGAAATCCAATATGAGCAAATATTTGGCATGACATTTCAAAATGTCTCACTTTCAAGATTTGTAAATTAGTCCATTCCTTTTTTACTCACAATTTCTACAGTGTCCCAACTTTTTTGGATTTGGGTTTGTATATACTCCTTTTACTATGTGAACAAATAAATAAAACATTTTTTGATACTTTTATAAGAATTAAGTGTCCAGTCTCATACTAATGCCATTGAAGTCTGCCTTTGGCAGAACTGTGGTTCTGCAGTTTTTTATCTTTATACATTTTTGGATGTTGCATAAATAGAGACTGCTTTGGTATATTTAGTATTTACTTTATGCAACCTCATGTTTTATGTTTTACCATAAAAGGACATTATATTGTATGCATTAAAATTTGTTTGTATGTTTTACTGAAAACATAGATGTGATAAAACCATGGCGCAGATATTGTCTGACATAAACATATTATCCTGCAGGGTCTCTACTTTCAGAAAACATATGTTGTTTTAATGGTTCTTCACTCTGGAAAAAAAAAAAGAAAAGTCAGCAGCTAAAGGACACTTACCTGTCCAAGGATCCAGCGCCATCCTCACCTGGGCTAGTTCTTCATTAGCCTTCGGATTGCCAGTGTTGGCATCTTAACTGTGGGCAGCCGGCTGTGCTGCTTGCAAGTTCACACCTGGCTGCCCCCTGCACAGGTGCCAGCTGCGCTGCACTTTGTGAATGGTCCCGCAGTGTCCTGGAACCTGTGATGTGCCCCAGAAGACTGTGGTGATTGTGGGGGAGGGGGAGAACTTCAGTTCAGAAACTAGGTACCCCGCTTCCCCCCCTTAAAAAAAAAAAATGACCGGTAAAATGTGAGAGAAGTGGGGGAGAAGGACCTAAAGCGGAACTTCCCCTTTTGGGTAATGCTTATTCTTCAGGCCTAAAATGTGTATTTTAATATGTGTGTAAAAAAAAAAAATAGAAAAGAAAATGGCTCTGACAGTTAAAGGGTAAAAACACCTTAAAGTGATTGTAAAGTCAAAAGGTTTATTTATTATCTCAATGCATTATATGCAATAGGATAAAAAGCCTTCTGTGTGCAGTAGCCCCCCTCAGCCCCCCTAATACTTACCTGAGCCCATCTCAATCCAGTAATGTTGCAGGAGTCTCTCTGCTGCCCAAAACTCTCCCTCCTCATTGATTGAGACGGCAGTGTGGCACCATTGGCTCCTGTTGCTGTCAATCAAATTCAGTATGCCAATGAGGAGAGAGAGGGGGTGGGGCCGGGCCATGGCTCTGTGTCTGAATAGACACAGGGAGCTGCAGCTTGGCTCGGGTGCCTCCATAGTAAGCTGCTTGCTGTGGGGGCACTCAACAGGAGGGAGGGGCCAGGAGCGCCGAAGAGAGACCTGAGAAGAGGAGGATCCTGGCTGCTCTGAGTAGGGAAGTATAATATGTTTGTTTTTATTTAACAAAAAAAAACAAGACTTTCAATGCCCCTATTGACGCCAATGCATTTATCCACAATAGAAACATTTTTACAAAATCTTACGACTTTTGCAAAATTTCTTATATATGAAAAAAAAAAATCATATTACAGCGGTAATTTTTTTAACAAAATATTATTTATTGTGCCGGTAACAAAACTACGTTAAGACAAGATGTTTTGTTTTAGTAGCTAAAGATCTCAGTAACCTTCAAGAATAATGTTATTACATCTGAGACACCATATTTATTCCTGTGAAATATGGAAAGGAAAATATTGAATTATTACTATTCCATTTCTATGCCTGTGATAATATCTTTATGTAGTATTTTAACGATACACAAAGATCCTGATGGAAAAATGTATTACATCTGATAAACCACTCCATATGTTCTCATCACTTGTCATTTTGTAAAAAGATATATTTTTAAAGAGTAAATAATAGTCTTGCCAAAAATGTTTCTGTTTTCATCCTGATTTAGATACTTAATTAAGTCGTTTTAAACAGATTTGTAAAATTAGCATCTTTATAGAGTGCAATGAAATAAGACTATATTGTCAATAATATTGTCCTTAGAACTGTCTTCAAATGAAAAGTCATTATTCAGGCAGTCAATGTCTTGACAGCATAAAGCAAAATAACATTTACTGTACCCAAAGAAGACAGTTTATTTTATAGTGATGCAATGCTTTAAATATTATTCCTATACTACTCGTGCAGAAATAAAACACCAGCTGATATGTTTTTGTTCAACCTAAACATTAGCTAGTTACACGACGGGTGTACCAGTTCTGGCAACAACTGTGAAAATTTTAAAAATGGAATTCCCCTTCCCCCACTTTGGAGAGATTTCTCACTTCTTCTTCTGTCTGTTTTGGGCCCCTTTCACACATGTGCGACTTGTCCTCTGATTTGGGACTGCAAAGTCGCATGACAAGTTGTACTCCATGATTTCCAATGAGTACCATTCATATCTGTACGACTTCAAGTTGCAACGACTTCAAAGTAGTCCCTGCACTACTTTGGTCCAACTTTGATGTGTTTTGAGTTCTATAGACATAGGCATTGCTTCAAGTCCAGTCAAATATTGTGGCAAATCACGCAACTTTTAGGTCACACAAGTGTGAAAGGGGCCTTATAGCAATAAAAACCTGACAGATATTCTAACTCTTCCCTATGCTATTCAAACAATCATGCCATACTCACTTGCACTTGCTTTATGCACTTGCATAAAGCAATAGCAGAATCAACCTTTGTCTAACTTGTCATTAGAGGTGAGATTTGAGTTTGAACTGACCCAAACTTTGCATGTCTACCGTTCAGGAAAATGGTGAACTATTGCAAAAATGTTGCCACCATAGCAAAAATTACCAATAATGTACTAACTGGCCTCTGAACTGTGGTTAATTAGCTTGTAAGGGCCAATCATGATGTTTTGTCAGCCCTCTACTTATAAAAGACGAGAACATTTATTCAGAATGTTGCATCCATGTTGGATATGGATTGGAAAGGTAAAGCTCACCGAAGGACCAAAAAGTTAAATATACCTGCTGGAGCTTCACTGCTCAGCAGTGGTGTATTTAGGTTTTGTGCTGCCCTAGGCCTGACTAAACTTGTGCACCCCCTAATTTAAATATGACCTACCCCTTCCTGTAAAGGCCACACCTCTTCCTGTTTACGACCCGCCCTGTCATCTTTAAACCACAGACCACAGCCACAGTCTATCAGTGACCATCAGTGTAGCCTCATCAGTTCCCATAAGTTCAGCCTCAGCAGTGCCCATCATCATACCATCATATCATACCATATCATACCAGGAGGTAGCAGTGTGACCGCTTTATGGGGGTGCCAGACTGATTTGCCTCCTGGACCCTGCCCTCCAGCCCAATTCACCCTATAAGACTGGCACTATACTAAAAGTGTGTAACGCAAGGCGTCAGGAACTCTTTTTAGTAGGGGAGGCGGGAGGAGGCTGTTTTTTACTTGTGTATGGTGCAGCTTTTTTGCTGCCCCCCTGCAAAGTGCTGCCCTAGGCCTGGGCCTTGTTGGCCTAGGCCAAGATACAGCACTGCTGCTCAGTACTTATTTCTACAAAAAGTCTCTGTATGTTTTCCATGCAGTCAAAGACGCACAAACACGTGTGTTATACTGCTATCTGGCAGATTAGAGAGAGATTTGAGAGTGTTAACATGGGCAGTTAGAAACTGGGGATGTAAAAATGTATTTCTACAATTACAAGCAGTCAAAGACACGCTTAAAGTGCTGTGGTTATGTATATTCATGGTGGTTATGCAATAAAGTACAAAACAAGGTAGACAAAAATAACAGAGTCAGCCTGAAAAGAACCATGAACTAGAGCCTCCAGGGCTAATATGAACCAGGATTATTATTAACAACTATAGAACAAAGTTAAAAAGAGGGTGGATGCCACTGCTTAGTAGATCAATACATAAATTACCTGCTGACTCACCAAGTACAGTGGGGAAAATTATTATTTGTTCCCCTGCAAATTTTGCAAGTTTGCCCACTTAAAAAAAAATCAAGGGTCTATAATTTTTATCATAGGTGTATTTTAAATGATAAAGACAGAATATCAACCAAAAATCCAGAAAAAACACATAAAACAAAAGCTATAAATGAAGTTGCAGTTCAGTGAGTAAAAATAAGTATTTGATCCACAAGCAAAACATGACTTAGTACTTGGTGGAGAAACACTTGTTGGCAAGCACAGAGGTGAGATGTTTCTTATAGTTAGTGGCCAGGTTTGCACACATCTCAGGGATTTTGGTCCACTCTTTTTTTCAGATCTTCTTTAAATTTTTAAGGTTTCTTGGCTGTCTCTTGGCAACATAAAGTATCAGCTTCCTCAATTTTCTATAGAATTAGGGTCTAGAGACTGGCTAGGCAACTGGAGCTCAATGTGCTTCTTCTTGAGCCACTCCTTTGTTGCCTTGGCAGTATGTTTTGGGTCATTGTCATGCTGAAAGACCCATCCATGACCTATCTTCAGTGTTCTCATCCAAGGTTCTCATCCATGATTTTACAATACATGGCCCCATCCACTGGCCCCTCAATGCGGCAAAGTCAGTCTCTACCTTTAGCAGAGAAACAGCCCCAAAGCATAATGTTTCCACCTCCATGCTTGACTGTAGGGATGGTATTCTTAAGGTCATAGTCAACATTTTTCTTTCTCCAAACATTGCGAGTCCCCCTCCTCAAGAAGGTACATGTACAGGTATGCCAATGAACATCTTATTAATTCAGAGAAGGATTTGGAGAAAGTGATGTGGTCAGATGAGACCATATTTGACTGTTTGGAGGAAGAAAAATCAGTGACTATCTGATTGATGCTCCACAGGGTGTAGTGAGATTCTACATGGTAAACAAAGGGGTAATTTGCAACCTGATACAGTCCACATGTCTGTGGGACCTGCCAGCTCGCCATTCAAACAGGATGTCACAAAGCAATGCTAGTGTCCACAATGACTCAGCCATGAAGAGTCTAGCGATGGCTGCCTCAGTCCACTGCACTTCAGGGAGGGGGCTGGTAAACACAGGTTTACTAAGCCCCCCAAAGCCCCAGATTCACCAGCACCCCCTCTCCCCCCCCCCCCCACTCAGCATGACAGCTGGCCGAACACTGCCGGTCAGCAGCTGCAGGCAGCAGGAGGGAAAGGGAGGGATGGATAATTGGGGGGTGCAGGGGCCGGTACGGGGGAGATCGGCCTGCCGAGGGGGGGAGGGACATTCTGTGATTCCCTCCAAAGCCCCAGCAGCACCTGAAGCTGGCGAGAGTGGCAGAGGAGGGATGCCGGCTTCTGAAGGTAGCTTCAGGGGAATCGGGTTTGCAGGGGGGTCGGATCAGGTGTGGGGAAGAATCGGTGCTGAGGGTGAAGAAGGGGGATGAAGGAGATAGGAAAGAAGGGTGGGGGGGAGTAGTTTCAGGTGACAGGGAGCGGTGGGAGGTGGAGAGGCTGGGGGCAGGGAAGCGGTGGCATAGGGGGTGGGTCAAATTTTAGGTTAATAAATCTGATATACAGATTGTAATCCGCTGATCACAGTTATAGAATTGTTCAGCAGAGTCTGCTGAACAATTCTGTTATAAGTTCATGGTCATTGAAGTGACCATGAACCTATAGCAGGGGGAGAAATAAGGTCCGTACGGCGTACGGACCTGGCCAGCTGCAAGCACTGCTGTAGGTCTGTACGCCGTACGGACCTGCCAGTGAAAGGGCACAGCAAACATGTCAGAATAGGAGCAGCATAGCTATAGATGCATGTACATTTGTAGCATAGTTGCTGGACGCAGTTTGGGAGTAGGCAGCACATGCAAGTTATAGCGCATAAAAGTAGCATTATAGTAGATCAGGTAGTCTGTAAATAAATTCATTGCATTAGTTGTGGTGTTTTTTTCTGGGAATAAGTTACATTTATACGCTTTTTTCTATGTGTAAACGTGGATGTTGGGGGTTCTGTTCAAACTGAGGACTAAAGAGTGTAAGTACTACAAGCTTTTGGGCTAGTTTTTCTGCAAATAAATCACGCTCTAAATTGGATTTCTAGATTTAAAAATCCCTGTTGGGGATCCTATTCTAATTGGGGCTTGAACACATATAAACAAATCTGGGAACATGCTCACTACAATATGTTGCTGTTTTTTCTGGGAATAAATGAAACTATAATGTTTTTAGATTTAGTGGCAGGTCACATTGGTGCGATGCGGGAACCCTGTGATTCCACTGTGGGTTCCCGCATTGCACCCGACTCGCAGGCAGTTCACACTGCCATACGCAAACTGCTGGGGGTGTCAATACAAAGTTACCGACACCCCCAGATTAGTTCACATATCGCAGTGTGGACTGTCAGTTCGGACAGGAATCGGATCGCATAGGTGTGAACACCCATGCGATCCGATTCTGGTGCAGACCTTAAAAAAGGGTCCTGTGAGACTTTGGTCCGAATGCGATGCGAATTCAGCCATGCAATCTGCATGGTTGAATTTTCATTGCATATGTGTGAACTTAAAATGGCACTTAAAATAGCTCTTGGTAGCTGTGTTTAAAACTGGGATTGAGCATAAACAAATTAATAATGGGAACATATTCACTGCCATATTTGGAGTGCTTTTTTTTTTTTTTTTTTTTTAAGGGGATACATTAAACTGTAATGTTTATGTCTAGATTTCAGGTAGAACTATAGGCAAAACAATATTATCAATAACAAGTTGGGGAATCATATTGGTTTTAGTAATGATGGTTCATTTTTAGGATTGCTGGAGACAGAGGTAGCAGAGGAACTGGCTCAGTCAAAGCTGTGGATTCTGTAACCAATAAAGTACTCAAATGAAGAAGCATCCTAGCTGCTGGCTAAGATCTTTAGGGACTTATGCTGTGAAAAGTGAAGGCCCTAGTCTGAGCACCAGCTTTCCGCTCTCACACCTCTAACATAGCAGTTGAACTTAGGTGAGTTTTTCTTGCTAATATAGCAATAGGCCCTGATATTATTCATCCCAGAGAACATCAATGTATACTTGTTGGACCATTAAAAGATCTTTTTATTCAATCTCTTCTAACAGAAGAAGCTCCTCATGACTGGCGGACAGCTAATATTTTACGTATCCATAAGAAAGGGCAGCAAGGTAGAAGCTGGCAATTACAAGCCTTGGAATAAACTTCCAGCAGAGGTAGTGAGTCAGTCAACAGTAGGTGGCTTCAGACATGCTTGAGACAAACATAGATCTATACTCAGGCAAAAAAAAATTAACAAAAAAACAAATCAAAACATGTATAAAAAAACAAACCAAAAACCACCCAAAAAACTAGCAGACTCGATGGACTACTCTGCTTTTTTTTGCCATCACTTTTCCATGTTTCTAAAACTTTTTATTTTTAGTTTGGATAGAGTTGAGGGAGGGTATGGGACCTGTAAATTTTTGTTTGGCATCTGTGTCCCATTGGGGAGATTTAACTTCACTTCCTGCCCCATAACTAAAACAGGAGGTGAGATGAAATCCCTGTAAACCAGGGGTGGGGAACCTGCAGTCCGCACAATCGTTGAGCAGAGCAGTGCGCCCTGAGCCCGCCCATTTGTGTGACAATAGCGAATGAAAACACGGATCCTCCCCCTGGCCAATCAGGAAGTGGATTTGAAACCCGCTTCCTGATTGGCCGACAAGGCGAACACATGGCATTGGTCGAGGATGAGGCGGGAGGACTCGAGGAGAAGCCGCCACTGCAGGTAAGAGCACTGGCTTTGTGCATTGAAAGGGGGCACGCTGTGGTCAGTCTTCATTGAAAGGGGGCACGCTGTGGTCAGTCTGCATTGAAAAGGGGCACACAGCGGTCAGTCTGCATTGAAAGGGGACACGCAGTGGTCAGTCTGCATTGAAAGGGGGCATGCTGTGGTCAGTCTGCATTGAATGGGGGCACGCAGTGGTCAGTCTGCATTGAATGGGGGCACGCTGTGGTCAGTCTGCATTAAAAGGGGGCACGCTGTGGTCAGTCTGTATTGAAAGGGGGCACGCTGTGGTCAGTCTGCATTGAAAGGGGGCACGCTGTGGTCAGTCTGCATTGAAAGGGGGCATGCTGTGGTCAGTCTGCATTGAAAGTGGTCAGTCTGCATTAACGGGGGCACACTGTGGTCAGTCTGCATTGAAAGTGGTCAGTCTGCATTAAACGGGGGCACACTGTGGTCAGTCTGCATTAAACTGGGGCACACTGTGGTCAGTCTGCATTGAAAGGGGGCACGCAGTGGTCAGTCTGCATTAAAAGGGGGCACGCAGTGGTCAGTCTGTATTAAAAGGGGGCACGCTGTGGTCAGTCTGCATTAAAAGGGGGCACACCGTGGTCAGTCTGCATTAAACGGGGGCATGCTGTGGTCAGTCTGCATTAAAAGGGGGCACGCTGTGGTCAGTCTGCATTGAAAGGGGGCACGCTGTGGTCAGTCTGAAGTGAAAGGGGGCACGCTGTGGTCAGTCTGCATTGAAAAGGGGCACGCTGTGGTCAGTCTGCATTAAAAGGGGGCACGCTGTGGTCAGTCGACATTGAAAGGGGGCATGCTGTGGTCAGTCTGCATTAAAAAGGGGCACGCTGTGGTCAGTCTGCATTGAAAGGGTGCACACTGTGGTCAGTCTGCATTGAAAGGGGGAACGCTGTGGTCAGTCTGCATTGAAAGGGGGCACACTGTGGTCAGTCTGCAGTAAACGGGGGCACGCTGTGGTCAGTCTGCATTGAAAGGGGGCATGCTGTGGTCACTCTGCATTGAAAGGGGGCACACTATACCTTGATTACTGAAGGCCCCTTTCACACTTTTGTGACCTCAAAGTCACACAATTTTTTACACCGTTTTGTGCCGCAAAGCAATGCCTATTATATTTATGCATACATTTTGTATGGCCCCTGAATGATGTTAGAAAAATCCAAATGGCCCTTGGCAGAAAAACTAAGGGAATCTCTTTGCAACCCCCCCCCCCCCCCTCCAGGTCACCAATACTAGGGCCCCATTGGAGGATTTTCCCTCTATTATTTTTTGGTTACAACCCAAAATTTGGGATTTTCTTTTCATTTCACTTTCAATGATAAGGGTTAACAGGACAAATAGAGAACGTGAATATCCTTAATAGGAGCACAGACAGAAAAAAAAACTGAAAGGTGGGCTTTACTTTACTTTAATGGAGTAAATGATACTGTAATGTTGATTTCTAAATTTTCTAGCCCTAATTAAACAGGGGGCTGGTGCTAATAAATTTTATGCTGCAAACATATCCAAAATATGGTGTTTGTGGTTCTTTATTTCTGGGAATAAATCACACACTCTGATGCTGATTTCTAGATTTTTCAATGGCTGTTGGGTGTCTTGCTTAAAACAGGGCTTACTACAACTGATTTCATACTGTGTACATACTGAGCAGAGGTCGACACAGCTAGTAGGGGTAAAGAAGGTCCTGCATTGCAAAATGAAAAAATATGTTCCTTAACCATATGATTCACTCTTCAGAGAGTAGTGGACCCCTTTGACTATTTGGACTATTGGGGTTCCAGTCATTTCATTTTCTTTCACATTCTTCAAGTAAAAAAAATAATAATAATTATTTAGGCTAAAACAAAAATATAGTGAGGACCCCCCCCCCTAAAAAAAAAAAAAAAGCTACAGATTGTTGTACTATTAAAAAATATATAGGGGTCTATTAATTGATGTTTTCACTCAGGATTCACACAACTTTCACCCAAGATTAAAGCATTTTATGCTAGAATCTTATGTAAAAATGAGAACATTTTGTATGAATCTGGGATGAAAACATTATAGAACCCATAGTCTTTAATGTGGTGGTACCAGCGTTTAGGACCCTATACATTCAAAGATGAAGGTCCAGGATGCAGAAGACCTGCATGTTCAAGGGTCCTTACAATGCATTTGGCCAGCTGATTAAAAAAATACACTTCCTGCGGAGTAGATATCATGTATCAACAGTAATAAAGTTGACCTCTCAGTAGCTTTACAAATCTGGACACAAAAAAGTGCAGTGCTAGTGATTATATCATTTTAAATTATCATGTGCGTTTAACTTATATTGCTCATTTTGGAGTTTAAGTGCTAAAAATGTGTAATAAACAGAAAAACTCATCAAATACAGATACCGTTACCAAATATTGGTTTGCCCCTGATGAGGTCATCTATGATAAAATGGGTAAAGCGGAGCTAGGACGCAGGACACATGCGCGGCCCCCATCACAACCATTTTGGAGCCTGGCGATTTGAACTGTTTTTCTCCTGGTGCATTGTATTTGCCTGAATGCTGCATATGCTTGTAAGTGCAATCATTTTATTAAATCACTTCGTATCTAAACGGGACTTCACTGTGGTTGGCTTCTTTGTTATATCTACATAACTGTGACAAGAGAGATTGGCTGACTGGGCTGGAGACGGCTATCCTTACTGTGGCAGGCAGGAGAGTTTGAAGGGCTCATTTACACCTATATGAACGGGGTGAAAGTTGATGCTTGATGCACCAACTAAGGCTTGTATTGACAACCTTAACCGGTGTCACAAGCTTCTGGTAAGCCTCCTATTTGTCACACTAGGGTGGGGTGACCATAACATACAACATTAACATGTATTGGATGATACTTTTTTTACTTATTTATTTTTGCGCACTTAAGCACTTTAAATTTTACTGCTTATTTGGAGTTACCTTTGAGCCAGGCACTTTTGAAGATTTTATTTGGTTAATGGTTTGATGAGTTTTTCTTTTTATTGCACATTTTTAGCACTTTAACTTATATTGCTCATTTTGGAGTTTAACGCACATGGTACTTGAAAATTATACAATCACTAGCGCTGCACTTTTTTTGTTCCCATATTGTAATACTTTTACCAGAGTATTGTGCCAGCAGCTTTTTTTTTCACTCTTAGGCCTTAGCATGAGAACTCTCTTTTTAAAGCTTTACAAATCTGCATGAATAAATTCCTGACATATCAAAACATACAGCAACAAAACATTTTTCAAAAAAGTTGAAGCTTTTATCATTAAAAACTGCTACTTTGTCTATGCCAAGACAGTGTGATTGATATGCAGGGGGGAGCATTTTCTTATTCTTCCCTCCCCCAAGGTGTAACATTGTACTTTATTCTAAGACACCAAATATACCTCACAACTTTTGGACTTGAGTTAAGTGGAGTCTGAGTTTACTCACAATATACTCTCTCATTAACGATGCCACAGTCACACAGACACACATAAACCTTAGAACAAAGGATAATTTTTAAAAAATAAAATTCTCCCATAACACATGCTTTTCTGGATACAGAATATAGACAGAGAGCTAACACTTTGTCAGAGCCTACCTAAGGAGAACGTAAAACAGTTCAGAGCTACTAAGCAATCATTAATTGTTGACACTTAGGAGTTGACTTACACAAGGAATAAAGGCTGTTCTCCTAGCAAATGGAATGTTCACTTTGAAAAATCTATGTTCACTTTACAAACTGAGTGTCAGGGAATCAAGTAAAGTTGTGCTTATCTTGAAAAACTAGTAATGTGCAAGCGCAAATCCTGCTTTTTATTTCCCTTTGCATATAATTAAATATCCAAAGAGAACACATCTTCACATCGTTCGCTAACTTTCAGCCTCTATTCTTTGAGTAAATCAACCCCAATGAACACTTTGAACACTATGTAATGTGCAACGTATTATATACGGTAGAGTGCAGCAGTATACGGTATATAAACACAATGTAATGTTTACTGGTTAGGAGTATGTGATATACAGAACTCTTTCAGTCTCTAATCTTTGAGCAAATCAACCCCTTAACACTTTAAGCAGGACTATGTAATGTGCAACATAATATATATGGCAGAGTGCAGCAGTATATATCATACAACACAGTGTAAAGTTCACTGGTCAGGAGTATGTGATGTACAGCACTATGTCAGTTGTCAGTAGCATGTGCCATCAGGGCTGCTGTTAGAAATCACATAAATTACATAAATAAAATACAGCCTACCTGACATGCCTACCCCTCCACCAGCCAGAAGTAACTGAGGACATATCAGTCCCTTTCTTAGCTACCTCAGTTTCAAAAACGAGTGAATTGGAAGCGCTCTGAAACTTCTTGCTCATTCACATGCTAAAGCATAGTACACACATTTTACTATGCCTCGTTGATGAATGGACACAGGAATGATTGGTAGCGATCATTTACTGTGTTCATTCAGTAAAGGAAGGGGCCAGACAATTCCCCCTGTGTGCCTGCAGCAGCTGCTGGCAGGAGAGGAGCAGAAGGGGCACACAGAAGGGTCCGGCCATCAGACGGAAGGGGGGCCTGTGCTTGAACCACTCCACTACAGTGCAGCCAAAGGGAGAAGCTGGCAGCGTTGAAGGGGAAGACAGAAGAGGATTGGTGTCTGTAATAAGATAGTACAGCCTGCTCTTGTGCTTAGTAACTGATGGGGCCCAGGCCCAGTACAGAAGGGCTGGCTGTACTGCCTTATCAGCAGGCCTGTACTGCCTTATCAGCAATGTATAGTTTATAGAGGTCAGGAGTATGCAATGTAGAACCCATCATTTTGCTGATCAGCCGCAAAAAAATACTCCCAAGTGATTGGTAGTCAATGGTAATAAGGTCCTTCCCTTTACAAAGTATTAATAGTGAAAGGAAGTAAAAAATCCTGTGCTGATGGCATTATAAAGTGATCACTCTGCCTAACAGTGCCTGCATAGATTTGAAGCCAAGTGACAGATGAATCTTTTCCAGCACTTTGCTTTTGGACATGTCCTTGATTTGCAGAACACTTGGATTTTTTGTATATCCCAGGACAGTCTTGCAGGATCCAGGACAAGAAGAGGTTCTGACAAGGTTAGAGGCTGAAGCAGGGGCTTATCTGCGTGAGATAATTGCAAATACAACCATAAACTACACAGGCACAAGAATCTACATAATTGTAACATCTCTGGGATAGCATGTCTGTCCAGGAAGTACATGTTGGCCTAGGCCAGATGCTGGCATCCTTCTAATAATAAGAATACATTGTCAGGGTAAAGTGAAATGATATCTGTGGAGGTACTATCTCTAAGTTTTCCACTTACACATTACTTAGTATGCACACATTTTAAATAAACAAAATATATCTAAGGCAGAATGCTTGCAAATTAAACGTGTCCTTCCCTGCCAACACAAACATGGACAGCAAGCATGTAAAATGTGAAAATCATATCAAGACTTACTTCAAGGAAAATATGTAAAGTATTTGCTAACTGAAGATCTATTTATAAAAATGTTGCTTTGCGAATGCCTCATCATGCATACAAAAATAACAAATACCGTGTTGCTTGTAATATGTGTGTGTAGCACCGGCTAGTGTAGAGTGCTAGTGTAAATAGGTTTGTTAAGTGTAGGTAAATTTGGCTTGGCTTGGCTGGCCAAGCCTTGCTAAATCTGGGTCAGGGTAAGTAATTCAGGGAGGCTGGATGACTCATCAGGCAGCAACTTTGGTACCTTCCCTGCTCTCTGGAACCTTGAAGAAGCTTCCAGAAGAATAGGAGGGAGGTTAGGAGGAGCTGCCTGGAGTATTGATGGGGGCCCCAGCCAATTCCCAACAATTGGGCTGGCAGGAGCAGTCACCTCTTAAATACCCTAGGGTCATGCCATCATATTTTAAATTTAAGAAATTAAAATATTAAAAATTAAAATAAAAAAAATGTAAAATGGCATATATTATGCAGTCTGGTCATTATGTTAACACAGCATTTTTTGTTTCCCTGAGTCCTCCTTATAAATTTGGCTGGTAGATCAGTTTCTTTTTCCACTTTCTCTAATGGCCCAAGCTTTCTAGCAAAAGTGGCAGTTGCAGTTAAAACAAACCACATAATACTGTCAGGGGTGTTTTTAATTATTATGTTATAGGATAAACCTTTTTTTTTTTTCAATTGAGTTTTGCTGCAGCTACTTAAACACCGCTAGCTGTAGTTCAGATTTAAAGTAGCACTCCAGGAATAATTTTTACATGACATAACTAGGGTTCATTTATACTGGCAGCAGCCCTTGCTACCCCTTTGATAAGCAATATATATATTATTAAGGTGACAGAGGGTCTGTTCAAATCTGTGGGTTTTTGGTGCTTTGCTGCTGCATTGAACATAGTGCTGCTTGCTGCGTCTTTGATGCGGGTTTCCAGCAAAATTATACAAAGTTTATTAGTGATGTACGCAAATGTATGCAAAACGCATATAAAACACACCCAGAATGTCCAGATGTACATTAAATACTACTGGGGACAGATGACAGTATGGTATGGTTTTTTTTTTTATTCTCACAGGACAATGTTGATCTTTACCTTTTTTAGAATACCTATTAGAGCTGCACAATTCTGGGTAAATTGAGAATCACAATTTTTTTGCTTACGTAAAATAAACATCATGATTCTCTTGTGATTCTCGGCGTAACATCATCTTTCACGCTATACAAAAAAATTGGTCTAACTTTACTATTTAGCTTCTTTTTTATTCATCGAAGTGTATTTTTTTCCAAAAATTGCATTTAAAATACCGCTGCGCAAATACATTGTGACATAAAATATTGCAACAACTGCCATTTTATTCTCTAGGGTCTCTGCTAAAATATATATATATATATATATATATATATATATATATATATATATATATATAATGTTTGGGAGTTCTAAGTATTTTCTAGCAAAAAAATCCTGATTTTAACTAGTAAGCAACAAGTGTCAGAAAAAGGCTTAGCTAAGTGGTTAAGCTGACTTTATTTACAGTCCATCCCTTTGATCTAAAAGAACAAAATAATACAATGTTTCTCCTTATCTCTAAGCACTTAGCAGTGTTGTTATAAACTTTGTAGGCTCTGCACTAAATCGTGGAAATGCTGGATTAAGATCGTGAAGGAAGTTGAATCGAGATCTCGATTTTTTAACGATTAATCGTGCAGCTCTAATATCTATGCTAACAAAAATACCTAGGCTGCCATTGTCAACCCTTCAATCTGAAAATGCTTATCTTATGCCTAGTACACACAATCAGAAAATCCATACGGAAGCGATCATACGATAATCTGATCGTTGGTACACAGCTTTCGAGACCTGATCCCGACAGTTCATCTGAAATTTTTCTAATCTAAAACCAGATCGTATGATTTTCATTCAATCAGTACACCAATAATCTGAAAAAAAAAAAAATCGGAAGACCAAGACCACCCATGCACAGAAACAAAAGAATACATTACAATACAATAGAACTCATTATATCACTTCCGAATTTTTTTTCTGTCGTATGAGAATTTTTTGTGAGTTTAGTAACCTCTTCACTTTCCATATGAGACTAGCATGCAAAAAAAAAGGGACAATCATTTGTTAATAATCTCATTCAGTGTACAAGGCTTAATATGTGGATCCACATTTGTCAAGTCATCGAATGCACTGAGAATTTCCATACAAACATTTGTTTGACAATCTACTGGTATATGGCCAGCTTTACTCCCAGCATTATGATGTGATTTTTGTTTACTTTTTGTTTTTTCTATAATTTCGCAGTCCCGCTAAAAATCGCAGATCGCCGCCATTACTAGTAAAAAAAAAAAAAAAGACATAAATCCTTCCCGTAGTTAGTAGACGTGATAATTTTGCGCAAACCAATCAAAATACGCTTATTGCAATTTTTTTTTTAACCAAAAAGATTTAGCAGATAACAAATTGGCCTAAAATGATAAAAAAATTGATTTGTGTGAGTTTCACCTCAGGGCAGCAGTAGGTCCCCCAGAACCCCCTGTAGGGAAGGAGCTCCTGGTGGGAGATGGCCACGGAGAAGCCTTAAGGTGAGAAGGGGTCCCTGTCCAGGGCCCTATCTCCAGGGGAGAAGGGGTCCCTGTCTCCAAGGGGAGAAGGGGTCCCTGTCTCCAAGGGGAGAGGGGGTCCCTGACTCCAAGGGGAGAAGGGGTCCCTGACTCCAAGGGGAGAAGGGGTCCCTAAATCCAAGGGGAGAAGGGGTCCCTGACTCCAAGGGGAGAAGGGGTCCCTGACTCCAAGGGAGAAGGGGTCCCTGACTCCAAGGGAGAAGGGGTCCCTGACTCCAGGGGAGAAGGGGTCCCTGACTCCAAGGGAGAAGGGGTCCCTGACTCCAGGGGAGAAGGGGTCCCTGCCTCCAGGGGAGAAGGGGTCCCTGTCCCCAGGGGAGATAGTGTGGGGTATGGGATGGTGTCATCTCACTCACCTTTACCAAGCTGCAGGACACTCATCCACAGTGACCGACCTGGGCTTCTTCCAGCAGCAGCATGGATGGGCAATCAGCTCCGAGGGCGACCTGTGTATGACAGGGGGGAGGAGGGGGGCTAGCCTTGCAGACATCCCTGCTGTGTCCTCCGGCTCTCTTAGTGCACCTGGCTGTGTGCTTCAGTTCATTCACTTGCGCGGGAGCCGACTGGGGGGGGAGGGTGAGGGGGAGTGAGGTCGGGACTCTGGCTGGGGAGGAGAGGAGACTGTGCTGCTTAGTGGAGCAGGAAGGGGGGGGGGGGACGACTCAAGACAAGGAGCAGCCAGCGCGGAGGTGAGCAGGAAGCTTTGCTGTCCACCCCCAGACGGCTCTTTAATTAGCAACTGCCTATTTAAAGAGCCGTCTCTGCCGCTGCTCTCGGCTTCCACCGGTTCCACGAACTTGTAAAATGTTAGTAACAGGTTCGGTGGAACCGGTGAGAACCGGCTGAATCCCACCACTGCCCATAACTATAGCTCACATATATGTTTAATTAAATTATGCACTCTCTGAAGTTATCTAAAAAAAGTATGGGTCAAAGTTCTACAAGTAAAAATTCTTATAGAAAGTCAAGTGTTCCATCACTGAGATTGTGCTGTTTAGCTACTTATTGGTACAGATTAAAGATGGCCATAGATGGATTGAAATTCAGCCGGTTCATTAGGGGCCGGAAAAATTTAGATCCGTGTGTGGCCACTGCAGTTGAACATTTCAAGGCCCTGTTGAAGAAAAGTCACTAGATCACCAGCTGCAGCCAATGCCTGCAGCGCTGAACTGTATATTTTGACAGCATAGTCTCTCCACTGTCAAAATACAATAGCACAGCAAGGAACATTCCCCCATCCACCTAGAATGTGTTGATGGGGAATCGGGTAAGTGAATAGGGGAACTGACCCATGTATGGCCAGCCTAAAAGCTGTACCTGGATTAATAAATACAGAACTAATTTAGCTAATAAGCAATACCTTCCTGGCTATATTGCTGTCCTTTTTATGATAAATCTTCCTGTATATACAGTATTTTAAATTTACATTGTACAATAGCTTAACATTATGCCTCTTGAAGAGCCAAATACTTTTTGAATGAATGCATGCCCCTAATTAAAGAACATTCATGTGCTGGATGCACAGCAAAATTGTGTCCATTCTTCTTCTTTTTTTTTTATTCTGTCAGCTATGGAGAATGGAGGAGGGGGGGGGGGGGGTTGCTATATTTGGCCTTAAGCCAAATGCTATTGTAATAGACATGACAAAAAAGCAGAATGACATAAATAGATGACCGTTCTCATATACTTCTGACTTCTACTCAGTCCTGAGTGTCTAGTGATAGGTAAACGGTGTATATTATTTATATTATTTTTATTTAGTTAATAAATAAATATACTCTGTACTCATTGACATGCTCTGGTTACACAGCTTATAATTGTATAATTGTTAATATCTTGTTACTACTCAATAAAATGTATTGATTTAAAAAAAAAAAAATATATATATATATATATATATATATATATATATATATATATATACACACAGTTATGAAAACTAATATTAAATGCATACATAGCTGCAGTAACATGTTACATACACCATAACACCTTGCATACCAAATAAGACTATATATATTTATATATATATTTTTTTCTTTTTTTTTGTTTCATAACACTATATATTTTTGTTTAATTTACCTATCATCATGACTATAGGTGCTATACATTTATTTAAGTAGAATGCATCATTATGTGAATGCGTTTGCCTTTGCAAGTCTGCTCAGTAAACAAAGGAGAGGCTGTTTTTGTCGTGGTTAGGAATTGTGTATCTTGCAAGCAAAGATATTTATAGCTACAGCAGGAACAACTGTTCAACCTGTGATCTAAAGCCAGCTATGGCAACAGAGACATCACAGTCACATCGAGTATAAATATACATAAGTGTATACAGTGTTGATCAACCTTGTTAAAACATCTAAATACCAGTAAGCACGTGGGCACCAAATGGTTTATATATTCACAATACTGTTTGCGTATTATATAAAATATGTGATTATTTGGTACAGAAATCACAACTACATTTATATTTATTCATTATTTGTAGACCATTATTACTCTGAAAACTAAACAAACAGCATAAATACTAAACTTTTATATATCCATAGCTCCCGACTGTCCCTGATTTCGAGGCACTGTCCTGATTTGGAACAAAGTCCCTCTGTCCCTCTTTCCTCCTTATTTGTCCCTCATTTTGGTCTGATCTATATAACTGTATATAAAATGCACTTTTTATCTTTCAAAAAGTGTTTCCCAGGGGTGGTTAAAAAAAATATATGTTTCCCTGGGCTAAACCTTTCATTCAATTTCAAAATTGCTGCATTTGTGAATTTCAAAATCCATTATAAAGGAATAGTAGTGGTAAAAAAAGCACTTGTGGGTTTACCTAATCTTATTTTTTTCCCATATAATTTTCTATTAAGGGGGCATGGCAGGGTGTGTGTCATATGCATACATACGTTTGCTAATAGGTGTCCCTCGTTCCCATCTGAAAGTAGGAGGTACAGTATGTATATCTGTTAATAAATACACTAAGCACAGTGCAGAAATGGGTGCACAAAAGTTTGGCTTATAATATAGACATGAACCAAGTAAAAAAAAAAAAAAAAGCTTTGTAAATATGCTGAAGCTATGTTCACTTTGAATGCCCAATCAGTTTCAACATTAACCACTTGAATCTCCAGTACTGTTTTAAAGCAGCACTGGGATATTGGCCATTTTGTTAGCTCCTAGTCTTCTGATGCGCTCACAGATCACTCCATAGGAGGTCACTGGAAAAGCAAAAATAAACACAGTACTTCCACATTTAGGCACAAAGGTACCGTGTAGTAGGGCCCATACCCCTAAGTGATATGCAAAACAATTAAGGAGAGAAACCAGATGGGGCTTTGCAGGCCAGTGGGAGGAGAAGGATCACAGCAATACCAAGATATATATAAAAAATAATTTTATTGTACAAATTTAAAAAGTACAAAAGATGCACATGTTAAGAAGACAACTAAATAAATATAAAAACAAAGAAATGTAAATAGGGTCACAATGTAGAAATACTTCCCAATAAGGGAGAGCTGATAGCCTGTATAGCTAGATGGTATATGGGTCTCAGATGGGGACCTTCATTGACCGTGCTCCATCTGAGACCCATATACCATCTAGCTATACAGGCTATCAGCTCTCCCTTATTGGGAAGTATTTCTACATTGTGACCCTATTTACATTTCTTTGTTCTTATATTTATTTTGTTGTCTTCTTAATATGTACATCTTTTGCTCATGTACTTTTTTAATTTGTACAATAAAATTATTTTTTATATATATCTTGATATTGCTGTGATCCTTCTCCTCCCACTGGCCTGCAAAGCCCCATCTTGTTTCTCTCCTTAATTGTTTTGCATAGTACTTCCACATTGTTTTTACATTAAGTGTGTAGAAATGCCACAATGTGACATCACTGCACTTCTTTTCACTTTCACTTGCCCGTTCACTGCTATAGGTATTTCTGGCAGAGTGGGAACAGCTAGCAATTGATGACCAATAGCAGTACTGAACTGGGACAGGGTGGGGGATCTGGATCAGAATAAAGAAAAGTATATTAGTATATTAAAAAAATTAATTAATGCACATAAACAATATATATATATATATATATATATATATATATACATATATATATATATATATATATATATACATATATATATATATATATATATATATATATATATATATATATATATATATACTGTGTATATATATATATATATATATATATATATATATATATATATATATATTCTTAGTGGTCACAAACATGTCAAAAAGTCATTGTCATGCTAATCAACTCAGCCTTATATCATCTTAATGTCTGAATGTTACACTAACAATTTACACAAAACATTTTCCCCCCTGCATGTGCCAAAGTGTAGTATTGAAAGGGGAACAAAGCTCTAATAAATATTTTAATTAGCAAACTTTACTGATTACATTCTGTGGTAGATAAATGAGGGTGCACAAATTGTGTGAACATTCTGTTGGGAAAAATTACAGAAAATTTTATTTTTTTCTAAATGTTCAACATTTTATTCACAAAAAAAAAACCCAAGGACATAAAAATATATGTATCCCACTTAGTTACCAAATTAAATCTGTCCTTTAAAAAAAATCAGGGTTAGAGTAGACAATGCAAAAATGGAAAAACACTCTGGAACTACTGGTGATTTACTGTATGTTCACTGTTAGCTTTACCAATTCTGCTATGTTACATAAAAATTTCACACTAATGTGACGTAATTTTAATTGGAAAACTTTGTTGATTCTATTTTGAGTACATTTATAGGGGTGTGCAAATTTTATAAACTTTGCAATGGGAAAAATTACATTAACATGCATTATTTTCCCAATTGTTACTATTTATTCTAAATATAATATAACATATTTGTATCCAAATTTAGCCATATTTGCCCCAAAAACAAGCAATGTATAATACAGTGGAGTAGACTGAAAATCCTAAAATATATATTACAGTGATAAAAATGTAAAGATTCTGCGCTGTATGTTAAAAGAAGGTAAAAACAAGGCAGCTAACATAAGCAGTATACCCAACTTAAAACGTAAATAAGTGTAGTGCGCTAAGCATACTCAAACGTAATTCAAATATGAATGAGAATAAACAAAAAATGTAAACACATATAAAAAAGGTATTAATCTAAAAGTCCATGCATCATGGTGCCATAAATAGCAATAGTCAATGGTAAGGCAACCAATTCAGTGTGAAGAAGAGATGGTGTTCAATTGAGTGCCACCAACAGAAGGATTGCAAACTCACCAGAAGTCAAGGCTGCCACTACAGCAGTAAGAAAACCTCAAAACACTTATGTGGGTCCCTCTGGGTAACAGGACAGTGGATATATTCCACTGGATAATCAGAGCAGGTTCCAACTGGAGATAAATCCGCTCAGCCAGAGCCCAGAAGTATAATCATAGTGTGGTAGTATCACGTACCTGATCAAAGGCTGAGGTGCTGAGAGGGCTTCCCTTGTGGCTAAGTGCAAGGCACCCCTGGAGGTGGAGACAGGGAATGCTGCTCCCAAAGGAACAGGGGTCGCCGGCTGCGGCAAGCTCCGGTGAAGAGGTGACTGCTGTGGTAGTAGACACGTAGTGCGTGCTGAAATGCAGGTTGCCTTGAAGGTGACTGGAGGAGGTAGCCAGGCGTTCGACAAGAGCGAGGTCAAGGTCAAGCCAAGGGGTGAAACACAGTTCATCAAGCAGTAAAGAAGTCCGAAGAAGCAAGCCAGGGGTCATACACGGGAACAGCAGACTGGAGCAGAGTAGGTAAACAAGCCGGTGGTCGGAGCCAGGAGGAGAGACAAGACAGGTGAGACAAGCCGGGTCGGTAACAGGTAATCCAAGTAAACAGAAAGCAGGAAACAGGAAGCTGAAGATCATCCAGCAACTAATGGCTGGAGCAGGCTGGTTTAAATAGGCCACTGGGCGTTGCTGAATTAGTGTGGGCAGCAGATCCAGCTCTCTTGTGGGAAGTTCCCTGACAGGTAGGTTTATTCAATCATAATAAAATACAAAGCATATCCAAATAAAAGATGTACATAAAACTCACATTAATTGCTGCTGTTGACCCGGAATCGCTCAGCAGCAGAATGTCAATGCCAAATATAACACACTGAAGCGTTTCGTCCTTTAGTTTTAAAGCACTTCATTATTTCTGGGCCCTGCCATGTTCCCACTAAGCGATTGACATACATATGTGACATTTCCATGTATAGAAATGATAGTATAAAGTAATTTTTAGCCTCATTGCCTACCTTTATACGTAAGCAATTTTTATTTTATTTTTACTTTAATTTCAAGTGACCCTGATATAAAACACTTTATTACAACATTTCCAATCTAACACTTCAGACTATTTTTTTTCCAAATTGTGCAATTTTTGGAGTTTTCACTATATTTTCAAATATAGGTCCTTTGATGTCATATCATTGTGTGAGAAATAAAGCTTTCTAAATAAAATCTAATACATGCACACCATGGTGTCTTCACCATATGATTTCCCTATAACTTGGAAAAAACAGACAAATTTGGTTTTATATAATTCAGGACAAATTAAAATATTAGAAATAAGTGTGCCTTGTCCCTTACATTGTTGTGTAAAATCAACAGAAAATTGTTTTGTTTTTTTTTTTAATTTTCACCATTTTGTCTCTTTAAAAAAATAAAGTATATCATTTAAAATATGCTATTTTCCAAAAAAACAAGATTGGCTGGACTGAGTGCACAACAAAGCAGCAATTGTATCTATCACATGTCCCAAACCTGAAAAAGAAAACATTGGGTTTACATATGTTAAAGGTGTTGGGACTCAAGTGGTTGAAAAAAAAAGATTTTTGCTTGCCCTGGATATTTGAAGTGAGTAAAGTGAAAATGATCTATCCCTTTAGCAAATTAACTGCCTGAATTTTAGCAGAAATAAATGACTAAATTCTGAGATAATAGGTAAACTGAGCAAAATATGTGTTTCATAAAAATATTAGCTGAGGTTTTGCTGACTAAACGTTTTTGACAGGAATACATCAATAGAAGCTAATTTAAAGAGACAAATTATTGCTTAATTATGAACTACACTAATTAGGCTTTTATATTTTTCAACAGTATACACATATAGCAGACGCAAGAAGGTTTTTTTGCACTGTTTTCTTAGTTGATATATTTAAAAAGCTTTATTCCAAGTAGTGCAAACCCACAAAGCCAGAATGTTTCACCACCACCTCCTTCCAAAAATTTTCTCCACAATAGGATCTAGGTATACATATGTCGAAATTTGGCTGGATCAGCCGAATTTCTATCCATGTGTACCCCTCTATGTTCAACTCGACTTCTGTGGAATGGTCCTACTGGAAAACCAAAAGTCAATCAGCACTGATAAGTGTATTTTGACGAGGGGGGGGGGGACTCGGAGGACAGGGGAGTCCTCACTGTAAGAATACAACAGCACAGCAGGGGGAGATCCCTGCATCAGCATCACTTGTGTGATGGGTTTAAAGTGTATACCCAGCTTTAGTCATGAAAGTGGAGTACTGGAACAGGGTAGGGGTTATATATATGATACACAATTAAATATGAATTCTCCTTTTACAATATGGCTCCACAGTTAAGCCTAGTATACAGGTCAGAGCCACTGTACTAACAATCCGATGTTAGTACAGTGATCTCCCCTGATGAGCTTTTGTGTTCTGACAGGGAGACTGCCCTCCCGCCAGAACACTCCGGTCTGCACTCTTAGCCATTGGCTGCGAGCACTGATCGGGAGTCGGTCGGTTGTTGGTTTGCCAACGGCTGCCATACACATGGGCTGAATGTCGACCAGTTCAATAAAAGCCCTGGAGACTGTTCTAATTTGTAAAATTTTAAGTGATACAACTCTAAATTTTAAATGTATTTCTTCATTTTTGTATTTAATTAAACCTAGGAACATCTGCTGCTACTAGGTAATAATTTAGGATGATCATTTTGCCTATTTTCATGTGCTTTGCAGGGTATGGTTTATAGATTATGAAACAGCCATATAGTAAAATGGGGAATAATTGGGGAATAATTGTGAATTGTTAATTGTACATATAAAACCCCAACCCTGCTCCAGTGCTCCACCTTCATGGCTAAGCTGAGGGAAAAGTAGGAGAAAGTTCGGCAGTCAATGATGTTTCAAAGTTTGGCTTTGTGAGTTTGCAGTGCTTGCAATAAAGCTTGTTGGATATCAGGGAAAAAACAGCGGAATAGCAGCCTGTTTAATTGTATTTAAATACTGTGGGGAGGAACAGATACCAGTTGGTATGCAGCAAGTGGATTAGGCTTACCATACAATCTGTTTAAATCTTTAGATCTACCAACAGGTATGTAGCACAAGGGTTTCCTTGATTGGATACAGATTGGTTGGATAGTTCAGGCAGGTCCCCATATCATAGTACTTAAGTTTGGTAAATCTATAGTTGACTGTATGGAGATTCCATTGTAAGATTGTAATGTGAATGGTGAGCCTAAGTATACAGTTTGAATACAACGAAACAAACATTATTTCCTGGCCCTACCTCACATCAGCACACAATGGGTTAACGCCTCTTCTGGAACCCACAGGACCCCGTCTTGCACACATTTCAATGCCTAGATTTAAGAGGCTGTAGGGGAAAGTATAAGGCAAACATCCATTCCACAGACAAGACACAGGCACAACCATTGCAAAAAGCCTGCAGATATTTCCAAATGTAAAAAAGGGAGGGCCACCTTTTCCCATAATGGCAGAGAGATAAAAGCTCATTGATGGAGAACGGGAGAGACCTAATAAGATCATTTCACAGCAAATGTTCTCTAAGCTTTATCTAATGAAACAGGCCGAAGCATGTTTAAGTAACAACTTCCAGGAGTGGATGGGGCTCTCCAGCATTGGGTGCACAAGTGTCTTTGCCTTTCAATGCCATTAGGAATCCTATGGATTGAGAAGTGGACTTAAGGCTGGTTCTGACCAGATGTAGTCCAAAGTTTTCCATGGATTCTAAAGACCTACGTCACCCCAGTCCAGTGCGTTCCAGTACAGTCAACTAAAGTAGAACATGTTGCATTTTTTCTGTATGTAACGCATTTGTAACATGGCTAAATGTATTGAAAAGCACCAGAACACTTCAAAAACACGCATGCAGAAAGACCTCTTCAACTCAGGCTTGTAGAGAATCTATACTGTGGCAGGGTTTTGCCTGTTGACCAGCAACAGCAGTAACTGCAATGTTTAAAACATTAGGAAATGGCCTTTAATTCAAAGTGTACCCTTCAGCAGAACTGCATAGTTCTGGAGGACTTGAACCTGGAAGCTGACTTTTAGCAGAGGCTTCAATATACCTAGTACTAGGGCTGGCGCATTCAGTCACAGCCATGAGAGCTTTGTGGTTGCGCCACTGGAGGGTGGCTGAAGCTTCCACAAAAGCCCCCTGTAACATTCCCCATAATTGGAGGTTGTTGTTAGGCAAAACACTGGACGAGATGAAGTGACAGGAGAAATGTCCAGACTGTGGCAGGCAGTCTAATAAGAGGAAGAGCAGCTGTCTTTTTGCTCAAGTCGGTCGGTCAAATTTACCAGATCACAGTGAAAGGAGCACAAAGTTCCTTTATATATGGAATCAAATCCAGAGCAGGCTGTTTAACATCTGGAAAGTCTTTTGAAGGTGTGCCCAACCAATCTCTGGCATTGGGAGCCAGGATAACCTCCTTTTGGAAGATTTTGGGAAACAAACATCAAAGACAGTTAGGTGGGAGTACAATAGAGAATTTGACCACCAAATCCTTTCATTCATGACCAACAGATCTAAAGAGGAATGAATTATTGCAAGGTTACGTAAACAAGGTGGCTCTAAAGAAGAGGTAAACCCTCGAAATGCATCAGTCCATTGGACCTTCATTTCTGTCACATGAGATGATGAATATGCATTGAATTGCTGCAATTTGTGATGAGTTTTTTAACATGAATTCATTTTGTGAGTATAATACTTACCCCTTTTTACTCAAATATCTTATTTGTCTTAGGATAATGCACTAGGTCAGTGCGTCCTGTGTTTCTTTTGTACGATGCCACCAGAAGAACAGAATCTGGGGGTTTTCCTCCAATTCTTTCTTGTACCCAAGGCATCAGGAGCTTTCCCTATTGTCTGGGTTTGAAGAAATTGAATGGGTATATACACGCCAAAAGGTTCAAAACAGAGTCCATGCAGATGGTCATGATGATAGTTCAGCATGAAGACCGGTTAGTGTCAATCAACCTGGCTGATGTATACTTCCATGTACGGAACAGTGAAAATCACCAAAAAACATCTGAAGTTTGCAGTGACTAGCTGTCACTTCCAGTTCAGGTGTTCGCCATTTTTAGAATTGGCCCAGCACCAAGAATCTTTTCAAACATTTTGCTGGCAGTGGTGGTGGTAATTCGTCTTTTGGGAAAAGGCTCTACCACTCCATTACTTAGACAACGTTTTATTTGTCGCACATTTAAGCCAGGAGCTGGCAAAGCATCACAACCTTGTCCTAGAAGTCCTTTTCAAGTTCAGTTAATTTATGAAGGATTTTGGAGTAGTTGTCCATACCTGAATAAGTCAAGTGGTTTTTCAAAACTGCAAAATTTACAAAATTAAAATCTGCATACAAGGAGTCATGGAGACAGAATTGATGTCAGCGAGGGATTGCATTGTCCCCATTGGGACCTTTTTACAGCGGCTATTCCAGTGGTGCCTTGGGCCAAGTGGCACATGGGGGCATTTCAGTTTGCCTTCCTAAGTCAATGGGATGGCCTGTCTATGGAACAGAAAGTCTTTCTAGCTGCATGAATCAGCAAGAACTGGAGTTTTTGGACATCCTCAGTGTGCCTCTTTTGGTGCGTGCCTCTCAGCCCATAATTCTCACGTCGGATACCAGTCGGTCTCCAGTCAGAGGAGACATGTGCAAGGCCATTGGAACCTGGTGGAATGCAGTTGATTTGACTGTCTTTAGTGAAAGGCAGTTTTTATCTAGCATTGCAAGCTAATTGAGCTTTCATTTATAGAAGGATGCAAGAACTTTTTCATGTAGACACTAGGCATACGCGAAATTGCCCAGTTTCACTAAATTGAAGCTTCGCTACATTAAATTTTGTTCAAAAATGTACAAATTTCATCTAATTGTGTTACTTTGGCAAAAAGTATTAGGCTGGGTTCACACTATTGCAAATTAGATGTGAGTTTCCCCACATCAAATTTGTATATGAGGAGCCTTGACTGGCTCTCAATGGAACCGGTTAACACAGCTCCGGGATGGCTGCAGAGCGAATTGCCCAGGAGTCCTGTGCGTCTTCTGGTCCATTTCAGGTCTGAATTCAGCTAAAACGATGAACAGGGATGGATTAGACCCCTGCTGTGAGCCGCTCTACACAGAGATTTGAACCCAGCTTTAAAGGGTAACTGTTGTAATTTTCTGAAAGTGCAATGCAATATGGCTACCTGGAGGTGTTCTGTATACAGAATGTGTACTGAACACACTCCAGAAACATAATTTCCTGCTTGTGTGATTGGCTCACTAATTTTACCAGAAGTCTGCCTAAGATACAAGTCAGATTTCTGGCATCCCCTGCAACAAAAATGTAATTTCTGGTGAGATACCACCAATAGGAACACATCTAAAGGGATGCAGGCCCAGCAGCTTTCCTTATTAGAGCCCTGCAGCTGCCACAGCTGACAGATAATTATGAAACCACTCCCATTAGACCCACTCAGCACAGGGGCACAAAGGAAAAAACAATGATTTCTTCAGAATAACAAAAGATAGGGTAGGAATCTGCAACAAAGTGTGTTAAAATCCTTGCAATGTACAGAGATCAGCCATAGGGGAATGCTTTTTCTTGACAAAAGTGGAGTTACACTTTAAAGTTGGGAAAGTAAAATTATGGGGATTTGAGGTAGTTAAAGTTATTTTCTTAAGGATTTGAACGGCTCCTAAGCATCTTTTTATGTTTTGAGAATCTGTTTTGGGTGTAGTTTGCTGTTAGTTGGAATATTTTAGACAATAGATGTAAAAAAGGTATAAAACAGCACTATAAAAATGTATAGACATTACAATGTAGGTTTTTTGTGCTTGCATCTGTAAAAGGGGGGGGGGGGCGGTATTTTTTACTATTAATGGATTTTCATTAACACATGACAGCAGAGTACACAAGAAAGTGTATTCATGTCTTTACATTTCTTAGTGTCGGCTCACACTATGGCGACAAGACTTCGGGGCGACTTGAACAAGTTGCCGTGCACCGCGACTTCGGCGCGGCTTGCACTGACTTCACATAATGGAAGTCAATGCAAGTCGCTCTGACTTCGGCCAAAAGTAGTGCAGGAACCTTTTTCTAAGTCGGAGCGACTTGAGTCACTCCTATTAGAACGGTTCCAATTGCACAGAATGGAGCACGACTTGTCAGGTGACCAAGTCGCCTGACAAGTTGGAGTAGTGTGAACCGGCACTTAGGTCTAAACCTTCCATTGTCTAGAAAAAAATCAAAAAGTAACATAATAGACAAAAGGAAATATAAAAATACCGCGCTAACTAAAAATAAGCTGCTAGCACAAACAACTGACAAAAAGGTTGTAAGAAAATGTAAAGAAAAAGGAGTGCAGCGCTAAAGGTGAAAAGTGAAATGATATTATAAATATAAAATATTAATATTCTTATTTCACTGTTCACCTTTAGCGCTGCGCTCCTTTTTCTTAACATAATAGACAACATGAACAACAAAAATTCCAAACAAAATGTCCACATTTTTTTTTACTAATTTTTAGAATTTTATTTCATAATCACAATCGCACCTGACCATGGTCAAACATGATGTGATTAAAAAAAATACACAAAAATAAATATGCCTAAAAAAGGAAACATTTCATTTTTGCCCTTTTTTCCTATACTTTTTCCCGTGCTTGGGAAGCTGGGTTTAATTTCTGGAATAGTGAAAATGGTTAGGCTCGAATTACATTTGTATTTTTTTAGCAAATGGCAGTTATATCCACTTAGCAGACCTTGCGCCTAAATCCAAGGTCCGCTTTAAAATTCTGCCCCCTCTTCCATGCAAAAAATGCTGCATAGAGAGTAAAAAAGACACCTGTGGGGGAACAAATCCAGATAATATGCTAACAATTCCATCTGCAGCCTCTAGTTATAGGAACAGAAGTCTGACAAGGTGTTTGGTTGCATTTGTATGGGTATTTAGCCAAGCTGTGAACCCCAGCTGATTCATGCGTCTGGGATTGAGAGCTGTGTGCAGATAGCTGCGGCCACTGGGCCTGTGCAGTACAATAACTAGCTTCTGGTGGCCAGGACTATGCGTGACTATTCGCACAGCCCATGATTTTTTGTGGTGATCATGGCTGGACTCACTTTGTGTGTCATTGCACTGTAGGGGCTTGGCGGTCGCAGTTATCTGCACACAGCTATCATATCAATCCGTGGTGTACTGTGTGAATGAAAACACATAACAAACATATAAGGCTTTTTCTCAAATTTGTTTGCAACAGTGGAAATACACTCTAAGACCCCGTTCACACTGGGGCGACCTGTCAGGTGACCTGGTCGCCTGACAGGTCGCCTGCCATAGAGAAGCTGTGGACCCGTTCTAATAGGAGTGACACAACTTAGTCGCTCCGACTTAGAAAAAGGGTCCGGAGCTTCTTTGGGGCGACCTGGAGCGACCTGCATTGACTTCAATGATATGAAGTCCGTGCCGGCCGCTCCGAGGTCGCGGTGCGAGCTGCGCACCGCGACCTGTGAGGTCGCCCCGGCAAGTAGCGTCGCCCCAGTGTGAACGGGGTCTTAAGTTTGGTTTACCACTTTGTGATGACTTATTAAATGAAAGGTTTTAAAAGTGGCATTTAGCCTGCATAATCAGGCATCTTATGACGTTAACACCTTGGACTGGTCGCTCCTAGTATTTTTGACTGATTGGCATTTTTTTATCTTCAGATAAGGTTATTTTTTAAATTGTCTGTACAGTATCTAAGCACAAACTCTCATACAAAACAAAGTACAAATAAAAATTCAGTTTTTAAAATGCTTTCATCAACATCAGACATGTATCAACTATAGGTCCACATGGCTTCAATTTCCCAATAGAGTGCAAACTCATTAGAATTAATTGCTGCTCAGATCAAAGCAGAAAAAAAACGCATGACAATGGTTAGTGGAGTTCCCGGTGGGACGGTAGACCCGGGCGAGCCATGGAAGGCGGCAGGAGGGGGGGGGGTCCTCCCCTCCTGCTCCCTGTAATGACAGCCAAACGGCTTCTCAGCCGCCTCAGTTATCATTACAAGACAGCCGACCGTCGGCTATGGACGCCGGTACCGGGGTTATGCCTCTAGCTGTAGGCATCACTCCGGTACAGCACTTTCCTGAAATATCGGCAATATCGGTAACCTCAGGGGCCGATTCACGATATATTGGGAAAAGTGCATATCGGCTATGCCGATAATTGGTCGATCCCTACTTGGAAGTATAAACAGTTTTACATTGCAAAATAATAGGAGCTTACAGCAAAACTGTGCAGTCATTGTGTTTCCTTTGTGAAAACATACACAAATACTAGACATATACAATTAAGTCATCAGACCTACAACAAGGGGTATATGTATAAAGCTGCGTGTATCTGACATTCACCAGATATTCACATGCAGCTGATGCATGTACATTAAATGACAGTGATAGATTCACCATCAGTGAAAGTAACATTAATGACTTTTTAAAATTTGCCCCCAATTTTAGTGTACCAACAAACTGGTGAAATTCTGTTTCTGCTGAAAAAGACAAGTTTATAAGTACACTGATAAATATACAAAGCCCTTCCAATAAAAAAAAATAAACCATCTTTACAAATTCTATCATGTTGGAATATTATCAAGTTCCTTTCTTTTACAGCACCATCCCCCTATGTTCCTTCATGGGCTGGCATTCAGACACATGACACCTGTTACACAGTCACTAGTTATTTTAGGCACTGCTCAAATCCATGGTGTGGTTTGTTAGCATGATCAGTAAAAACACATTATAGATAGAGACTTTAAATTACCAAATCGACAGCCCTGGGGAACACACATAATTGAACACTTAAACATCAGCAGGAAAAATACATCATTACAGAAGAGTTTTAAATTACCCATCGCTAAATTATGATATATTTGCTTTTAATATAGGCAGTTTAGGTTGAAACTGATTTTGACAGCAAATCAGATACGACTTATTTTGGGGAATATAATCCAAGAATAAACTCAGTCAAATATTTTATATACACGAATAATATATCATTTTCAAGACATTAAAGTTGGAATTTACCAAGATAAATGAGCAGATACTACTGAAATGAACAGGTACTACTAGAAGGGAAATTGTCACATATACATGATTTTAAATGACACAAATAGAACTTCCTTTTTTTAAATAAAAGTAACACGTTAGAGAAAAAAAATACAAATACCTTACCGGAAAAGTGTCCTGGGTAGCTTAAAGGTTATAACAAGAAGGGAGGTAGCACCGCAAAAAGACAGATAGAAAAGAGTTAGTCCAAGAGACAACTGAAGATATAAGCAGGACACAAGAGCAAAAGTTTTGGAGGAGGGGAGGAAAGAACAGATGACAGTTGTGAAACAGTGCATAAGATGCCAAATTTAGACAGACCTATTGAGCAGCTGATAGCTAGATGAGTGCACTTAATGGGAAATCTTACATGTACAATGAAGGATACAGGCCAATAATTATTACACAATGTGTATGTAAATGTAATATGATGCAAATACAATCACTAATGGCAATAACTGGCATACCTCTGGTAGATGCTTAACCACTTAAGCCCCGGAAGATTTTACCCCCTTCCTGACCAGGGGGTTTTTTGCGATTTTTTACTGCGTGAATTTAACGGACAATTGCGCGGTCGTGCGACGCTGTGCCTAAACGAATTTCACGTCCTTTTTTTCCCACAAACAGAGCTTTCTTTTGGTGGTATTTGATCACCTGTGCGATTTTTTGATCATGCGCTATAAACAAAAAAAGAGCGTAAATTTTGCAAAAATAAAAAATATTTTTCACTTTTTTTTATATGAAATTCCCCCCAAAAAAAGCATAAAAATCAAAATTTTTTAACATTTTCGGCCAATTTGTTTTATGCTACATATGTTTAGTAAAAAAAATCGCAAAAAGCGTATTTTGATTGGTTTGCGCAAAAGTTATCGCGTTTACTAACAAAGGGAAAGATTTTTGGTGTTTTTTTTTTTTAACGAGTAATGGCGGCGATCTGCAATTTTTTTTGCGGTACTGCGGCATTGCGGCGGACAGATCGGACCCTTGACTGACATTTTTGACACTTTTGGGGGTACCAGTGACATTACTGCAGTAATCAGTGCTATACATATGCACTGTTACTGTAAAAATGACACTGGCAGGGAAGGGGTTAACTGTATTGGACAGGGAGGGGTTAAGTGTGTCCTAGGGGCGTGCTTCTTACTGTAGTGGGACATGGCTACTAGTGTAAAAACATAGATCAATGGTTCTACATAGTAGAACCGTCTAATCTCCATTTTTACACAGGGGAGAATGACAGGCGGCTTGTTTACATAAGCCACTCCGCCTTTCTTCCGCTCTACCGACGATCGTAGTGTGACCGGCGGACATCGGGTCCGCTGGTCACACGCCCGCACTCCTCCGTGAACGAGCCGAGGCGGGCGCGCGCCCGCTATTGGCTCAAAACCCGGTGACAGGCGAGCGACGTAGACCTACGTCACTCTGCCTGGCCGGGGCTGACTGCCGCAGTAAATATACTGTGCGCAGTCGGCAACCGGTTAATGACGAATGGGGCAGTATTCGTTTGGAAGCAGTATTATCTATGTGTATATATTTATGCTGTCCTATTTTTTTTGTATTGGCATGTCAACAACATATGATACACACAGGAACATTTCACATTGTACAATAGCAAAAGTGAAAATGTATTCAAGGTATCATAGGTCATAGATATTTACGGATAATATTTTATTAGATGTTTGGCAGGATGCCAAACTTGCTTTTCATATGATCATTTAATATCAGTGCCCAAATGAGGAGCCCTATTTAATGCAATTAAACACTATGCCTTTGGAATGCAAATCCTAGATTACAAAACACGTGCACGGTCATTTTATGTTGTCACAATAATTGAGAATCAGCTCTGTTAAATGAAAATTTTAGCATAGGTTTATACACTTTTTATTCTGAATTTAGAGCCTCACTGCTTACAAAACTCTTTTTAGTTTTGCTAGGGTTAGAGGCTGTGTAAAAATTTGTAGAAATATCATCACTGCCTGTGCCCCCCTTGGGAAGACCCCTTCAGTTCCTGTGTATTTGTGATGTGTCACACAGGACAGGAAGTGAGAAGAAATCTCCTCAAAGGATACACACACAGCAATAAAAAGTTTTCTTTTTTTCAGGCTTTTTTCCCTTTTATTTATATCTGGCTATACACTTTCTGCCCTTACTTGACAATGCTAGCTCATTGTAATATATTTATAAAGGAGCAGTGTCAAACACAAGGCCTACAGGCTGAATCCGGCCCTCCAGGCCATTTCATGAGGCCTTCACACCCAGTAGTGTATTTAGGTTTTGTGCTGCCCTAGGCCCGATTAAACTCAGGCACCCCTAATTTAAATATGACCCACCCCTTCCTGTAAAGGCCACACCCTTTCCTATCTATGACCCGTCCTGCCATCAGAGCAGCCTCATCAGTTCCCATAAGTTCAGCTTCATCAGTGCCCATCAGTGCAGCCACATCAGTTCCCATAAGTTCAGCTTCATCAGTGCCCATCAGTGCAGCCTTATCAGTGCTCATCAGTGCAGCCTCATTACTGCCCATCAGTGCAGCATATCATTGCAGCCTCGTTAGTGGCCATCAGTACAGTCCTATCTGTGGCAACCAGTTCAGCCTCTCAGTGCCCATTACTGCAGCCTATCAGTGCATCATATCAGTGCCCATCAGTGCTGCCTTATCAGTGCAGCCCTATCAGGGCAGCTTATCAGTCCTGCCTCATCAGTGCCCATCAGTGCAATATATCAGTGCCCATCAGGGCAGCATATCAGTGCAGCCCCATCAGCTTTTTTGCTGCCCCCCAGCAAAGTGCTGCCCTAGGCCTGGGCCTTGTTGGCCTAGGCCAAGATACAGCACTGCTCACACCTCTCCTGCAGCTGCGGCACCCCCTCGTCTCTGCCCCCACCTTCTCTCAGCAGTTGGCAGCAGAGAGGAAGACAGCACTCCTCCGCCAGATCCTGTGCTTCTCTGTGCAGCCGCAGAGAAAATCATCTCTGTCCCCTCCATCTCAGACGTCGGCAGCATATCATAACTCCTCCTACAGATCCTGTGCCTCTTTGTGCAGCTGCAGCAACCCTTCATCTCCACTTTCCCTGGTCACAGCATTTAGCAGACTCCAGCCCTCATCTGGTCCTCTTCCAGACCCTGCACTTTCTGCTTCCCAGTTCCCCCCCAAGCTTCTTCAGCAGCACAAGGTGTAAGGGGGTGAATTGTAAGAGAGGGTGGGGGTACTCTTAACTGCAGATAGTGCTGGGGCTGTTGACATCTGATATAAGTGGGGTGCTCTGGACATCTAGTCATACCGATACAACTGGCCCTTTGGCGGCAACCATAGTGCTGATGTGGCCGCAATGACATTGAGTTTGACACCCCTGCTCTAGAATGTTGCGTTTCAGCAGTACAGGTCACCATCTTTAATAATCACACAAACTTCCTGCTCCAATCCTCCTACTATCTCTTAAAGCCCTTAAAGCAGAAATGCCATAACATTTTCCGAAATTGACAATACAAAGAACTTAACAAATTACTGGTCCCAATTGGCTATGGATTCGTACAGGATTAGATAAACTTGGGTTAGACGTTGACCTGGTACCTCTCCACTCTAGTTCACTAGTTCACAGCCCTTGCTTGTGAGTGGGATTCAAAAATCATGATCTATGATCCGTTTTGTGGGCGATTCCCCAGTTGCGCTATGAGGAGCTAACCTGTAATGTTGAAGAACACTAGATAGAGCTTTTCTGAAGAACAGTTCCTCATGTAGTTGGATATTTAGGCCAGTTTTTAATATCTGGTTAAAACACTCCACACCTACATTGGTAGTAACCCCCAGCTCTAATGATCCTCCACTCAGTAGTAACCCCCAGCTCTACTGATCCTCCACTCAGTAGTAACCCCCAGCTCTACTGATTCTCCACTCAGTAGCAACCCCCAGCTCTACTGATCTTCCACTCAGTAGTAACCCCCAGCTCTACTGATCCTCCACTCAGTAGTAACCCCTAGCTCTACTTATCCTCCACTCAGTAGTAACCCCCAGCTCTACTGATCCTCCACTCAGTAGTAACCCCTAGCTCTACTGATCCTCAACTCAGTAGTAACCCCTAGCTCTTCTGATACTCAACTCAGTAGTAACCCCCAGCTCTGTTAAACTTCTGATTTTCTGATCCTCCTCTTTTTTGTTCCCCACTCACTTCCTGCTATATAGCTCCCACGCTGCATTTGTGGATATGTTAGGATAGACTTAATCTACCAAAAGCAAAAATGTATAATTACAGTACCAACACCACTTCAAAATAAAAGAAGACACCCTAGAAATGATGTGGACAGTATAATGATAACTCACAATTACATTTATCTGTCTGTATTCATGTATGTAATCTGATCTCCCTGCTATTTAAATTGCCTTGCTATTTTAATCTATTTTAACATAGCAGCTGTTTAAAAAAAAGAAAAAAAAAAACTTCCAAAGAAATTGTTCTTGTGCAGACCCTGCCAGCTGCTAACTTAAAGTGACATAATGTAAATTTATGTGTAATATGTATTATTACCATGCATAAAAGAGTATATGCAGAAAACATTTTGCACTGCCTTTACCACCATTTTTTGACTAGAGGGCATTATTGCCTAGATGCCTTAACCAAATTTATCAATTTCAATATGTAACAGTTAACAAGAGAATAACTTTATGGCTAATTTACAGAAAAAAATGTACATTTATTTATTTATTTATTTTTTACAGAAGTCTGCAGAGCATTGCACCTGTGATCAGCAGATTATGGGTGCAATGTCAGGTTCCTGTACAGTCTTCCTCTAACTTTATGCCTGTATACCAGAATGGACTTTCTGTTACAAAGCAGAATTGAATAAACTGCTAAATACCTTTTTTCATCAGCAGTATATAGCAGTCTTGTGACTTCTATCAGTATCTGCTTAGGTTTGTAGAAGGAATTTTTATTCTCCTCTGACCCTCTGTCTGGACAGTGCGGATTGGCCCTGTGCTGATCACATGCTCTCGCTCAAGAAAAAAAAAACTCTCTAACAATACACACCAAATTGCGCATGCTGCCTGACTCCTAATGCTCTCTTCTATCACGAGATGGGTTGGAGTCAATTAAAGAAGAGGAGGATCAGAGAAGACAGGATCAAACAGCCTTTTTAATTAATGTGGAGGTTTAACCCATTAGGTTCCACAATGAGTATACCAAGCATGCTTTACTGCATATACACAAAGATTTTACGGTTGTGGGTTTACTTATCCTTTAGGATTAATAAGGCTTTTATTTGGTATACTGATTTTATAAATATGCTGGTCATTTTTTAAATTTAATTTGACAAATGACCATCAATATAAAAAAAAACATTTTTATTATTTTACACATAACAGTTTTTTTTTATTTTTTATAATATTTTAAAACTTTTTAAAAATATTAGTTTTTTTTAACGCACACTGTAGCTTTCTGTGCCTTTTCCTGTGCTAGGGACAATGACAGCTGAAGCTGGCAGGTGTGTTTGTAATTGACTGCTATGGTGATCACATGATCAGAAACCACATTGATTGGTTCATGACTGTTAAGTCTCGTACACATGCAACGATTATCGGCCGACTGATCGTCCGACTTTTGTCCAGTGTTGTGATGGTTGAAATGTGCTCTAGACTGCACACGAATTTTCTCGGCCAACAAAAATCTACTTCAGAAGTGATGTCATGTGCTGGTTTACTTTCCGTGTGTTTTTTCTTCTCTGAGCATGCCCAGTCTTGCTCATCAGATTTTTGTCTGCCAAAATCTGTACTGACTGACGGAAAATCGGCCGTTGTGTTGACGGCCAACAAAAATTTTATAGCCTGCACACCGGATTTTTTTTTGCCGAAAAGTCAGAGTCGGTTGTCGAAAGCATCATACTAACAAGCCAAAAATCGGACATTGGCCGAAAATTCACAGCCAATAATCGATGCGTGTGTACGAGGCATTAGTGAGAGACTTGCTAGTGTCAGTGACAGTGGAGTCTCCAAAGTGCTTTTCAGCACCGGGCATCGAGAGTTAAATAAATCTTAGTAGCTACTGTATGTTAAAGATGACATTTAATAAATAGTAATATTAGACCCAGTTAAGAATTCTTTAAAAAGTAATTGAATGTATAATCATATAGCTGTGATACAGTACATGAAGCTCCCTAGCCTCCTGTAATCCCCTGAACAGCAACACGTTGACCAGGAGAGGGATAAGTAGTGTTCTGAGCCAATTAGACTCTGATGAATCACAAGGTAGATTACAGTTCTGATCTGAACACAATGACACCGCTCCTTAGTTGATCACAAGGTATGGCAAGTTGCAGACCAGGCTGCCTTGCTGCCAAATGCAGGACCTAGCTGTGCTGTTTGACAGGGATGCCTGGTTAGCTGTATTGTCTAAAAGGATTGCCTTGTTTGCAACAGTTATTGCTGAGTACTACAAATCTTTTGGAAGGTAGAGCATAAAAGGTACATACACTATATTGCCAAAAGTATTGGGACACCTGCCTTTACACGCACATTAACTTTAACGGCATCCCAGTCCTAGTCCGTAGGGTTCAATATTGAGTTGGCCCCCCGTTTGCAGCTGTAACAGCTTCAATTCTTCTGGGAAAGCCATCCACAAGGTTTAGGAGTGTGTCTATGGGAATGTTTGACCATTCTTCCAGAAGCGCATTTGTGAGGTCAGGCACTGATGTTTGAGAGAGGGCCTGGCTCGCAGTCTGCACTCTAATTTATTTAGGTGTTCTATTGGGTTGAGGTCAGGACTCTGTGCAGGCCAGTCAAGTTCCTCCACCCCAAACTCGCTCATCCATGTCTTTATGAACCTTGTTTGTATACTGGTGTGCAGTCATGTTGGAACAGGAAGGGGCCATCTCCAAACTGTTCCCACAAAGTTGGGAGAATGAAAATTTCCAAAATATCTTGGTGTAATGATGTCTTAAGAGTTCCCTTAACTGCAAGTAAGAGACCAAGCCCAACCTCTGAAAAACAACCCCACACTATAATCCCTTCTCCACCAAGTAATTTGGACCAGTGCACAAAGCAAGGTCCATAAATACATGGATGACCGAGTTTGGGGTAGAGGAACTTGGCTTGAACTCAACCAGATAGAACACCTTTGGGATGAATTAGAGCATAGACTGTGAGCCAGGCCTTGTCTCCAACATCAATGCCTGACCTCACAAATGTGCTTCTGGAAGAATGGTCAAACATTCCCATAGACACACTCCTAAACCTTGCGGACAGCCTTCTCAAAATAGTTGAAGCTGTTCTAGCTGCAAAGGGTGGGCCAACTCAATATTGAACCCTATGGACTAAGACTGGGATGCCATTAAAGTTCATGTGCGTGTAAAGGCAGACCTCCCAATACTTTTGGTAATATAATGTAAATACATAAATGTAGTACATATGAATATTCAGCTGTGTGACTGAAATTTAGCTTTAACTAATTTCTGCACTGTGTTGTTTCTTTGAACTGAAAGAAGGAAATAACATTCTGTTCTATTTAATACATGTATACTCAACTTCAGAAGCTTCAAACTATAACTCTATGCAGCGAGAGTCAGTCTTACGCTGTCTCTGAGATTATGTTATTAGGGTCACTGGAGATTAATTTGTACAGCCAAAGGACCTGCATGCAGCCAACTTTCCATAACTTTTTATGTTTTTTTTTTTTTTTTTTAGATTTTATTGTCCCCCTCCTGTGCAGTAGGTCTTTTTGTATGCATGTCCTTTATTACATTCAGGGCTAAAAGATACACAGTAAATCTTTTGTATGGCATTTTGCTTATATAAATTGCATATTTACATTTGCATCAATCAGTATATTTTTAACATTTGCATTGCTAACCTTAATTGTTTTGCCTAAATCAGCCTGTTTACATAGCTAAAAAACGTAATTTTAAGTTTGCATACACACCGCTGAATGAGTCAGGAGAGTGACTTACTCCTCCTAACCCCTATACCGCCTACTCTATTTATACCAAACACAAAGAAATTCAATGAGAAAGAGACTGTCTGAAAGCAAACCGCTTTCTCTTTAGAAACCCAATCATGCTTTGTGACACAAAGGTCACATGGGTGCACCCTGTATTAAATGTTTATTTGTAAAATAAAGATTTTAAAAAGATAATAATAAATACAAATGTATATAACATAAAAAATTAAATAAATAAAAACTGATCCCAAAGCATTACAGCTTCCCCTATGGGAAGCATATGGGACTTTGAAATGTTTTCATGAACTCTTTCCTACCTACACACATTATGGTAGAAGCACAAAATTAAAAGACTCTCAAATGACAACTCCCAGAACCTGCAAATGCTCATAGCATCTCTTGATTTGCACATGATACTGTGTGAGTGCAAGGAAGGATGATTTGTTGCTTAATTAGAATGTTCAAGGCAACAGGAATTTACAGTTCTTTCTGTAAGACCTTCCCAGTGAAATTCCTTGTATGCCTCTTGTGTTCAGCTGAAACGAGTGACTGGTAAAAATGCTGGATTTCATGCAAACTTGTTATTTGTATTACCATATGACTTAAACATTCAAAGGAAACTGAAAATTTCCCTGATTTATAATGATCTGCAACTTTTGTTCTACTATCACAGCCAATAATGATATCTTTCATCAGCTTTACAACTTTTTGTGCAAGATTATGTACAAACTACATTGCAGTAATGACTTGTTTTTTCAGTCTCAGTGAAAGTATGTTATTGTTAAAAGATTAGATAAGTGTGACAGAAAGATAATCAGAGTATACTAATAATATGCTGCATCCAATAATTTTAGGTATAATATCTTTAGGTAACAGTTAACAGTTATCTTTAGGTAACAGGACTGTAAGCAATTAATGACTTTCTTTTGCCATCTAGTGGTCATGGTTTTCTCTGGTACTGACTATTACGCAGAAGTCAGTGAGTTTCCGTTTCTGCTTTTAAACGTTTTTTTTAGGTTATTATTATGTTCTAATATTAAAAACAGATACCGCTGTTTGTGTGCACCTGTCCTGCGGTAAGTTATATTATTTTATATTCTTTAGGTGAAATAGAATGGTGATAATATTTTTAAATAGTCATTTAAAGGAAAATAAGACGTGTGGCTTATATTAAGTACACAAACCAGTCTCTAAAACACATTAACCAGGGGACTGTGACATGCCAGTTGCGGTACAGGATGTGCACTGCTGTAGCTCCTATTTATACCTGGCCCTCTCTTGTTCACTACAGGCTACCAGTGCTTAAAATGGGTGAAAAAAATTCTCCAAGGACACCTTGACCCAAGTTCTCTCTTTTTGGCCTTCCAACAACACCGTCCACTGCCACTGGAAGCTCCAATATTGAAGCCATGGCCAGCAAAGAGGACTCACATGACTCATCTCAGCTTCTGAATTCATCGTTCCCAGCAACAACTTCTGCAGCAGCTGCTCCTTCTCCTATCAGAGCCATTACCTGGAGCAGACTATATGTACTATACAGAGGGGGTAAAAACATACTGCCCACAACTCAGCCCCCCGAAGGGCCAACAGCTCTACCAGCAGACACAGCTCCTTCCCCTCAGATGGAGATTAGGCTTACTGACCCTGAGGGGGACTCCTGCTCACCTCACACAGGGTACTCGCAAACAACAAACAGCCTCCTCAGACCCACCACTCTCCTACCTTTTCAATCCCAATATCTTCCTAATACTCTGCTTCACATATAATACACATCCTTTGCAGCAAACCCCATGGTTATTGCCCACTCTCTTTGCAGCACCACTGATGTTTGAAGAAGAGTGAGATTTAAAGGCATACACCAAATCCCTACCAATCAGGCAAGACCTAGAACGTTATGTCAGCAGACTTGAAACTTCTTAAAAACCAGACCCAAATTAGGTTGTTCCAAAGATAGTCAATGTAAGAGAAGCTTGATACCCATAGGAATGACAAATGACTATACTAACCATATGCAAGATGTCCTCTTTTATCTCAATGATATTGAAAATTGCAGCAGGCGAAACAAAATACGTGACAAAGGCCTGCCTGACTTTGTCACACAATCCCCCCAAAAATCCCTGCTGCACTAAAATCTGTTTTTAACCAATTGAATCTTAACCTTGGAAACTGTCTCATAGGACTGGACAAAGCTCAACAAGCTTTAGGTCCTAAAAACCCAGATCTAACAAGGTCTATGGATTTCTTTGCCTGTTTCACCACTTTAATATCAAGGTATCTATTATATCAGTGGCCAGATCTTGAGACATGATTCTTGATTTCCATGGGTTTTCCTGACATACTCTAAACCTATTGTAGCACCCCCCACCCCAACCGCTAGAGGCCGTATGGTGACCCCCAGAGACAGGAAGGGCCAACATTCCTCCTCAGACTGCAGGTTACCAGGCATGGTGGGTGGTGTACAAAGTAGAAAGAAAGGCGCCAGTCACTTTTATGCTTGAACAAAGAAAAGTTTATTTATAACAACAGGAAAAATGTGGGAGAGAGGGGTAGGGCGCAGGACACTCTTAGTCAAAACAAGCAGCAGACTTACAGATCGGCAGACTACTCAGACAAAAATGTAGAAAAGATAAACAGCAGTACAGAAAAAGAGCCTTTAAGCTGGAACCAGCAATCTGTACTTTGTAGCATAAGCTGTCTCCTATAGCAACAATATTCAACTCACGGAAGGTGCAGGAACTCTCTGGATGATTCCATCTTGATGCTTTCCTAGGATCCTCGGTCCATGCAAGAGTGACCTCTGATACTTCATCTCAGGTCTCTATCCTTTCCTTCATGCTTCCAGGTGGGGAGCAGGCTCTTCCTTGCATGGCTAGGCCTTAGGCTTCAGGCCTACCCAGCAGCAGCAGCAGCAGCAGCTGTTCCTCACACACCCACCCAGACAGCAGTCTGGGCAGAAAGGACCAAGATCACCTGACTTCCTCCAAATAAATACCTTTCCCCAGCATGCTCAGCAGCCAGTATGATTGGCTGAGAAAAGCATTACATATCCTTAACCTAGACTCACTGTAATTCATTACACTAATGCCAAAGGTAACAGTACCACCTACTGACAAAATGGAGAAACCACAGCTAAACCAGGCTTAGGAGGAAAATCCAATGATCATAAAGACTTCAAATAAGCCAGGCTAGCTACCACCTAGCACAGCTAAATTTATTAGCAACCCTGTTTAGGACAAGGGTGCTACACTATGGTGAACCCTAAAACTGGTTCCAAAAATACTTAGAAAAAAGTAATCAAATACCTCGAAGACTACCCCTTTCTGTTGATAGCTTTCAAAAAAGGAAACCTGACAAATTATGGTATCTGGGAGACCTGCCTCACCTTATAGGGGACTGTTCTGTTCCAGTTCTCACTTTCTGATGAAAACCCTTTTTTCAGGCCTTCCCCAATGCACCTCCTACAAGAGACCTGTGTCTTCCCTACCAGACCAGACCTTATCTCCCTTTAACCTTAGATGAAACCAATGCCTCACCTCATTCCGCCCCTGGGTTGGCCATCTAATACCCCTGAACAATTAACCCCTTCCTTGGAACATCATATTTTTCTTTCATGCATCTATCCCGACCCTACCTCTGAATCAGTACCTGGTTCCCACCCTTTGGAACTGCTTTTCATCTTCATAGGCTACACCATAGTAGGTCTTGTCACTCTGACCATGCAAACATTAGGCACAAGGAGACATTTTTCCTACAATCCATATGGCTTTGAACGTTCTTCACTTGGTCTCTCTAATCAAACCACTTCTCCCTCCCCAAGCAAATCTATTTTTTGTAGCCCTATTGTTACTATGTTTTCCATTTTTCAACATTACTGTGTTCCTAAGCTCAAAGCCCCCTCTCCCCCACCATACTGTCTGCATTTTTGTAACTCACAGCACCTAGAGTTGGTCAGAGACTCTGTGGTACAGTTAATTTCTGTTGTGTTAAATAGTTCGTTTTCCTGTATTAGAATAAGTTACACTTTTCTGGGAACAAAAGCCGAAGTGGGGCTCCATTCCCATGCTTCCCAAACTCTTAATAAGCCCTCCTGAGTTTTTGACTTAGGACCTTGAGGTCTAGACCTTCTTATGCTTATTTACCTAGTTTCCCCCTGATTTTCTTCAGAATTGGCTCAATTACATGAACACACCTGGAAATATTCTTTACAAATTACACTAATACAAAGCTGGTATACAGCTCCTACACAAAACCTACTTCAAGGATAACTCCACCCCACTACTTTTGAATACAAATATTATCCCCTGTGGGTACATTATCCCAGCCCAGTGGGGTGTCAATGGCTCTCTACAGAAATTGTTGCTGTAATATTCTTCATACTTCTTAATACTACTGGGAACTGACACAGCAGATCCTCCTTTGTAAAAGTTTCTGTATACCACACTACTTGCACAATTGCTAATGTCTATTTTTCCAGCCAAGGAGAGGTGTCATTTATATTTAACACCTTCACCCACCTACAAGACTTCGCCAATGCTGGAGGTGAACTGAATCTTGAACCAGGTTCCTAACAATGACTCCTCTTCCTGTAGGTCGCTCCACTCTCTTGCAGCCTTAAATAGACATAAACGTTCACTCCCGCTCTATACTGCTGTGATGTGTGGCAGCTCCTTTAACCACATGATAGAGAATATAGATCCTACTCTCTCACACAATATACATATAATAGAATAAATTACATCTTCATAACTCCAGACCTTTCTGATCAATCCTCAGTAGCCCTGATTTGCTGTATAATCTTTTCTGGCATGCTCCAATTTTTGTTTTTTTACTTCAATATTAATTTTCAATTTTAGTTCAATATCCCCGACAGACCCCACATAATTTACTCCTGTTGTCCTAATGACAAATTATTCAATGACTCTGTTTGCTTTCAGGGCATCTCTCAAACCATAGTCTGATTTACAGTACACATGCTAACAATGAGACTTTCTTGTACAGAGCCCGACTAAAACAAGAGACCTTGAGCCAAACAGCATCACTATATCAAAAGATTTCGATCCTCAATTCCAACCACTCTCACCACACTTCTACACTTTATAACACTAGATTGCAACTTGTTACAGGCCATGTTGCTGTGGTTGCCTTCTCACGTGCAAACCCAACCAAAAATTTTCAGTTACCTACTGTACATTCTGTTAGTCCTGACACAATCAAATATACAATTAATATGTATTTTTTTAAATACATCCATAAACCTAGACAGAGATATCTCAAAGCTTTAAAAGATTTTACACTAATCTATACAACAATAAAACCAAATACTTAAACCTTCCCATGGACATCCTTAAGCAACACCTACATACAAGCCACAGTACTTCTGACACCATCCTCTAAAGTTAGCGACAACTTAGATTCCCCCATTCATCTCAGAGAAAATACTACTTTTTATTACTTGCAGTCTAGCTGGCACACCCCACCCTACATGCATGGTGATGGTGCTTGTCTCAGACATGTGCCTGGTGCTGAGTGTCCTGTGGAAATGGACATATTTAGTCATAGTAATACCTCCACCAAAAATGATTTTGCCATGCAGCCAGACACGGGGGGCTTGGCGAACAGATGAACATTCCATTTAGTTTGGCTGTTAAGCAAATTTTGATCAGGCAGAATTTGTACTGGATGTATATGGATTTGTCCAATATGGATTTAGTCCAAATGCAAAGCTGATCTTTTGTTGTAGGAGTGAAAACATCTAATGGATGCTTTAACAGTTGATGTGAACATGATGCTGCAAGTTAGAAATAGGGATGAGCTAAACGCACCTCAAGTGCAATTCAAGGCGAGTTCGTAAAACTTTTTTACTAAAGTTAGGGGGCTGAACCCTTTGAAGGCAATGGGAGCCAAATGTTAAAAAACATTTCTCACCATTTTCTAGGCTAGTAGGAATTTTCAAATGAATGGCATGGGGGTAAGCACTGCTCTAAAAAGCATGTACCAAAGCAAAAAATAAAGTTTTAAAAATGGGGGGAGCGGAGATTTCTTATTGCTTATTTCTTAATGCTTAAATGAAACATTAAAAATGTAAAGTTCCTTTAAACAACATGCCTCAGGAGGTGTCCTAACCTGCCTGTGAAGTGGTGCATATTTACAATGTATACAACCTACTGAAGCAAAACTGATATTTACATAAAAAAAAATGTTGTTCAAATTGAAGGCAAAAGACGTTCCCAGCTGCCTATTTCTGTTTCTGTGAATTTTAAGGGGGACCACACACAAAAAACAAGAAATGTACAGCATACTTGCTAATTTATGGTGCACATACTATCCGGTGTGCCCTCTCATTGCTCCATCCGCAGTCCCTAACATCTTCTTCTGGGTTTGGTGCTTTCTATCTTTTGATTTTGAGTGACCACTGATGATGCAACTCCTGTATTCATTTCACACCCCCAGCATTTAGTGTTTGTCATCAGTATGTCATTTATTTTTGTTGGTATTGGCATTCCACTTTGTGCTTTCTTTGTATCATTTAATAAATTAATGCAACTGTGGAATAATTGTGAGAAACAGTAATAATGAAGCTCATAGCAACTCAATTTTTCTCATCTCTTTTTACATTTGCAATAGAAAATTGAACAAACTTTTCTAAAATTTGTAAAGTGTTCCTTGAGTTAAGATTTTTTTTCAGAACAAAGAAAAATCAACTTATTAGACCCTCTCAATGTGTTAGCAGGGACTCTGGATAAAAACACAGAAATTACGATCTCGCATTCTTGTAACATATTCTATATATTATATAACTCATTTGGAATCATTTTGATTGTGTACCTGCTACAAAAACAGTTCACGGAAATCATGCCTGATAAATTATGTTAATTTTCTGCACATCGGCTCAAATCAAAGCACATTCCAGATTCCATAGAAGTATGTAAAGAGCAGAGTCCTTATTTTTTCCCAGCTACAAGAAAGTTGTTCTTCCCCATCAGCAGAAATCATTACCTATCATTACCATCAAGAATCATATGAAGCGTTGCAAGCTAATTGACATTGGTATGACAGGATTTATTGAACCTAAAATGAACAATCATTAAGCGAGTGTAAGTCACATTTTTAAGCTTTTATAGGATATGATTTTTTTTTTTTTTATTTATGAAATAATAATTCTGGACCAGCCTTGTGACAGGTCACAAGATCCATGCAGTGTGCACTCTGAATAAATAAAGGGTTAATTTGAAATGTCCAATATGGTTAACAAAAGCAGTGAATGGAAGCACTCCAGTAAATGTAAATTGTATGTCACTTTTCATATAAAAATCATTATTATTGTCAACTTGTAAATAAAACATTCCTGTATGTATAAAAAACTAAAAATGAAATAATAAAACTGAAGATGCTCTAAAGATAAAACTGGTGCTAAAGTGTGGAGTTTGTAGGTGCTGAAGCAAGTAACTGAACATATGGCTCTAGCACCAGCACAGCATCCCCCAAATAATGAGGGAACACTGGATAGAGTACAAAAACACTGGATGTCATAGGCAATACAGCATAACCACAAGGCCGGCCACACATGGGTCGAATTTCCAAAATAATTTTCTTTAGAAGATCTTAAAATATAACTAAAGGCAACATTTTTTTTTTTTTAGTTTTGGATAGAGTGGAGAGTGATTAAAACACCTGCCAGATTTTATTGCTGTCTGTGCCCCTGTTTCACCTTCTCTATTTGTCTTGTTTATCATTATCAGTGAAAGTGAAATAAATCCCAAATTTTGGGTTGTCCCCAGAAAATTAATAGTGGATAAATCTTCCAATGGGGTCACTAGTTCTGGTGGACTGGGGGTCCCCAAGGAATTCCCTTAATTTGCAAAGATTTCCCCTCACTTCCTGTTTGGCTATGGGACTGGAAGTGAAGGGAAATCTTGGCAATCAAACACAAACGGCAAAAAAAAATCTCAAAGGTGTTATAACCCTCTCTTGTTCTATCCAAAATGAAGAAATAAGTGTTGCCTATAGTTCTACTAAGAATTTTGGTTTGAATATCACACCATTAGTGGGCTGCAGCATGCGGCCATCGAATTTAATTGATTAAAGTTATATGATCAGACATGTCGGAAATTTTCTGAGAAATTACCAATTTTCTAATCAATGATTGGAGAATCGTGCGAGAAATATAATAAAAAAAGAAATGAGCATGAATGCAAGAAAAGAAAAGTCCCAGAAAGAAAAGAAGATTCCCAGCCAAAAAAATGATTTTCTGTAGCAGCATGAGGTGAAACTGAAGGCTTCGTTGGTCGAATTTCAAAATCAATGGTGGTACCATAGGAATTTCCCTTGCCATTCATGGCATTCATTCATGGCATTTTGATTAGGAATAAGTGAATTAGCATTGGTTCAATTTGCGGGTTGTTTGTCAAACTCATTGTAAATTCCAGTAACTGTAAAAAAATACTTTTCAGTGGGGTGAAGGCCCTCTATTTTATGCAAGTTCATGGGGGGACGTGGGAAAAAGACTATTTCTTTCTAATATTATTACTAATAATTTCTAATGCCTTTAAGCTGTATGTGTTGTTAAAGTAATTGTAAGGGTTTGTTTTTTATTTTATTAAAATAACAAACATGTCATACTTAAGCTGGGTACACACTGTACAACTTTTGTTGGTAGATTTCCTTTAGATTTACCTTCAACTATGTAGTGTAAGGGCCTGCCTGATTGCATACAAATTAAAGGGATTTAGGACTGACCTCATATTATATGGTTTTGGTAAATCTAAAAGGAAAAAATCTAAAGAAAATTGTATAGTGTGTATCCAGATTAACTTGCTCATTGAAATGCACAGAGCAGCCCTGATTCTGCTCTTCCCAATTCCCCTGCCGGCGCTCCAGGCTCCATCCTCAAGCCGAGTGCCCCCATACCAAGCAAGGTATGCACAATATTTAAACAATCGGTTTGAGACAACATTTGCAAAATCACACAACTTAGGAAGCTTTTCAGGCAAAAAAAAAAAATAATAATAAAATAAATAATTAAGTGTATATTTTTGACAGGAAAAAAGACTATGGTAAAGATTCCATAAATAGTATTGATACAATCTGTTGTAGACTGCGTTTTGCTAAGTCCCACAACTCATGCAGCCTTTCAGGCCAAAAAAAACAACAAAGTGTATATTCTTCAAAGAAAAAAGCAAGGAATAATGTACAGACTCCATAAACAGTATTTAAAAACTTTGCTGTCGACTAAATTATCATAAAGACACATTGGATGTAGTTGTTTAGGCCAAAAATCTATATTTAACACTTTTGTGGCCGAGGATGTAAGACTTATGTTGGAACAGGACTGCTTCAAGCCTTACGTCATCATCATTCTCGTCTGCTATAAGCTCACATTTGCTTCATTGACCTTATAATAGAAGTGTCCCCTAGACTCTGCTGACTAAATGAATGGCTTAAGACTAGTGTTGAGCGAACACGGACTGTATTATTCGTGTTCGTACCGAATAATTGGATTTTTTTTACCCGAACACGGACACGGACACTTTACTGTATGTTCGGGTAAAAATCCGTGTTCGGTCGTTTTATTTCCGGGTTTTGCATGCTTTGGCGCTCTTTTCATGGCGGGCTTTCAACAGCCAATCAACAATCGTTTAACTGGTGTGCCTTAAGCCATCCCAGCCATGCCTGCAAATGTCTTAGTAGCTGTGATTGGCCGTCTGAAGCATGTGACCAAGTCTTTATAAGTTCGAGGCAGCCGCCGCAGCAGCGTCATTCTGCTGCTTAGCTAAGGGACAGAGCACACATCAATGTGCTGGCTGCTGATTAGGGAAAGATAGGCAGGAAAAAACCATTTGTGTCCGGATAGAATTGAGGGACAGGTCGGAGTGTTTAGGCAGGGCGAGTTGTAGGCATTTTAGGGATAGAGTCTGCTGAATTATAGGGTCAGTGTCTTCTACAAACTACAATCGATATTGCTGTGTGGGGGGTGGGGTGAATCTGCACTCAATCCTGATCTACGATCTCTTCTCAATCCTGTTAGGGACAGAGTCTGCTGAATTTTAGGGAAACTGTGTTCTACAAACTACAATCGATATTGCTGTGTGGTGTGGGATTGGAGATAGGCAGGTGTCAGTGATCCACATCCATTTTTCTGTGTGTGAGCTGCAGTGAACACAATCTTTTTGGGCTGCAGTGAACACAATCTTTTTGGGCTGCAGTGAACACAATCTTTTTGGGCTGCAGTGAACAAAATCTTTTTGGGGTGCAGTGAACACAATCCTTTTTGGTGTGCAGTGAACACAATCTTTGTGGGGTGCAGTGAACAAAATCCTTTGTGGGGTGCAGTGAACACAATCTTTTTGGGGTGCAGTGAACAAAATCCTTTTTGGGGTGCAGTGAACAACATCCTTTTTGGGGTGCAGTGAACACAATCTTTTTGGGGTGCAGTGAACAAAATCCTTTGTGGGGTGCAGTGAACACAATCTTTTTGGGGTGCAGTGAACACAATCTTTTTGGGGTGGAGTGAACAACATCCTTTTTGGGGTGCAGTGAACAAAATCCTTTTTGGGGTGCAGTGAACAAAATCATTTTTGGGGTGCAGTGAACACAATCTTTTTGGGGTGCAGTGAACACAATCTTTGGGGGGTGCAGTGAACACAATCTTTTTGGGGTGGAGTGAACAACATCCTTTTTGGGGTGCAGTGAACAACATCCTTTTTGGGGTGCAGTGAACACAATCTTTTTGGGGTGCAGTGAACACAATCTTTGTGGGGTACAGTGAACAGAATCTTTGTGGGGTGCAGTGAACACAATCTTTGGGGGGTACAGTGAACACAATCTTTTTGGGGTGCAGTGAACACAATCTTTGTGGGGTGCAGTGAACACAATCTTTTTGGGGTGGAGTGAACAAAATCATTTTTGGGGTGCAGTGAACAACATCCTTTTTGGGGTGCAGTGATCAAAATCCTTTTTGGGGTGCAGTGAACACAATCTTTTTGGGGTGCAGTGAACAAAATCCTTTGTGGGGTGCAGTGAACAGAATCTTTGTGGGGTGCAGTGAACACAATCTTTGGGGGGGTACAGTGAACACAATCTTTTTGGGGTGCAGTGAACACAATCTTTGTGGGGTACAGTGAACAGAATCTTTGTGGGGTGCAGTGAACACAATCTTTGGGGGGTACAGTGAACACAATCTTTTTGGGGTGCAGTGAACACAATCTTTGGGGGGTACAGTGAACACAATCTTTTTGGGGTGCAGTGAACACAATCTTTGTGGGGTGCAGTGAACACAATCTTTGGGGGGGTACAGTGAACACAATCTTTTTGGGGTGCAGTGAACAACATCCTTTTAGGGTGCAGTGAACACAATCTTTGTGGGGTGCAGTGAACAACATCCTTTTAGGGTGCAGTGAACACAATCTTTGTGGGGTACAGTGAACAGAATCTTTGTGGGGTGCAGTGAACACAATCTTTGGGGGGTACAGTGAACACAATCTTTGTGAGGTGCAGTGAACACAATCTTTGTGGGGTGCAGTGAACACAATCATTGTGGGGTGCAGTGAACTCAATCTTTGTGGGGTACAGTAAACACAATCTCATACTTCTGAAGATTTGAGGGTGCTGCCTGTTCCATACTCCCCCTACTCCTCATCTAGCCTTTTAGGGGTACAAACAATAGTAATTGGGGCCTAGTGTGGTTGTGTACGTGTGATATACATACACTTTTTTTGGATCATATTTTCTATTCCGCTATTTAATCAAAAACCTTTGGGGATCAGTTAAATTGGGGGATAGTCTGTGTTGGTACGTGTGAGAGAGATCCACCTTTCCAAGTTGTTGGGGTTCATCTCATACTTCTGAAGGTTTGAGGGTGCTGCCTGTTCCATACTCCCCCTACTCCTAGCCTTTTAGGGGTACAAACAATAGTAATTGGGGCCTAGTGTGGTTGTGTACGTGTGATATACATACACTTTTTTTGGATCATATTTTCTATTCCGCTATTTAATCAAAAACCTTTGGGGATCAGTTAAATTGGGGGATAGTCTGTGTTGGTACGTGTGAGAGAGATCCACCTTTCCAAGTTGTTGGGGTTCATCTCATACTTCTGAAGGTTTGAGGGTGCTGCCTGTTCCATACTCCCCCTACTCCTAGCCTTTTAGGGGTACAAACAATAGTAATTGGGGCCTAGTGTGGTTGTGTACGTGTGATATACATACACTTTTTTTGGATCATATTTTCTATTCCGCTATTTAATCAAAAACCTTTGGGGATCAGTTAAATTGGGGGATAGTCTGTGTTGGTACGTGTGAGAGAGATCCACCTTTCCAAGTTGTTGGGGTTCATCTCATACTTCTGAAGGTTTGAGGGTGCTGCCTGTTCCATACCCCCCCTACTCCTCATCTAGCCTTTTAGGGGTACAAACAATAGTAATTGGGGCCTAGTGTGGTTGTGTACGTGTGATATACATACACTTTTTTTGGATCATATTTTCTATTCCGCTATTTAATCAAAAACCTTTGGGGATCAGTTAAATTGGGGGATAGTCTGTGTTGGTACGTGTGAGAGAGATCCACCTTTCCAAGTTGTTGGGGTTCATCTCATACTTCTGAAGGTTTGAGGGTGCTGCCTGTTCCATACCCCCCCTACTCCTCATCTAGCCTTTTAGTGGTACAAACAATAGTAATTGGGGCCTAGTGTGGTTGTGTACGTGTGATATACATACACTTTTTTTGGATCATATTTTCTATTCCGCTATTTAATCAAAAACCTTTGGGGATCAGTTAAATTGGGGGATAGTCTGTGTTGGTACGTGTGAGAGAGATCCACCTTTCCAAGTTGTTGGGGTTCATCTCATACTTCTGAAGGTTTGAGGGTGCTGCCTGTTCCATACTCCCCCTACTCCTAGCCTTTTAGGGGTACAAACAATAGTAATTGGGGCCTAGTGTGGTTGTGTACGTGTGATATACATACACTTTTTTTGGATCATATTTTCTATTCCGCTATTTAATCAAAAACCTTTGGGGATCAGTTAAATTGGGGGATAGTCTGTGTTGGTACGTGTGAGAGAGATCCACCTTTCCAAGTTGTTGGGGTTCATCTCATACTTCTGAAGGTTTGAGGGTGCTGCCTGTTCCATACTCCCCCTACTCCTCATCTAGCCTTTTAGGGGTACAAACAATAGTAATTGGGGCCCAGTGTGGTTGTGTACGTGTGATATACATACACTTTTTTTGGATCATATTTTCTATTCCGCTATTTAATCAAAAACCTTTGGGGATCAGTTAAATTGGGGGATAGTCTGTGTTGGTACGTGTGAGAGAGATCCACCTTTCCAAGTTGTTGGGGTTCATCTCATACTTCTGAAGGTTTGAGGGTGCTGCCTGTTCCATACTCCCCCTACTCCTAGCCTTTTAGGGGTACAAACAATAGTAATTGGGGCCTAGTGTGGTTGTGTACGTGTGATATACATACACTTTTTTTGGATCATATTTTCTATTCCGCTATTTAATCAAAAACCTTTGGGGATCAGTTAAATTGGGGGATAGTCTGTGTTGGTACGTGTGAGAGAGATCCACCTTTCCAAGTTGTTGGGGTTCATCTCATACTTCTGAAGGTTTGAGGGTGCTGCCTGTTCCATACTCCCCCTACTCCTAGCCTTTTAGGGGTACAAACAATAGTAATTGGGGCCTAGTGTGGTTGTGTACGTGTGATATACATACACTTTTTTTGGATCATATTTTCTATTCCGCTATTTAATCAAAAACCTTTGGGGATCAGTTAAATTGGGGGATAGTCTGTGTTGGTACGTGTGAGAGAGATCCACCTTTCCAAGTTGTTGGGGTTCATCTCATACTTCTGAAGGTTTGAGGGTGCTGCCTGTTCCATACTCCCCCTACTCCTAGCCTTTTAGGGGTACAAACAATAGTAATTGGGGCCTAGTGTGGTTGTGTACGTGTGATATACATACACTTTTTTTGGATCATATTTTCTATTCCGCTATTTAATCAAAAACCTTTGGGGATCAGTTAAATTGGGGGATAGTCTGTGTTGGTACGTGTGAGAGAGATCCACCTTTCCAAGTTGTTGGGGTTCATCTCATACTTCTGAAGGTTTGAGGGTGCTGCCTGTTCCATACTCCCCCTACTCCTCATCTAGCCTTTTAGGGGTACAAACAATAGTAATTGGGGCCCAGTGTGGTTGTGTACGTGTGATATACATACACTTTTTTTGGATCATATTTTCTATTCCGCTATTTAATCAAAAACCTTTGGGGATCAGTTAAATTGGGGGATAGTCTGTGTTGGTACGTGTGAGAGAGATCCACCTTTCCAAGTTGTTGGGGTTCATCTCATACTTCTGAAGGTTTGAGGGTGCTGCCTGTTCCATACTCCCCCTACTCCTAGCCTTTTAGGGGTACAAACAATAGTAATTGGGGCCTAGTGTGGTTGTGTACGTGTGATATACATACACTTTTTTTGGATCATATTTTCTATTCCGCTATTTAATCAAAAACCTTTGGGGATCAGTTAAATTGGGGGATAGTCTGTGTTGGTACGTGTGAGAGAGATCCACCTTTCCAAGTTGTTGGGGTTCATCTCATACTTCTGAAGGTTTGAGGGTGCTGCCTGTTCCATACTCCCCCTACTCCTAGCCTTTTAGGGGTACAAACAATAGTAATTGGGGCCTAGTGTGGTTGTGTACGTGTGATATACATACACTTTTTTTGGATCATATTTTCTATTCCGCTATTTAATCAAAAACCTTTGGGGATCAGTTAAATTGGGGGATAGTCTGTGTTGGTACGTGTGAGAGAGATCCACCTTTCCAAGTTGTTGGGGTTCATCTCATACTTCTGAAGGTTTGAGGGTGCTGCCTGTTCCATACTCCCCCTACTCCTCATCTAGCCTTTTAGGGGTACAAACAATAGTAATTGGGGCCCAGTGTGGTTGTGTACGTGTGATATACATACACTTTTTTTGGATCATATTTTCTATTCCGCTATTTAATCAAAAACCTTTGGGGATCAGTTAAATTGGGGGATAGTCTGTGTTGGTACGTGTGAGAGAGATCCACCTTTCCAAGTTGTTGGGGTTCATCTCATACTTCTGAAGGTTTGAGGGTGCTGCCTGTTCCATACTCCCCCTACTCCTAGCCTTTTAGGGGTACAAACAATAGTAATTGGGGCCTAGTGTGGTTGTGTACGTGTGATATACATACACTTTTTTTGGATCATATTTTCTATTCCGCTATTTAATCAAAAACCTTTGGGGATCAGTTAAATTGGGGGATAGTCTGTGTTGGTACGTGTGAGAGAGATCCACCTTTCCAAGTTGTTGGGGTTCATCTCATACTTCTGAAGGTCTGAGGGTGCTGCCTGTTCCATACTCCCCCTACTCCTAGCCTTTTAGGGGTACAAACAATAGTAATTGGGGCCCAGTGTGGTTGTGTACGTGTGATATACATACACTTTTTTTGGATCATATTTTCTATTCCGCTATTTAATCAAAAACCTTTGGGGATCAGTTAAATTGGGGGATAGTCTGTGTTGGTACGTGTGAGAGAGATCCACCTTTCCAAGTTGTTGGGGTTCATCTCATACTTCTGAAGGTTTGAGGGTGCTGCCTGTTCCATACTCCTCCTCCTACTCCTCATCCATCCTTTTAGGGGTACAAACAATAGTAATTGGGGCCTAGTGTGGTTGTGTACGTGCGAGATACATACACTTTTTTTGATCATATTTCCTATTCCGCTATTCAATAAAAACCTTTGAGGATCAATTGAATTGCGGGATAGTCTGTGTCGGTACGTGTGAGATCCACCTTTCCAAGTTTTTGGGGTTCATCTCATACTTCTGAAGATTTGAGGGTGCTGCCTGTTCCATACTCCTCCTACTCCTCATCCATCCTTTTAGGGGTACAAACAATAGTAATTGGGGCCTAGTGTGGTTGTGTACGTGCGAGATACATACACTTTTTTTGATCATATTTCCTATTCCGCTATTCAATAAAAACCTTTGAGGATCAATTGAATTGCGGGATAGTCTGTGTCGGTACGTGTGAGATCCACCTTTCCAAGTTTTTGGGGTTCATCTCATACTTCTGAAGATTTGAGGGTGCTGTCTGTTCCATACTCCTCCTACTCCTCATCCATCCTTTTAGGGGTAGAAACAATAGTAATTGGGGCCTAGTGTGGTTTTGTACGTGCGAGATACATACACTTTTTTGGATCATATTTCCTATTCCGCTATTCAATAAAAACCTTTCTAGGGCAAGATCTTAAATTACAGAAATATGAGGAGACCGTCAAATAAGGGCCGTGGCCTGGGTCGTGGTGCTGCTGGTAGAGCTCCTGTTGCAAGGAGAGGACGTGGTCGATCTGTGCCAGCTACACGCACAAGTGAAACACCTTCCTCAAGTGTGAGTAGGCGACAGAACCTGCATCAGTATTTGGTAGGGCATCAAACGCCCCTAGAAGTGATGAGGCCAGAACAAGTTGAGGCGATAGTAGATTGGTTTGCTGCTGACAGTGCCTCCAGTTCCTTCACATTGTCTCCCACCCAGTCTACTGCAGAAAGGTCAGAGTTGGCACCTGCAGCCAATGTCCAACCGTCTTTCACCTCACCCCCTTGCAAATCAGGCCAGCAGTCTGAGCCCCAAGCCATACAGCAGTCTCTTATTCTTTTTGAGGACTCTGTCAGCAGGGTTTCCCAGGGCCATCCACCTAGCCCTGCCCCAGAAGTGGAAGAGATTGAGTGCAGCGATGCCCAACCACTTATTTCTCAAGATGAGTACATGCAAGGATCATCGCAGCACGTCTCCGATGATGACGAAACGCAGGTGCCAACTGCTGCGGCGTTCAGCATTGTGGAGACCGACAAGGAGGGCAGGGGTGAAGACTGGGTGGAAGATGATGTGGAGGACGATGAGGTCCTTGACCCCACATGGAATGAACGTCATGCAGGTGACCTGAGTAGTTTGGAGGAAGAGGCGGTGGTCGCACAGAGCCACCAGCACAGCAGAAGAGGGAGCAGGGTGCAGAAGCGGAGCGGCCGTGCCCTAGACACTACGCCCGCTACTGCCCAACGCAGCAAGGGAACGAGCGCACCAAAGTCAGCTCAAAGGAGTTCTCTAGCGTGGAAGTTCTTTAGAAAATGTGCTGATGACAGGACACGAGTGGTTTGCACCCTGTGCAATCAGAGCTTGAAGCGAGGCATAAACCTTCTCAACCTGAGCACAACCTGCATGATCAGGCATCTAAGTGCAAAGCACGAGCTGCAGTGGAGTACACACCTTCAAAACCAAGAAACGTCTCTGGCTCATCCTGCTTCCTCTTCTGCTGCAGTCTCGGCCGCTCCAGCCACATCTGTAGTGATACCGGCACCTGCCACCCCGCAAACAGACGATCTGTCAGCAACACCACCACCTGGGTCACCAACAACCATCTCCACAATGTCCCGTGGAAGCGTTCAGCTTTCCATCTCCCAAACACTTGAGAGGAAGAGGAAGTACCCCCCTACCCACCCGCGATCCCTGGCCCTGAATGCCAGCATTTCAAAATTATTGGCCTTTGAAATGCTGTCATTCCGTCTGGTGGAGACGCACAGTTTTAAAAACCTTATGTCGGTGGCTGTCCCACAGTACGTCGTGCCCAGCCGCCACTACTTTTCCAGGCAAGCCATCCCTTCCCTGCACAACCAAGTGGGGGAAAATATCAGGTGTGCACTGCGCAACGCCATCTGTGCCAAGGTCCACCTAACTACGGATACGTGGACCAGTAAGCACGGTCAGGGGCGTTATATCTCCCTAACGGCACACTGGGTAAATGCAGTGGCGGATGGGCCTGAGGCGGATAGCAATTTGGCGCATGTCCTTCCACCACCGAGGATTGCAGGGCGCTTCAGTTTGCCTCCTGTTCCTAACTCCTCCTACTCCGCTTCCTCATCCTCTACCGCCTCCTCATCCGGACAGCGTAACACCTTCACCACCAACTTCAGCACGGCCAGGGGTAAACGACAGCAGGCAGTTTTACAACTTGCCTGTTTGGGGGACAAACCACACACCGCGCAGGAGTTGTGGAGGAGCATGGAACAGCAGACAAATGAGTGGTTGCTGCCAGCGAGCCTCAAGCCCGGCCTGGTGGTGTGCGATAACGGGCGAAATCTCATAGCAGCTCTGGGCCTAGCCGGTTTGACGCACATCCCTTGCCTGGCGCATGTGCTGAATTTGGTGGTGCAGAGGTTCCTTAAAAACTACCCCGATATGTCAGAGCTGCTGCAGAAAGTGCGGGCCGTTTGTGCGCACTTTCGGCGTTCTCACCCTGCTGCTGCTCGCCTGGCAGCGCTGCAGCGTAACTTCGGCCTTCCCGCTCACCGCCTCATATGTGACGTGCCCACAAGGTGGAACTCCACCTTGCACATGCTGGAAAGACTGTGCGAGCAGCAGCAGGCCATAGTGGAGTTTCAGCTGCAGCACGCACGCGTGAGTCGCTCTGCGGAACAGCACCACTTCACCACCAATAACTGGGCCTCCATGCGAGACCTGTGTGCCTTGTTGCGCTGTTTTGAGTACTCCACCAACATGGCCAGTGGCAATGACGCCGTTCTCAGCTTAACTATCCCACTTCTATGCCTCCTTGAAAAAACAATTCGGGCGATGATGGAAGAGGATGTGGCACAGGATGAGGAGGAGGATGAAGAGGTAACATTTCCAAGGCTTTCAGGGCAGTCATTCGCAAGGGGCTCCGAGGGTGGGTTCCTGCACACGCAAACGCCAGGGACGCAATTGTCCAGCAGGGGCACAGTTCTGGAGGATGAGGAGGATGAGGAGGAGGAGGAGCTGGAGGAGGAGATGGAACCATGTTCACAGCAGGGTGGCACCCAGGCCAGCTCATGGCCATCACTGGTGCGTGGCTGGGGGGATACAGAGGACACGGACGATACACCTCCCACAGAGGACAGCCTTTCGTTGCCTCTGGGCAGCCTGGCACACATGAGCGATTACATGCTGCAGTGTCTCCACAACGACCGCCGAGTTGCCCACATTCTAACTTGTGCTGATTACTGGGTGGCCACGCTGCTGGATCCCCGTTACAAGGACAACGTACCGTCCTTAATTCACTCACTGGAGCGCGATCGCAAGATGCGCGAGTACAAGCGCACGCTGGTAGACGCCATGCTGCTGGCATTCCCATCTGACAGCGGGGCCACAGTGGAAGCACAAGGCAGAGGAGGAGGAGGAGGAGGTCGCCAACGCAACCAGGGCACCGCCAGCACCTCAGAAGGCAGGGTTAGCATGGCCGAAATGTGGAAAAGCTTTGTCAGCACGCCACAACAAACAGCAGCACCAGCAGCTCAGATGGAACGTCTTAGCAGGAGGCAGCATTTTACCAACATGGTGGAGCAGTATGTGTGCACACGCCTACATGTAGTGAATGACGGGTCTGCCCCCTTCAACTTCTGGGTCTCCAAATTGGGCACATGGCCTGAGCTTGCCCTTTACGCCTTGGAGGTGCTGGCGTGCCCTGCAGCCAGTGTATTATCTGAACGGGTATTTAGCACGGCTGGGGGCGTTATAACAGACAAGCGCAGCCGCCTGTCCAGAGACAATGTGGACAAGCTCACGTTCATTAAAATGAACCAGGCATGGATCCCACGGGACTTTTCCGTACCTTATGCAGAATAGCAATGGATACCGACCTTACCCACCCATTGTTCCATTTTTGCTCTTTCTCACTCTTTTGGGGTGTACCCTCATTTAAAATTTTTGAAAAGAAGCAGTGTTGGCTACCTCGTCCTCCTCCTCAGGGCCAGATTAATGTAGGGGCTATTGGAGCTGCAGCTCCAGGCCCCTACCTTTTATATAGGCCCCGGGTTGGCCATATTCACTGTTACCGCTCTTCTGTCACTTGTAAACACAGAAGTCTGGCTTCTATGCTCGCTTCCCCAGGCAGCACCCTCAGAACCTCCCCACACAGCGTGAAGGCCGGACAAGGAGGGACAGTTGGCGATGCATGGATGTGTTTATGGGCTTCAGAGACAGCATCCCATGTTGAATTAGGCATGCATGGCTGCACCCTTCCTCCTCTGGGTGCATGGCAAGGCACGGCCCTTAAGGCCCTTCAAAATCCTCAGCACCAAGCCCATGATGCTGTTAATCCGGCCCTGGTCCTCCTCCACCGCCGCTTCCACCTACACCGCCCATAGGTGTGCGCAGCCTATTGCATTAAGGTGTGCACCCCAAAGTTGAAATACACATGCATGTGTTTGCCAGCAGGGAGAGTAATGTATCGGGGCCATGTACCTGTAGGCAAGGAGAAATAGAGCAGAGCAGGTCCCAGGGAGATCTTTCCCATCTCCTCACTGGCAATGCTATGTGCCCTAGGTGATTAGGGTGTGCCCAGGCACACCCAGCACACCCTGTGCGCACGCCTATGTCACCGCCACATCCACCACCACCTCAACCTCCCTCCTACTCCATATGGGCCTCGTCCTTCAGAGATGAAGAAGAACATTGTTTTATTTTTCTGTTTTTTTTTGTTGTTTTAAGTTATTTCCCTATCCACATTTGTTTGCAGAGCACTTGCCATGCTCTTAATTACGTTTTGCTGCCATTTGCAGCACTCTAGCCCTTTCCTTTGGTGTTTTAGAGCCATTTTAGTGCCTTAAAGTTCGGGTCCCCATTGACTTCAATGGGGTTCGGTGTCCGGGAAAAGTTCGGTAAAAGTCCGGGACACGGACCCGGACTTTTTTTTAAAGTTCGGCCGAACCCGTCGAACACGGACATCTAGGTGTCCGCTCAACCCTACTTAAGACAATGACAAGTCGCTGATCTCAACTATTCATTAAAAGTGTGCACACCTCTCCCTGCTTCCTCCTGCTGTGTACCCTGCCTTTCACTGTTTCTCCCTGCTGTGCACTTGCGATCAGCTACATGGGCATTTCAGTTACCTTTGCTCTCTCCTCAAAGTGCCATCTGACCCCCCCAAGCTATGCAAACTTGGCCTCACATAGATATGACCCTGTAACTACTCAGATTATACTGTATGTGGTGGTATATGGTTACATACATAGAGCCACTGCGTCTGTCATCCAGCCATTGATTTGTACAGACTGCCGCCCATGGCTGTACACAGGCACCTGTGACTCTCAAGCAGAGAAATACAACCCTTATTGATGTTGTATAGTGCTTTTTGGCTGTGAATGAGGCCAGAAAAGTTATACACAGTGGGAGCTGATTGGCGGGTACTACAGACTCAATGTCCGCTGCCACCCGCCGATCTAACGGTACAGAGGGAGAACAGTGATCTGCCTATGTAAACAAGGCAGATCGCCGTTCTGTCAGTACCGAAGACATGGATCCTGTGTCTCTGCAAAGCAGGGGCACCAATCCATGCCTTTCCCTAGTACAAGCACCTTCCCCACAGTAGTAAAACACCAGCTAGGCACAAAGTTAACCCTTTAATCGCCCCCTGATGTTAACCCCTTCCCAGCCAGTGCCATAAGTCGCTGATCGCTACCATTACTAGTAAAAAAAAAAATATCCCAAAGTTTGTAGACACTATAACTTTTGGGCAAACCAACTAATCTACGCCTTTTGGGATTTTTTTTTTATCCAAAAATATGTAGCAGAATACACATTGGTCTAAATTGGTGAAGAAATGTGATATTTTGTCAAATTTTGTCAATTTTTTTATTGGATGTGTTTTATAGCATAAAGTTAAAAATATTGTTTTTTTTTTCAAAATTGTCGGTCTTTTTTTGTTTATAGTGCGAAAAATAAAAACCGCAGAGGTGATAGAAAGCTCTATTTGTGGGAAAAAAAAGAACATACATTTGTTTTCGGTACAGGTCGTGCAATTGTCAGTTAAAGTAACGCAGTGCTGTATTGCAAAAATTGGCCTGGTCATTAAGGGAGTAAATCTTCTGGAGGGCAAGTGGTTAATAAAAATAAAAAAATATCAAAGTATAATATAACAAATATCTTTATCACATGCAGGAGGTTAAGGCAAACAATATGACGCAGTAAATGTTGATAAAGTGTTTAAAGTGGACAAAATGAATATTTTCTTTCCTATCCTCAATGTGTGCCTTATGGGAACAATACAAAAACTCACAAATGAGGAAGGAGGAAATTAAATCATACAAAGTAGAAGGAATTACAAAAATGACATGTAATTACAACAATGACCACAGAGTAGCAGCAGGACCATAAACAATTACTAGAGAATTGCACTGCTTATATAACTGCTGGAGGTGGAACAACCATATTTTTTTAGATCAGTCCTGTGCTTTCAGAAATGTTATGGCTTGGGAAGGATTGTGGGGCTTTTACAAACTCTATAAGCTGAAAATAAAAGATTATTAAAAAAGTGAAAAAATTGCAAAAATGGTTTGGCCAACTGAGGTTAAAAGAGAAGTATGAGTTTAAAAAAAAAAAAAAACATTTATACTCGCCTAGGTGGATGCAGCCTCAACACTGAGAACTGTGTGATCAAAATCCATTAATCGCTCAGTTCTCCTCTTTAATCTGAGCAAAGAGCTGGTTCCTGTCAGTCATCACTTCCTGCTGTGCCCCTCTAGCGCTCACTGGAATGCCAGGCTGAGGAGGGAAGGGAGCAGATGGCTCAGTGTCCCAGCGGTGCAGCTGAGAGGCTGTAAAGTCTGGATCTTTCCGGAGCCTTGACTGGCTGAATGAGGCTAGCCTGCTGTTGACTGAAAACGGGTCACTGTAGCTCAGAACGAACTACACTCCTATGATCCATAGGAAAAGTATAGCCAAAAAAAGCTTTGGACGTGCTTCTCCTTTAATACTTCTATAAATGGAGTACTGGGCCCGGCAGCAAAAGAATTAAATGTATATATTTTACAAAAAAAAGAAAGAAAGAAATATTTTACTGACCCCAAAGACATAATTTAGGCACTTTTTGTAGGCCGCATTTTGAACAGGAAAGATCTATATATACACAGTATTTAAGCACCTTTAACAGACCATATTTTGAACCAGGGATACAATAGCCAGCTTTTAATTAATCATTCAACATTAGACTATATTATTCAATAGAATAAATCCAATAAAATATTGTATTGACTCCATACAGATTATTTAAGCACTTTTATCAGACTGCTTTACATAGGGAAACACCATTCAGGTTTTATGAAATCATCAACATTAGAATGTACTTTGTCACAAAAAAATACTATACTGGCTCTTTACAAAGCATTTAAAGCAAAGCTCCACCCAAAAGGGGAAGCTCCCCTAATCTGCCCCCCCTCTCCACTGCCACATTTGGCACTTTTTTGGGGGGGAGGGGGGAGCAGGTACCTGGTTTTGACAGGTACCGCTCCTACTACCGGATGACTTGACCGTGGCAAACTCATCCGGAAGTTCGTCCCCCCCTCCTTCTTCCCCCACCGCCAGGCCATTCACAAAGAGCAGAACACTTCATGCAGTAGGGAACCAGCTGTGCAGCCTTGCTACTTCACCGCCGGTTTCCCTTACCCGAGATGGTGGCGGCAGCCCCCAAAAGTCAATTTAAAAATCGGCTCGGGTGAATTCGTGGACAGGTAAGTGTCCTAATATTAAAAGTCAGCAGCTACAGTATTTCTAGTTGCTGACTTTTACATTTTTCTGAAGAAGCCTGGAGCGCCTCTTTAAGTAGTTACAAACAGAGAGGACAACACTCAGCATTTACTCAAACAAATCAACCACAGAGTGTATTTATTTTGCAGAAGAAAAGCAGCCAAATATTGTATTGACTCCAAACTTAGCATTTAACAATTTTACTTGGCCATTTTTTAATGAGATACCAGACAGCTGTATGTTATAATTTATTGTCCCCCCCCCCCGAAAACCTCTGCAAAAAATTGTACTCCAGACACAGTATGTATCATAGTATGTATTTTAATCAACAAATGACAATAGGAGTACACTATTTCAGAGAGGCAATACTCACAAATATTCTTGATTGCCAGGAGAGTGGAATAGGCTGCAAACTAGGAGACAAAGCATGATCTACCCTGCAGCAAACACAATTTTGTAGATGAGGACCCCAGCTGCAAAAACATATTCTGTGGAAACTCTACAGTGCCTGATCACAAGAATATAATGGAATCATTGAGGCACAAAACAGGATTGACCCTGCAGAAAAGTTTACACACTTTGCAGCTGGGGCGCAGCTACTGAAAAATTAAGTTTGGCATCTTTGCAGTGGCAGAACACCTGAATAGGACAGTAAAGGCAGGACAAGATGTTAATGGTGTCCAGCCAGCAGTGGTGGCAGTAGATGGTAATGGTGGCGGGAGCTGTCAATGGTAGCAGGCCAGCAGTGGTGGCAGGGCATGGTTATGATGTTAGGCCAGTAGCGGTAGAAGGAACTGATAATGGTGGCATGGCAGCATTAGTGGAAGGAGCTTGTAATGGTGGCAGGAGATTGTATTCATGGATGGCCAGCAGTGATTGAAGGAACCGGTAATAGTGGCAGGCCAGCAGTGGTGGCAGGAAAAAAGAATACTGTAAGGTATAATAATTTTTTTGTGGCCAGCCTCCAACAAAAAATGTATTTGTTAACATAAGCTGTAGGGCTTTTGGAATCATTGTTGATCCAGAACTGCCTGATTTTTATAAAAGTGAGCTGGTCAAGTGAGGGGATACACAGGCTTGTAACAAAACCACTCATTGTACTCAATGCTTTCTCTGCCAGCGCACGCAATAGACCCATCATGTATTAAGCTAGTACCAGCCAGTGGTCTAACCTGGGCACCCAAAAACTGAGGGGGTCCCTCTGTTCAAAGATTTTCTGCAATGGCCCTGGAGATCATATGGCTTAGGTGTTGCATGTTAATGCTGCCAGAAGTTTGACTTGACTGATTCATTCTAAAGAATTACTTTAAAGTATCCCTGAAGCAGTCACTGCCACTGCTGCCCCTCCTTTTTGTGACCTAAGGATCCGAGGCACGTTGCTCATGAAAGGGGATCCTGACACTCTGTGGAAAGGGGGCCAAGAGGTTCTTCAACTGCACATCTTCCATTTGGCACAGTTTTTGCTCCCTCTGGAATGGCAGCAGTAGATCTTTCATTTTCCCCTTTTATTGAGTATCCAAAAGGGTGGCCAACCAGTATTGGTCCCTCTCTGTCAAGGTTCAAATCCTGGAAACTTTGCAAAGGCACTACAGCATGAATGAGCAAATGTGCCACTAATTTCCTGCAGCAGAGGACCCCATGTTCTCAATGATCTCATGCCATGAGTGTTCAAGTCCTGGGGTTTGGGAGGGATAAAATGTACAAGCTTACTCCATGTACCCTTCCTCCTCCCATGCCTCCTCTTCGTATTCCTTTCTATACTAGCTGCATGTGAAGAACCTCTGTCTCTCCCTTTAGGGCTCCAAGACATGATGAATGCAGGGATTGCCTAATTTTATTAGCAGTTATTGCAATAGGGGGACTGAGAAAGTGGTGCTTTGGTGCACTTGAGCTGCAAACAATATACTGAATATATTTCACCTATCAGAAAAGATGAAATATAAGAAATTAAAAAAACCTCAATGAAACATAAAAAAACAACTGCACCTTAGGGCTATCCTCTATAACTGGGAGGAGTCCTTTTCGTGACACTTGGAGACCATGGCAATATTATGTTTTATCTATTTACAGGAGGTCTTGCAACCCTGCTTATTTTTCCGGGGACTTTTTTTGAGGCTCTGGGTGAGAGAATTTGCTTTTCTGGTTCCCAATGTCTCTCTATGGCTTCTTCTCTTTCCTTTCATCATTCTCCTGCTTTGAGCTTGTGCCGCCCTTGACTCTCTCTTCCATGCGTGCTTTTCTTCTTCTTTCTCCGTCCATTCCTTCCAATTCCCCTGCCTTCTATTGTTGTTCTCCCTTTATGTATTTTCACATTCAGCTTGGAAACTTCTCCTTTGCAGTTTCATTGCTGTTATTATGTACCTGATCATGTCTTTTAGACCTTGCTCCATTATTGGGTTTTACTGGCCACCGGGGGATCTCTTCTGATGTAGGATATTTCTCACTTTATATCCTGCATGGTTGCATTACTAAGTTAGGGCTTCCCTTTATAGCTTGGGAACTTTGGAGATGTCTACCACTACGCCCTCTCAGTTGCGTTTATACATGCCTAACTTGGAACTCGTATTATGTACGCTCTGATTTGTTGAACTGCCTTTGTAGTTCTGATAATGTTTATGTTTTTAGCATACTTACATAACTGTACATTACCCTTCCCTTGGTTTGTGTAATGCAACTGATGGTTAAATAAAGGATATACAAAAAAACCCCCCAAAAAAAACAACATCTGCAAGGGCAGCAGCTAAACAGCAACTAAAATTGTTGCTAATACACAAAAATGTAGGGGTACAAATGGCTGTTTTGAGTCTTTTCACTGTGAAAACAGGGATGTTTACATACTAATCTGAAACCCCGCTGCACTGCAGTTCACGGTACACAATACAGTACTATATAAAGTGCTATATATCTTTGTACATAACATTATATACTACTGTATATCAAGCAATGTAAAGCATCTTTCCCTAAAATACACTGTTAGCTGTCTCTAACATGGGAAAATCCCTGTTATTGGCCCTTCTAAGCCACCTGACCACATTTCAAAGACCAGGAAGTGCAAAACTGGAAATGAGTTGCTATGGCACGAATATTCACATAGTTCCCCCAAACTGCAAGTGACTTGTTGTAAGTTGAACTCATAGTTGAACTCACGGTTGACCTGAAACCATCCTTAAAGCTGAATTCAAGGTATGAATTTTATAGCACAGTTACATTGGTCGAGCTTGGACCAATGTAGGTAAACATATGCCATACTTGGAGGATCCCTGTGGAAGCTGGAAATCACTGTAGAAATCTACACTACTATAGTGATTGCTGTTTTATCTCGTGACCCTCCCACCCCCCTCAGCATAGTGAATACAGGGGGCTGATTGCTCAGCAAAAGGGGCCATTGACAGAACACCTTGCATATTTCCCAACTAATGTAAGTGTTCTCTGAGTCGACTAGGTGTAGATTGTGTCGGGAACGCCACACTGTTCCACCTTCTACATTTAGAGAATGCCTTGCATTCATTGAAAAAAAATCCAAAGCGTTCTGTCAATGGCACTCGTGCTGAGCGGGAGCTAGAAGACAGCAGTTACATAGTTACATAGCAGTTGAGGTTGAATAAAGACAATAGTCTATCCAGTTCAACCTGTGTAGGTGTGAATCATTTCTCATACCCCTGAATGTTTTGATCCTTGAGATGTATGTCCAAGAGTCTTTTAAAAGTATCCTTACTTCCCGCAGTTACCAGACATGGGAGTAAGTCACACATGTGCAAGTCACAAGGAAGTCTCAAGTCTTAACCTTCAAGTCTCATTAAATCTCTTTAACTCTTTAAATCAGTTAAAAGTCAGTGGTTAGGAAAGGTTTTGTTTTATATTCAACATTAACAAAACTGCTTAGTGCTTTTTTTCTTGGCATATTAAAGAAACACTTTGAATGCCCAAACAGCTCAAAATCTTTCGTCCCGTCATGTTTCAACACTACAGTCACTAAAAACATGTTAAGTATTTCTATTGTTAAACAGCCAGTGTCCTAAAAATTTAGAACACACTGAGGTGTTTTAAGTAACTGTGGTGTCAGAAACATAACAGGCATATTAATTTTGCTTTAACACATCTTGAGAAAATGCAAATATTTAATAACTTAAAGAAGTAAAGTCATTTTGATTCATATGTCTCAAGTCAAAGACAAGTCTCAAGTCAGGAATACCAAGTCAAAGTCAAGTCGAGTCTTTTATTAATTTTAGTCAAGCAAGTCTCAAGTCCTCAAACTGGTGACTTAAGTCTGACTTAAGTCAAGTCATGTGACTCAAGTCCCCCACCTCTGGCAGTTACTACAATTTGTGGTAGAGAATTACACAGTCTTGTAGCCCTTACTGTAAGACCCCCCCCCCCCTGTAGCCTGAGGTTAAAACGCTTCTCCTCTAAACGCAGTGTATGGCCTTGTGTCCTCATGTACTCCTTGCAGCAACTGAATTTTTTTTTTCAATGCTCTGATCACCGTTGAGGTATTTGTAAATTACTATTTTGTCCCCTCTCAAACGTCTCTTCTCCATGGAGAATAAATCAAGCACTTCTAAACGCTCTTCATAATTAAGGTCCTCTAATCCCCTAGTAAGTTTTGTTGCACTTCTCTGTACTCTCTCTAGCTCCAACACATTCCTTCTGAGGAATGGCCACCAGAACTGGACAGAATACTCCAGATGTGGTCGGACCAGTGTTTTATAAAGTGGAAGGATTATAGTTTTATCTCTGGAATATTGCATAGTTACATAGTTACATAGTAGGTGAGGTTGAATAAAGACAATAGTCCATCTAGTTCAACCTGTGTAGGTGTGTGTGGCTGTAATCATCTCACATACCCCTGAATGTTCTGATCCTTGAGATGTAAGTCTAAGAGTCTTTTGAAAGCCACCATACTACCCGCAGAAACCACCTCTTGTGGTAGAGAATTCCACAATCTTGTTGCCCTAACAGTAAAGAACCCCCCGCGTTGCCTGAGGTTAAAACGCTTCTCCTCTAATCGCATTGTATGCCCTCGAGTCCTCATGCAATCCCTTCGAATGAACAGCTTTTTTTCTAAGCTGGGATCCCCATTAAGATATTTATAAATTGCTATCCTGTGCCCCCTCAGACGTCTCTTCTCCAGGGAGAATAAATCGAGCGATTGTAGACGCTCTTCATAGTCAAGGTCCTCCAATCCCCTAATTAGTTTAGTTGCCCTTCTCTGGACTCTCTCCAGCTCCAACACATCCCTCCTGAGGACTGGCGACCAGAACTGGACGGAATACTCCAGATGCGGTCGGACCAGAGTTTTATAAAGTGGAAGGATTATAGTCTTATCTCTGGAATGCATCCCTTTCTTTATGCATGCTAATGTTCTGCTGGCTTTGGCAACTGCCGCTTGACATTGCATGCTGTTTCCTAATCTATCATCAACCAAGACTCCCAGATCCTTCTCCATTTTTGATTCCCCCAAGGGCTCCCCTCCTAACGTGTATTGTGTTTTTATGTTTTTAGTCCCCAAGTGCAAAACCTTACACTTCTCCACGTTAAACCTCATTTGCCATGTCGTTGCCCACTCCGTTATTTTGTCCAGGTCATTCTGTAGGATATCTGCTTCATGTTGTGAAGTTATTGCCCTGCCCAATTTTGTGTCATCTGCAAAAACTGATATCGAACTACTGATCCCGACCTCAATGTTGTTTATGAATAAATTGAACAAGGTTGGTCCCAAGACTGAGCCTTGGGGGACCCTTCTTGCCACCTCAGACCAGTCTGAGTATGCGCTGTTTATTACTACCCTTTGGACACGCCTTTTTAGCCAGTTCCGTATCCAGGAGCAAACCCTGCTATCGATAACTGCAGACCTTATTTTATAAATTAAGCGCTTGTGGGGAACTGTATCAAGCGCCTTAGCGAAATCCAAGTACACCACATCCACTAGTCTCCCCCTATCTAGCTCACAGCTCACCTCCTCGTAGAATGTTAGGAGATTGGTTTGACAAGAACGCCCATTTGTAAACCCGTGCTGATTACTGCTGATGATGTTGTTGTCTTTAGCAAACTCTACGATATAGTCCCTTATCATCCCCTCCAGAAGTTTACATACTACTGATGTCAAACTGACAGGCCTATAATTTCCCAGGATATGCCTCTGGCCCTTTTTGAATATTGGAATCACGTTAGCTTTCTTCCAATCCCCTGGTACATCTCCTGTCCTAATACTGTCAGCAAAGATCAGGAACAGTGGTCTCGATATAACTTTACTGAGCTCCTTGAGTACTCTCGGATGTACGCCATCCGGTCCTGGTGATTTGTTTGTGTTAAGTTTATCCAGCCTTTCCCTGATTTCCCCCTCTGTTAGTCATGGTGGCAAGTCCTGTGTATTACTACTAACGATACAGTCATGGTCAGTGTACCCCTCCTTTTCCTGTGTAAAGACTGACGAGAAAAAAGCATTCAGCACGGTTGCTTTTTCAGTGTCCTCTGTAACCATCCTCCCATCATTATTAATTATGTGTGCAATATGCTCTGCCTTAGTTTTTTTGCTGTTGATATATTTAAAGAATTTCTTTGGGTTTTTTTTTACTATCCTCTGCTATTTGTCTCTCAAAGTTGATTATAGCCATCTTGATTTCTTGTTTACTTTTCTTATTTGCCTCCTTGTATTGCACGAAAGCCGATACTGTGCCCTCTGATTTATACTTCTTGAAGGCCAATTTTTTCCCCCTAATAAGTTTTTTGACGCTACAGTTTAGCCAGCCAGGTTTGGCTTTGTCTCTTCTAAATTTATTTCCCATAGGAATGCACTGCAAGATGCCTTTGCCTAATATGTTCCTAAAGCATTCCCATTTTTCCTCTGTGGTCAGGGATCCCAGGGTTTGGTCCCAGTTTACCCTTTCCATCAATGAGTACAATTTTGGAAAGTTTGCCCTTCTGAAGTTTAAGGTTCTTATGTTCCCCACTTGCCTTGTTATATTGTTATTTACACTAAATGTGATCATCCTGTGATCGCTAGAGCCCAGGTTGTCCTGGACTCCTACCTCCGAGATTATGTCTGGGTCATTATTGAGCAATAGATCCAGGACTGCGTTTTCTCTGGTAGGGGAATCCACCAACTGTGACATGTAATTATCCAGTAAGGTTTCCGTGAATAGACGGGCCTTCTGTGAGTGTGCAGTCCCCTCTTCCCAGTCAATGTCGGGATAATTGAAGTCCCCCAATACGATGACTGATCCCAATTTTGCCACTTTACCCATTAGTGCTAAAAATTCCAGCTCTACCTCCTCCCCTTGGTTAGGTGGCCTATAGCAAACCCCCACAATTACTTTCCCTTTTTCTCCTTCCCTATGGAGTTCAACCCACACAGATTCTAAATCCATGCTCATCCCAATCGTAATGTCACTCCTTTCTATCACCTTTATATTGTTCTTGACATAGAGACATACCCCTCCCCCTCTTTTTCCTACCCTGTCCTTCCGGTACACCGAATACCCTTGGATATTGGCCAGCCAGTCATGTGAGGGGTCGAACCAAGTCTCCGTTATTCCCACAAGGTCTATGTTCTCCTCATGTACTAATATTTCCAACTCATCCATTTTATTAGCTAGGCTCCTGGCATTAGCATATACCCCTCTTAGTTTTACGGAAGTTAAGCGCAATTGGCGGTTATGTTTATTCCTGTTTGGTCTGAGATTTTCCCGCACAGACCTGCCAATTGACATTGTGGACCTACTGACACTACAGCTGCCTTCTGTCCTCTGCTCCCTCCTGACTGACTCTACTTCTGAGCCCTCCCCCCCGTCTCCTAGCTTAAAAGCCCCTCCAACTTGGTGGCCATCTTTCTCCCCAAAAGAGCTGTACCGTCCCCATTAAGGTGCAGCCCATCCTTACTAAAGAGCTGGTAGCCGACTGAGAAGTCAGCCCAGTTCTCCAGGAACCCAAACCCCTCCTTCCTACACCAATTCCTCAGCCACTTGTTAAGTTCCCTAATCTCCTTCTGCCTCTCTTGTGTGGCTCGAGGTACAGGCAGTATTTCAGAGAAAACCACCTTGGAGGTCCTTTTCCTCAATCTATTACCTAAGTCCCTGCTTATGCATGCTAATATTCTGCCAGCTTTGGCAGCTGCAGCTTGACATTGCATGCTATTGTTAAATTTATCTTCTACTAAGACACCCAGATCTTTCTCCATTTTTGATACCCCCAGAGGTTCCCCCCTAGCGTGTATTTTGCTTTTACGTTATTAGTCCCTAAGTGCAATACCTTGCACTTATCCACATTAAACCTCATTTGCCATGAAGTTGCCCACTCTGTTATTTTGTTTAGGTCATTCTGCAAGATTTCTGTCTCCTGATGTGAAGTTATTGCCCTGCTCAATTTTGTGTCTGCAAAAACTGAGATCGAGCTAATGACCCTGTCCTCAATGCTATTTATGAATAAATTGAACAAAATTGGACCCAGAACTGAGCCTTGGGGGACCCCACTTACCACCTCAGACCAGTCAGAGTATGCGTTAATACCACCCTTTGGACACGCCTCTGTAACCAGTTCCGTATCCAAGAGCAAACCTTGTGGTCGATGCCTGTGGACCTTAATTTATAAATCAAGCATTTGTGGGGAACTGTATCAAATGCCTTAGCAAAATCCAGGTACACTACATCTACAGGTCTCCACCTGTCTAGCTCACAGCTAACCTCCTCGTAGAATGTTAACAGATTGGTTTTGACACAAATGCCCCTTTGTAAACCCATGCTGATTACAGCTGATGATATTATTGACTTTAGCAAACTCTTGGATATAGTCCCTTATCATCCCCTCCAGAAGTTTACATACTATTGACGTCAGGCTGACTGGCCTATAATTTCCCGGTGCATGCCTCTGCCCTTTTTTGAATATCGGTATCACGTTAGCTTTCCTCAGTCACCTGGTACAGTTCCTGTCATAATACTGTCAGCAAAGATCAGGAACAGTGGTCTAGATATAACCTTACTGAGTTTGGATGTTGATGATTTACTTGTGTTAATTTTATCCAGCCTTTCCCAGATTTCCCCCTCTGTTAGCCATAGCGGCAAGTCCTGTGAAGTACTGCTAACCATACAGTCATGGTCAGTGTACCCCTCTTTTTCCTGTGTAAAGACTGAGGAGAAAAAAGCATTAAGCAGGGTTGCCTTCTCCGTGTCCTCTCTAACCATCCTCCCATCATCGTTAATTATGTGTGCAGCATGGTCTGACCTCGTTTTTTTTGCTGTTGATATATTTAAAGAATTTCTTAGGGTTCTTTTTACTATCCTCCGCTATATGTCGCTCTAAGTTGATCTTAGCCATTTTGATTTCGTATTTACATTTCTTATTTAATTCCTTGTATTGCTTGAAAGCCGATAACGTCCCCTCCGATTTATATTTCTTGAAGGCCATTTTTTTTCCCCTAATAAGTTTCTTTACATTATGGCTAAGCCAGCCAGGTTTGGCTTGGGCTCTTTTAAATGTATTTCCCATTGGAATGCACTGTGAAATGCATTTGTTTAATATGTTCCTAAAGCATTTCCATTTTTCCTCTGTGGTCAGTGTTCCTAGAGGTTTGTCCCAGTTTATTTCCTCTATCATTGAGCACAGTTTGGAAAAGTTTGCCCTTCTGAAGTTTACAGTTCTTATGTTGCCCTCATGCCTTGCTATGTTGTGATTTACGCTAGTGATCACTGTAGTAGCAGACACTCTTACAGTGATTTCCAGCTTCTACAGGGATCCCACAGGTATGGCATATGCATGCTTACAATTGATCCAAGCTGGGCCAATGTAACTATGAAATAAAATCCATACCTGGAATTCTTCTTTAATAATGAGCAATATCTAAATTATGTTTGTAATGTCAAGACTGTAGACCGAAGAAATTGCTAACATGATCTTTGACTACAATATGTGTTAGAAATTCTATATATAGCCATACAGACAGTGCACAGTCCACATGGGCTTATCTGCTGATTAACTTCAGACAGCAAAAGGTAACTTTTTTATTATCAGAGAAAAGACATTATACAGAGTATACAGTACCATAGATACAGCTATGAACTTATAAACACTGCCATCTACTGGCTGATGTAGTTGTTGCACAAAATACAAAAGAACATTGTTTTCCAACACCCCCACTCAACAACTACTCCTTATATTAGTCCCTTTTCGGATGTTAGTTCTATAAATCTTTCTTGTAAGTTTTTGTCAAAACATCTGCAATCATGTTATTAGTTTTGAAATACATTAGCACAATTACATTTTGTTCAACTAGATCATGAATGTAATAATGTCTGACTTAATTTGCTTTGTTCTTGCATTGATTTTCTCATTGGTGGCAATTTTGATACATCCTTGATTGTCCTCATATAAGATTGTAGGCTGGGACATTGGCTCTCCAAGATCTTTAAGCAATTGACGTAACTTCAAAGCTTCTTGATTGGCATAGTCAGCAGCAATGTATTGTACCTCTGTAGAATACAAAGCTACTGAGGTCTGCTTCTTCCTGAACCAAGATAAAGGACTGTTTCTTAATTTGAACAAGTAACCAAGTAACTGGTTTTGTGAGTGCTTAGGTTACCTGCCCAATCAGAATCCTTATATCCTACAAGGTTCAAATCACCAACTGCAGACAGCTTCATTTTGCAACATCTTTTGACTCTCTTGATTGATGTCTAGTCTCTTTGACGTGGTTCACTTACGCATCTACAAAGAGGCAACATGGCAGCTGCAATGTCTGGATGTGTAGTGGCTGCAATATATAGCAATGCCCCATGGCTTGTCTGTACTGATCATTAGTAGGAAAAAGATCCTCTTCCCTTTCTGTTTTTAGGTATGCTGTGCCCATTGGAGTACTTGCTTCTTTGGCTTCAGTCATGCCAAACTGCTGGAGCATTACCTCAATTTTAGATTTCTAATTTAACAGGAAGCTGCCATCTTTTTTATGTCTGTACGTCAATCTCTAGGTAATATATCACATCCCTAAGATCTTTAGTCTCAAAATGCTGGTTAAGCACTGCAGTCAACTTTGAAACCTCCTCATCATTTTTGTGAGCAACAATCAAGTCATCCACTAGAGTAAAATATACATATATTCATAACCTACACATTTTGAGTATAGACATTGGTCAGCTCTGCTTCATATGAATCATTCTTCTAGCAAGTTTATTTTTCAGTTCCATGCTCAAGCTGATTGCTTGAGTCCTTGCACACAAGATCCTCTACGCATCCTTCTGGCTGTGTCATACACAGTCACTGGCCACTTTATTAGGTACACATTGCTAGTACCGGGTTGGATCCCCTTTTGCCTACAGTACTGCCTTAATTCTTTGTGGCTTAGATTCAGCAAGGTGTTAAAAATATTCCTCAGAGATTTCGGTCTATATTGACATGATAGTATCAAGCAGTTGCTGCAGATTTGTCATCTGCACTTCCATAATGCGAATCTCCTGTGTCACCACATCCTAAAGGTGCTGTATTTGATTGAAATCTGGTGACTGTGGAGGCCATTGGAGTACAGTTAACTCATTGTCATGTACAAGAAACCAGTTTGAGATGATTTGAGCTTTGTGACATGGTGCATTATCCTGCTGGGAGTAGCCATCAGAAGATGGGTACACTATAGTCATAAAGGGATGGACATGGTCAGCAAAAATACTTAGGTAGGCCATGGCATTTAAACAATACTTAATTGGTACTAAGGGGCTCAAAGTGTGCCAAGAAAATATCCCCTACACAATTACACCACCAGCCGGAACCATTGATACAAGGCAGGATGGATCTATGCTTTCATGTTGTTTACACCAAATTCTGACCCTACCATCTAAATGCCGTTGTTGAAATCGAGACTCGTCAGACCAGGCAACATTTTTCCAATCTTCTTTTGTACAATTTTGGTGAGCATGCGCGAATTGTAGCCTCAGTTTCCTGTTCTTAGCTGATTTAGCTGAGTTGTGGCACCTGGTGTGGTCTTCTGCTGCTATAGCATATTTGCTTCAAGGTTCAATGTTTTGTGTGTTCAGAGACGGTATTCTTTGAACACACAAAACTTGAAGCAATGCCTATGTCTTTGGACCTCAAAATGCATTAAAATCGGCCAAAAGTAGAGCAGGGACTACTCTGAAGTCGTTGCGACTTGAAGTCATACAGATATGAATGGTACTCATTAGAAATCATGGAGAACGACTTGCCATGCGACTTTGCAGTCTCAAATTGCAGGACAAGTAGCACAAGTGTGAAAGGGGCTTCACAGCCTTTTTCTGAGAAGCAGCCACTGTTAACAGTGTTCTAGAAAGTACTTTGTTTTGCAACTGGAGCAAAAGTAGCATCATAATTCTCACCAAATTTTTTTGAGTACCCTTTGGCCACAAACCATGCTTTGTACCTACAGACCTTGCCTTCAGAGTAACATTTGGTCTTAAAAACGTATTTAGAGCTGATTGCACGATTACCATGGTTTCTTCTTTTATATAATTTGGATTGTCTGCATTAATTTCCCTCAGTTTGTAATGTTTGTGTTGTTCATGAAATTTTGAACACGCTAAAATTTCATCAACAATTACACTTCTACTGATTGTTATCTTGGTGTTTTGGTGTACAATTCAGTATTCCTTTTGATATTCACTGTACTCCACAAGTACACCTTCCTTTGCACAAGCATCCCATTTTGTATGTTTTACTTCTGGGATGTACATCTAGGCTTTGCTTCCAAAAAATTTTAGATGGCTCAAACTCTCCCATTCCACATTTCATATGGAGTTTTCCTTGTAGTCAATTTTGAGGCTAGCCTGCGGTCATAATTGCCTTCCCCCAGTATGTGGTTGGTATATCCGCATCAAACAGCATGTTTCTTCCACTCTCACATTGAGTACGCTTCATTCTTTCTGCAACCCCATTTTGTTCTGTGTTGTATGGTACAGTAGTTTAAAACATTATGTCATGCTTTCTGAGAATCACTTGTGTGTTAACACCTGTATATTCAGTTCTATTGCCTGTGCTCAGTGCACTCTGCATTTTGCCAAATTCATTGCTTGCTTGAGCCAAATACTCTTTCTCTAGTACTTCACTTTTCTTGTGCAACAGATATAGTGAAGTATACCTTTAGTAATCATCTATAAAAGTGAGAAATTGCCTCTTCTTTCCTGGAGTAAATTTTTCCATTGGACCATAAAGATCTGAATTAGGTCCAGATGTTTCTTAGCTCTGCTGTTACTCTGCTTTGGAAAGCCTTTTCTAGTCGCTTTTTGTTTTATACAGCTGATGCGTTTCATTGTTTTCTCGCATAGACTATTTTTTTTCCACTTGCATAGTTATACTTAGTTAATTTCTTTATTTTGTTATTATTATTATTGTTATTATAATACAGGATTTATATAGCACCAACAGGTTGCGCATCACTTTACACTATGAGGGCAGACCTTACAGTTAGAAAATAATTCAATACAGTAGGTATCAAAGGGCCCTGTTCGTTAGAGCTTAGGAGGGAGGGTCAAGTGATACAAACGTTAATAGCTGTGGGGGATAAGCGGATGAAGAAAATAAAAGTACAGCTGTTAGTTGTGGGCAGAAAAACATATTCAACTGAAGAAAAGGAGGAGTCCTCGAAACACGTCCTGCGATCCCTCTTTTACAGGTGAGTTGTCCTTGTGATTGAGCGAGCTGAGCAGGAGCAGCAGAGACTTCTGGCATCCAGCCCTGCTCTTCATCTGTCAGCTGGCCAAACAGTGATTCAGACACTGTGGCTGCTCATCCAACCTTTCCTTGTGACTGTGTTGGGCAATGAGTGGGCTCTTTCTCATGGACTATATGCGCTCCTTCACATTTTATTCTGCGAGTATATAATATGTTGTTTTTAATAAAGCTCTTTGATTCTTTTACTACACCAGAGGTCTGTGCTGTTTCTCCATTCCCTTGCTTTTGTCTTCACAGATGGAGTTCCCTCTCCCTGATTACAGCAGCACTCCTCCTAGTGTGTAGTAGTTGTGTCTCTAGGTGTTGGGCTACCTGCTCAGTAGTTCACGTTTTTTTATTGATTGCTGCAGTCATATTTACATATTACATACTATTTGAGGTCATATAGCACACATAGCTTTTTGGTTTGTTATGGTCAATTCAGGGAGAGTGTACCGCTGTGAGCCGAACACCCTCCTGGTGTAAGGCTTTTTATGTTTTTTTTGCAAATGAAAGCTTTGTTGCAGCTGTGTTACCGGCCATTTTCTTGTATTCTTTTGCAGTCTTCTTTCTGTTCTAAAATCTTGCACTTGCTGTAGCAGGTTATGACTGGGCTATGACTGGGTTCTCAGCTTTTCTGTGGGTGGGTGTCTGGGCCATAGCCTGTTAGAAATTATGCATATAGCCCTACAGAACAGACAATGCACAGTCCACATGGGCTTTTCTGCTGCTTTACTGCAGAGGGGAAAAGGAAACTTTTTTTTTTATCAGAAAAAAAACATAGAGTATACACTTACAGTACCATAGATGCAGCTACAAACTTATAAACACTGCCATCTACTGGCTGATGTAGTTGTCCCACAAAAATACAAATGAACATTGTATTCCAACAGTATATGAAAACTTGGGAAGAAATTAGGAATCTTGTTAGATGCAGCCAAGTGATTTTGCAAAGGGAATTTCTTGGTGTCTTGCATTGCTCAGCCTGACTTTGGTATGATATCCTGTGTTTCTGTTTTTTTATTCCAAGAGCGGTATTTGGTTGTTGATGGATTGAAAATACAGGATTGTTTATTGCTAAACCATGATGTGACCATGTGTTTCACTTACAAATGAATGTTTCTGTATTTTCTGTATTTCAGAAAGGTATTTTTCTACTTTTTGGGGCAAATAATAGGTGTTTCCATTCCAAAGCAAAATTGGAAGTGTTGTGTTTTTATGCTAAACATAGCTGAGGAAGACGTCATTTGTGACAAAACGCGTCGGAAAGGCGTGCGGACGTCACCACGAGGAACCCGGAAGTCAGGCGGCAGCGTTTTTGAAACAATCGGTACACTAGCGCTATTGATGTCTACTTACATGTGAGTTTTTTACCTTATTTAAATAAACTAATCCGTGCATATTACACTATTTTGGCCCCCCTTTTTCTTACATATCCTTTTGGGAGTATTGGATTGGGGACGTGTTTGGGCTCCTATGGTGTTGATGTGCATTGCAGTCCCCTGCTGATAATAGTGATCACGGGACTACCCAGTACGAGATGCCAGTCTCCTATGTGGATTCGCTGATGATTTACCTATGATACAATGCCTACACTCATTTGAGTTCTGGTAAGCCTTCTGTGAGCTTATTGCATGCAGCACTTGGCGGGATGAAGGCACATTGAGTCGGTGGTGGATTTATTTTCTACACGCAGCACCTCTTACCTGTTTTTGCTGTTTTTGTTTTGGGACTTATATCCCACTATACATATTTTGGATTTACAGTCTAACAATCATTTACATTTTGGGTACATTTGTAATTATTTGAGTTACACCATTTATATGTCATTGGTTTATGATTTATGTTAGTATTTGTTCACATTGAAGCACATTGTTTGATTTATCATCACACATTTTCAATTCAGCGCAGCTTTTTCCTATCTTTATAGCTGAATAATGACCATTTTTTTTATGTGTGCCTGGTATTTTATTCAGGTCCTTGCCATTTTCGCAGAGCTGTATTCACCTTATCGACCCTCATAAACAGCTTCATATATAATAGTGTTGGGTCCTCACCACTCCAGGCTGCTGCACATAAGTACATTGTCTCACAACATTTGATTTCTGTCAGTGCTATAGTGCAGCTTTGGTATGGAAAACCACGGCTACTATGGTGGAGACAGACCCACTGAAAGAAATGGAATCTTGTAATTAGATAACTCCATGCTATGGTATTGTTAGGTTGCTAGCAAAATAATTGGCTGACATATAAATCCCAAAGAATCTGGTGCAGGTAAGTTTTTGCAGCACCAAAGTGAAACAAATCAACAATAAAAGAGGATCATCCAAAAAATACAACCACAAACAGTCTATCTAATATCATAAACAGTCTATGTAAATAAAGTTCATTAAAAAGTGCCAAAGAAAGTCAGTCCACCATCAGATCTTGATTAGCCACAAATACACCATCACCCGTTAGATTGGACACTCACCCGGCTCAATGCTACAACAAGTTTAGCCCATATAGTATGATCTTATAAACTGAGAATGCCACCCGCTGTTAACTTTAATCCAGCATCTGTTCCTAGGTAATCTCTATACCCAAAATAGGATGCTGCTCCAAGCTGTGCTGAATAAAAGATCACATAAGGAGCAGACCAAAGCCGGTCATAGTTCAGTAAGATTTATTATAATAAAAAGCCACCCATCATAAAATCTGCCATAAAGCACCACAAAATGAGTACAGCTATAAACTTAGATCTCCGGCCAATGCAGACAGGAGTATGCAGTGGTGTGACATCAGCGCGTAAGCTACCGCCCGACATGTTTCATCCAACGGGACATCTTCAGGGACTTGTTGGCCACTTACTTGTTTGAATAATCAGAAAAGGTTAAAAATGTACGTAAGTGTCTGGTTTGCTATTATATGACTATGAAAATGTAACACATTTAAAAAAAAAAAACCTGGACAAATAAAAACAGTTTTCCTGGTGCCTACATGGCAGCATATGGGGGATAGAGCTCCGCCACTAACCACTCCCTCAGGATCAGTGAATAGCATAATAAAATGAATGGTTGAGGTCCTCAGTATTCTCCTTTCCGTTTTCTCATCCCTCAGGCACCAGTGAAGATTAAACAATGTCCCTACCTCCGCCTAGAGCAGTTTTTCCCTTCTGGGTTCTCCTTTTCAGAATAAAACATTTATATCCAAATTTCAGGGACAAGCAGCCATGCTCCCAGTTGCTTCCTCCAATGGAGACATCCACATTCTCACTGAGATCCAGGTCCAGCTGCCTTAATCATGGCCTAGCCAGAGAAAACCAAATTGTGGTCCACGGAATTGGGAATCTGTCCCACCAAGTAAAACCAGTCCCAGAACAGACTTTACTAATGAGAGTAAAGTACTATCATAATCTTTACCATAACGTCTTTGCTGATTTTACCTCTATTATCTCTTTTAAATCTAAGAAACCGTGGAGGAACATAGATCCCATTAGCCACTTTCCCTGCCGTTTGGAACAGTTTTACTGGCACCCTGCTGCTATATATATATATATATATATATATATATATATATATATACACATATAATTTTATAAGGCAAAGATAAAGCAGCAATGGTAATATACAAGAAATCATTTCAATTAATTTATTTTTCTTATTTATGTTTTAGTATTTCTTTACTTGTCTCTACTTTAAAATGAGAACAGCATTGTTGTATTTAGCAGTGTTTGTGAGTTGTGATGTTGAAGTGTTTGGATCTTTATCATGCATGACCACTTCTGTCTACTTTTATCAATTTAAATGCTCCATATTTGGTTGAAGAAGATGGCTAAAGTCAAAGTTATTTTAGAATTTGCGTTGTTATATATTTTATTTTGCATTATGGTATATACAATATTTTGTTTTACAAGTAAACATTTAGTACACAACACATGGTTCCTGAAGAATTAATGAGACTTTAGCAGTTTGCTTTGCAATTTGATTTTCCTTGTAGAAACTTCTGACCCAGCCATATGATAACAGAGGAGTTACTAACTTGATAAGTCACTTCTGTTCTGTAAACAGAGGGCCTTTTTCAGTACAGCTGAAATGCAGTCTTGCTAATTGTATGAAAAGGAAACTAGAGCACCACCTGCTGGACCTATAGAAGACTGTAATATGCAAATATGCAACATACTGTAAAAAATCTAGCTGGCTTAAGAAAAAAAAAATTAAATGTAAAAAAGTGGCTGTAATTATAAATTACTGACCATAATACCTAGTCTCCAAAGTTAACTTTTCGATTTTTCTTTCACCCAATCTGTTGTGGTTTAAATCTCTTGATGTTTTCTCAACTCTAGCATAATGACACCTGAGATGTTTCTTCCACCATCTTTGATATTTCTACAGGGTATTTCTGCAGGTTATGCACTTTGTCACCTGTAGAAATATCAAAAGTAGCAGGAGAAACATTGCAAATCATTCTCCAGAGTAGGGTTTCTCAACCAAGATTCTGTGGAACCCTAGGGTTCCTCCTGAGGTTGTTAGGGGTTCCTTGAGAAATGGGCAATTTCTGCCTCAGATAAGTTTCCAATGACACCATTGTTCCTTTTAGCTATCTGTAAGGGGGTAATTCTTCCCAATGATGACAAGAGTAAGGAGCATTCTTCCCACTGACTGTCACACTAATGTGTCATGAGTTGTAGATTTTAATGTTTTATCAGGCGTTCCTCGATACCAGAAATTTATTTCAAGGGTTCCCCTGTGTTGAAGAGGTTAAGAAAGGCTGGTCTAGAGTAACTGACAAAGACTAGGGTATCAGAGACATGTTAACATGTGACACACAGATTGCAATATACCTTCTGAGGTGTGAGTGCTCTATATCCACTTAAGCCCCGGAAGATTTTACCCCCTTCCTGACCAGGGCCTATTTTGCGATTCGGCACTGTGTGATTTTAACGGACAATTGCGCGGTCGTGCGATGCTGTACCTAAACGAATTTGACGTCCTTTTTTTTCCCACAAACAGAGCTTTCTTTTGGTGGTATTTGATCACCTGTGCGATTTTTTGATCATGCACTATAAACAAATAAAGAGCGACAATTTTGCAAAAATAACAATATTTTTCCTTTTTTTTTATATGAAATTCCCCCCCAAAAAATGTAAAAATCAAAATTTTTTAACATTTTAGGCCAATTTGTTTTATGCTACATATGTTTGATAAAAAAAATTGCAAAAAGCGTATTTTTATTGGTTTGCGCAAAAGTTATTGTGTTTACTAACTAAGGGAAAGATTTTTGTCATTTTTGTTGTTTTTTTTTTAACGAGTAATGGCGGCGATCTGCGATTTTTTTTGCGGGACTGCGACATTGCAGCGGACAGATCGGACCCTTGACTGACATTTTTGACACTTTTGGGGTTACCAGTGACATTACTACAGTAATCAGTGCTATACATATTCATGTAAAAATGACACTGGCAGTGAAAGGGTTAACTTTTTTGCGAGGGAGGGGTTAAGTGTGTCCCTAGGGGCGTGATTCTAACTGTGATTGGATGTGGCTACTGGGTAAGAACAGAGATCAACGGTCCTACATAGCAGAACCGTATGATCTCCATTCTTACACAGGGAAGAATGACAGGCGGCTGTGTTTACATTAGCCGCCTGCCTTTCTCCCAGTGTAACGGCAATCGCGAGTGCCCGGCGGACATCGGGTCCATGACCAAGCGGGAGCGCGCCTCCGTCGGCGCACGCTCGCTCTCTAGAGCCTCACAGGCTAGCGACTTAGCCCTACGTCGCTTTGCCTGTGAGGGCCTGACCCCCGCAGTAAATAGTCGTGCGGCGGTCGGCAAGTGGATATAGTATGTGGAGAGGACAAAATGCTTCCTGCACAAAGGTATGGAGGAATATCTTCAGTATACTATATAAAAAGGGAAGAGTGCAAATATTTGTATCCTCAGGTCACTCTTTTTAAGAAACACAATTGTATGCTCAGGGGCATCAGGGTCTTAGGCACCCTAGGTGCCCAGAAGAGGTGTTAGCAAAAGGTTTGGGGTGGAAGGCTTATGTAGCACCTACCTGGGGAAAGAGTTTCCTGAGACTTCATTGGCCATATTTGGAGTCATACTCCTTATGTGAATATACAACATTCTGTTTTTTCTAACATCTAGGGCTCTTTCTCACGGCCGCTCCGTGTGAAAGCTCCGCTGCGGGACTTTTTTTTTTTTTTTTCATGGAGCGGATGACATTTGTGTCATCCGCTCCGTAAGTCCGCATATCATCCCATCCGTTTGCGGATGATATGCGGACATAATGTAAGTCTATGGCATTGCGGATGTCAGCGGGTGACACCGCTGACATCCGATTTTCCTTCCTTTCATAGGATGTCTTACAACTCTGAACTGTGTGTAGTGGCAATATGCAATAATCCTCCAAAAATAACTCCCTATTTCCAGCTCTTTGAGGGGTTTAGTCAGTAAAATGTATCTTGTGGTCCAGAACTTTCCATAAAGCCACACTGATATTTAGAAATGGTCATTGAGGAGGCCATGGAATCTATTCAATGTAATCCCTGCATTCTGAAACCACTCTTGAATTTGTTAAACAGCGTTCATTGAGGGTATTATCATTCAGCAATATCTACACATCAGGAACAGTGTATTTTGCATCTGGGGCAGTAAAATAGCTTCATATTCCTTGATCACTGTAAGACCATAGAGAGTAATCACTAAAGTCAAATGAGATTTCTTTCTATACCATTACAAATTCTTATCATGTCCAACAGTTGAAAGTAGGCATGGTAGGTTAAAAAAAAACCTCTTGGTTTCTCCAAAAGTTAACATGTATGGATGCAGGAAATTGTATGGATTATTAGATCATTTTACTTTTTGCAATATTCAGGGGTCCAGTGTTGGGGTGCACAAACTGCGCAAAATTTGGTTTTGAGGATGTTTGTCAAACTCAGAAAAAGGTCAGCTGAACCCAAACATATTTATGAACTATATTGAAGGCTACAGAAGTTAAATCTTGTTTTTTTTTCTAGCCTTGCTTTTTTCTGGCCAGTTTGCAAGCTGTTGTTAAAAAAAATGCATAAGTAGCCGTCATTTAGCAGTGGTAGCACTGCTGCCAATAAATGACAGAGGACCAGCTTCTGTTTGTTAACAAACCAAGGGATACGTCATTTAGCAGCCAAACTGGCACAAATGACAAACCTCCACTGGCTTCTATTTGTAAGCAAACAGGACAGGAATTATGGCTGACACTTTATTGACCAAATTTGAGGTGGACATCGTAAAACATGGTGGGTTGTCCACAAGTCATTGTGATTGATGTTGAATTTACGTATCATTTTTTATGGTTTTTAATAATAAATGGCTTGTTTGCACATGTGTCCAGGAACAGGAGGGGACAGGGGGAGTGAGTTATAAGTATAGACTTTCAGAACACAAGAAAAAAGGAAAGAAACAGGGAATTTTTTTAGGTGCTCAAAACCTCAACACTAATAAAAATATTAACATTTTGTTGCATATAAAGAATAAAATCCAATCAACTGAGTATATGTCATTAATCCCCCCTAGACCACGACCATTGTTACCCTCTGCTGGCAGAGTAGACCTCTTGTTATGGATAAATACCAGTGTCCACATTCAGAATATTGAATTATACACAAGTTATAAAAGTCAAAAGATCTTCATTAGTGGGAGGTTCTTCAACTGTAGAGTATGCAGGGGAATAACCTGAGGTCCCAACACATTTTGCAGTCTGTACCTTCATCAGAAGGCCCTGGGGTACTAGGGGACATTTACATATTAGTTACGAAAGGCATAGTTGAGAAATCCAATGTAAAACCTAAAGACATAAAATACAAACTTGACGATGATACATCTTAACCAGAAATGGGCAGCATACTCCCACAAGGCTGCAGTACAATGTAGGAAAAATGGAGTGGATAGCAAGAAGCCTACCCCTTGGGCCACCCCGATCCTGGGGTATGCAAGAGAGGTGGATATTGAAACCCCTGAAAACAGCAAATTGTTTGCGGACTATTTGTAACACAATATGTTTATCCAACATTTTCCAAAAATACTTACCTGCATGTATAGAGGTCACCCAAATGGCTGCACAGAGAATAAAACTCAGTGTGATGCCCCCCCCCCAAAAAAAAAAATATATATATATATAAAAGTAAGTGTAGGTATAGGCAGTTGAGCCAAAGGGGGGTTTGTTCACAAGTTGTGGCCATGATGCTTTGCCTCGTGGCAAATATTATACCCCCTATCCTGTTTGTCAGGCAGTACAATTGCCGCACACAATTTGTTCAAGTGAATCGCGCAGTGGCCCAACTGCTCTGCAACCTTGTGGTTGTGGTGCGGTGGTGTGGGCTTTTGAGGGTTGAAACATATCTACTCCCTGCTGTTTGTCCATCGTTTTCTGAAAAGTAATCCACCATGGATTGCTTTTCAGAAGGGTGGCAAGGGCTGCCGCCATTTCAAACTAATGAGTAAAAAGGGGTGCCTTGTACCCTGTATTCATCCAACTTGGGGGGGCAGATATCTGGGGGAAATAAATAAATTAGAAAACCAATATGCAAAACCAGTGAAATTTAGCAGACGTCCTCTGACGAAACGCGTAGGGTGGAGTCATACATCATCACGTCACTTCCGGGTTTTGGAGCTAGGGCCGTGGAACGCGGAAGCTTCCCGGCTCCCTTTCTACTGATCGCGGACAGTCAAACTGTGTTACTACCCCCAATTTTTGGATTGGCACCGTATACCACACTAAGGGGTTCCCCCCTCTCTCTCTTTATCTCTGAGGACCAACAAAGAGTGAGATTGTGGCGAAGGAACCCCTGAACATCTATATCGGTCCCATTACTATAAACAGGTTGTATACAAGGTGCGACACCAAGTGGTCACACTGGTGATTGCACCCTTGACCTCTTTGCTTTTAAACACTGCTGTACACCAACAGGCATTTGTTTTAAACCATGATCATTTTATTGGTATCTATATTATTTTATTTCATGAATTCATCACGATCATCACTGGTATACCACGTCATTTAACAGCAGCTTGTTACTCTTTAATAAATTTCACTGGTTTTGCATATTGGTTTTCTAATTTATTTATTTACACCAGCACTTTTTACTCCTGTATGGGTAATTGTCAAAGGTCAAATACTTACCGTGTCCTCTGACTACCAAACACTTGAGCACTTTATAATAATTAACAAAACCACTATTTATTTATTTATTCTATTCTGTCTGAGCACTTTATGAACAAAACCACTATTTATTTATATTTATTTTTATATATTTATTCTGTCTGGCACATCATCACTTGAAAGGTATCAACCTCTGCACTTTCCTCTAATCTCTTAACCCTTTCTTAGGGTTGGTTGTTGGCAGCTTACACCTCATTTTTTCAAACACATCCACTGCAAACTCCATAGCGCTGGTCACCTCTTGCATATTACTAAGATATCTGGGGGCCCTTTTTCTAAAGGAGGCTCCTGGATCGTGCCCTCCTGCAAGCCCTCAGATTCTTTTCTGGGGGAACAACATGTGGACAAGGTACCTTGGAAGTGCCCCCCTCCCTTCCCTTGCAAAGTGCCCTCCTAATGCCAAACTACAAATAGGCTGGGTTCATTTTGTACTCATATTTAATCCAAACCTCAAGTTCATAGCTAGATAACTAGTCCAGTGCCTTTTAAACCATGTTATGTGTCTTTGCCCTTGGATACATATAGTTGACAAACAGCATCCTTTATCTAAACTCCAGCTTTGTGAAGCTTAAAATGTGGACTAGTTGCTGAGACTGGGGCACAGGGGTTGATTTACTAAAGGCAAATAGACTGTGTACTTTGCACAGTGTAGTTGCACCCTGCAAGAGCAGTTGCTCCTGAGCTTAGTAAATGAGCAGAAGCTTTGCTGACTTCCATCATCCAATCATATCCAAGCAAAATTGCTGTTTTTTTTAATCTATCCTGCACATGATTGGGTATTCTTTGCAATGTACCTCATTTACTAAGCTCTGAAGCACTGCAAAGTGTACAGCCTTTTTTGCCTTTAGTAAATCAACCCCAGAGGGTCTGATTTTGCTTGTGGTAAATTGGGAGGCTGTACTTTTGGCATCTAGAAACTAGCCTGCTAGGTCTCCATCTGTCCTTGTTATCTTCTGCTGCTGACCCCCTTGTATATTAAAGCGGAGTTCTGGCCTCAGAAAGGTTTTTTCTATAAAAATACACCCCGGCACAGTCAGGGCTAGTGCACTTCAGCAATGATAGCCTCTGAACTATCCCAGGTTGCACTTACCTTTTAGAAGAAATACCTTGAAAATTTCTTGTCCAGCGCTGCCATCTCAGGTGTGGGCAGCTGAAGCCAGGGCGTCCTCTTCAGTGTCCTCCTCGGTCCCAGAATGCCCTGCACCGGCCCTGCTCGTCACTTCCGGTGCAGGCGCGTCATCCCTGCACAGCTTCTGGGCATGCCCAGAAGCTTTTTATCAGGGAATGACGCGCCTGCACCGGAACTGACGAGCGGGGCCGGTGCAGGTGAATTGACTCGATGACGTTCAGCTCCCAGGAGTCAATGCAAGCAGGAAGAGAGGTCGCGGGCCGCGGCTGCAGAGGGAGGTAGTGGAAGGAAGGTAAGTATATTTTCTTCAAAAACAAGGTAAGTAAATAAAAAAAAAATCGGGATTATCCAATTCTTTTTTAGGTGATTTTCAGCAAGCGGATGGGCCAGAGTTGTTTTTGAGGCCGGAACTCCGCTTTAAATGAATTATCCTATTTGCAACTCTGTTGACTGGTTAATGTATCTGCAGTTTAACCAATCGGCAGAAGATGACTTACATCTGCAGTTTGCAATTATGTAATTAGCTACTCTCAATGTAGTTATCTTAGGCCGACCTCAAAAAATAAAAAAAAATAAAATCTATCTATCTATCTATCTATCTATCTATCTATCTATCTATCTATCTATCTATCTATCTATCTATCTATCTATCTATCTATATATATATATATATATATAGATAGATTAGATAGATAGAGTTAGAAAAAATAATTTATATATACATATATATATATATATATATATCTATATATATATCTATATATGTAAATAACCTGTGCCATGCACACAAACATACATGTATTCAAAGCCAAAACCACTGTTAGGAGGGGGCAGACAGGATGTTCATGCTCTAACCACTCTAATGCAAACATTAGCTGCCTACAGGGCATGCAATGTCACCGAGAACATTCTCATTGCAGCGGCTCAGTCAACCTGAAACATATTTCCTTAGTCTGTAATCCCTAATAGTAGGAAATAAATCCACACTATTATGTTATATTATTGTGTATAAGCTTGTAATGTCATAACTGCTGTGTTTTAATATTTCTTTTGTTCTACACGCTTGGTTGACATTAGATAAATTACATTTCTATAATTGCACATATGTTGTTGTGGGAAATACAGCAAAGGAAAAAAAAAACATAAAAAAAAAAAAAAACTATTTTTATTCAGTCCACTGGGGGGTGCACATGTATCAAGCATTTCATGTCAAGTGTGTTTGTTGCCAAGTTTCATCATAGCCAGAAATAGATTATTGAATAAATATTTTGCTTTATAAGAGCTGGCCTTTACTGTTGACAGCAATTTATATCACTGTATGGCTTCTAGAGGCAGTAAAAGTCACAGAGCCTTTAACCTCGCTATAGAGAGCTGCTGAGTGCTAGTATAAAGCTCATAAACAGGGCTGATCAGGTAACAGCACATGTAATCTGTAGACCTTTATGTAATATCATTCTCAGCTGCAGTGAAATGGTCTATAGCCCACACTTCAGAAGCCTGGCAGTGTCACACAATGATTAATTAATAATATCCTGTTCCCACGTGTACACGGTGGATTATGCTGACGGAATTACATGAATGACTTGCAGCACTGCAAATAATGTATTGAAGCCGCATATTGATAGAGCTTTAGAAAATCAAACTGCTTTCCATCAGTTTAGAAGAAGAAGCAGTTTTTTAGGCTACTGTGCAAGACCTTGGGCTGTCATGCAGGTTGATTTAATACATCGTATTTTCACACATGCTAGAACTTTTCATCTATTCTCTTGTTGTGAATGAATGTTATATGGTTTTGAATGGATGGCTTAAAATTACAGCCTAAGCTATGCAATGAACCAGTTTATTCACCTTATTGATAAGTACGAATGAATGAATGTGTCTGGGTTCAGCTCAACAGAGGTTTGGTGGTAGTTATGACTTATAGGCTGAAACGCGTCAACTGATCTTATCTGCGGTTGTGTACTGTGGTGTTTTAATTTAAATTTTTTAAGAGCAACTACTGGTGTGCGGATCATCTTTCTATAGATGCACTCAGTGTAACGGCTGTGGATCGGACACCCGGGGGCTCTTTCATTGGTGTGTTGTATGGGTAGCAGTACTGTTGCTTCTATTTGCGAATTGGAATGCCTACCTTTACATGCACATGAACTTTACTGGCATCCTCGTCTTAGTCCGTAGGGTTCAATATTTAGTTGGCCCATCCTTTTCAGGTAGAACAGCTTCAACTCTTCCGGGAAGGCTGTCCATAAGGTTTAGGAGTGTAATACTTCTGTGTGCCAATTAATCATTGGGATGTGGTGCTGACGTGATTGACTAGGACATCATTGTACTATTTTCCAAGGTTTAGGAGTGTGTCTTTGGGAATGTTTGACCATTTTACCAGAAGCACATTTGTAATGTAAGGCACTGATGCTGAACGAGAAGGACTGGTTCACAGTCTCTGCTTTAGTTCATCCCAAAGGTGTTAAGGTCTCTGTGCAGGCCAAACGTGTGAAAGTTATAGAGTCTACAAGCTATGGTGCCAATCATTGAAAATTGATCACACCTGATGTACCGACGGCCTATCTAAATTCTTGAGGCCCTGAAATGTCAGGACAGTACAAATACCCCCTTAATGACCCATTTTTGGGAAGTAGACATTCCAGGGTAATTAGTAAGAGGCATAGTGAGTTTTTTGAAGTTGTAATTTTTTCTCACACGGGAAAATGAAGAAATACATTTTTTTTTTACACAAAATTGTCATAATAAGTTATTTCTCACACACAGCATATGCATACTTGCAATTACACCCCAAAATACATTCTGCTACTCCTCCTGAGTATGGCAACACCACATGTGTGACACTTTTCCCCAGCCTGGCCACATACAGAGGCCCAATATGCAAGGAGCACCGTCAGGTGTTCTAGGAGCATAAATTACACATCTAATTTCATAACGGTCTGTCACACTTTTGAAGGCCCTGGAGCACCAGGACAATGGAATTACCCACAAATGACCCCATTTTGGAAAGCAAACACCCTAACATATATTCTATGAGACATAATGAGTCTTTTAAACAAGTCATTTTTTTCAACAGGTTTTTGGAAAATGTGGAAAGAAAATGAAAACATATTTTCTTACACAAAGTTGTCAATTTATGAGATATTTCTAACACATAGCATGTACATAGCAAAAATTACACCCCAAAATACATTCTGCTACTGCTCCTGAGTATGGGGATACCACATGTGTAAGACTTTTACACAGCCTGGCCACATACAGAAGCCCAACATCCAAGTAGCACCTTCAAACGTTCTAGGAGCATAAATTACACTTCTAATTTCATTGCAACCCATCACACTATTGAAGGCCCTGAAGCACCAGGACAATGGAAACGCCCACAAAATGACCCCATTTGGGAAATCAATCACCCCAATGTATAATCTATGAGGCATGGGCTGAAGATAGGTACTCAGGTACTCTGATGGGCTGCAGACAGGTACTTAGGTACACTGATTGGCTTCAGAAAGATGCTCAGGTACTCTGATGGGCTGCAGAGAGGTACTCAGGTAATCTGATGGGCTGCAGATAGGTACTCGGGCACCCTGGGATGGAGACAGGTACTCGGGTACTCTGGGCTGCAGATAGGTACTCAGATACTCTGATGGGCTACAGAGAGGTACTCTTGTACTCTGATGGGCTGCAGAGAGGTATTCAAGTACTCTGATGGGCTGGAGAAAGGTACTCCAGTACTTTGATGGGCTGGAGACAGGGACTTGGGTACTCTATTGGGCTGCAGATAGGTACTCAGGTACCCTGATGGGCTGGAGACAGGTACTCGGGTACTCTGATGGGCTGAAGATTGGTAATCTGAAGGGCTGGAGACAGGTATTCAGGTACTCTGATGACAGGTACTTGGGTACCCTGATGACAGGTACTCAGGTACTCTGATGGGCTGGTGACAGGTACTCAGGTACTTTGATGGGCTGGTGACAGGTGCTCGGATACTCCGATGACAGGTACTCGGGTACACCAATGACAGGTACTCGGGTACTCCAATGACAGGGGCTCGGGTACTCTAATGACAGGAAACTCGGGTACTCCGATGACAGGTGCTCGGGTACTCTGATGACAGGTACTCGGATACTCTGATGACATGTACTCAGGTACTCTGATGGGCTGGTAACAGGGACTCGGGTACTCTGATGACAGGTACTCAGGTTCTCTGATGGGCTGGTGACAGGTACTCGGGTACTCTGATGGGCTGGTGACAGGTACTCAGATACTCCGATGACAGGTACTCTGGTACTCCGATGATAGTTACTCGGGTTCTATGAAGACCTGGTGACAGGTACTCGGGTACTCTGAGGGGTTGTGACAGGTACTCAGGTACTCTCCATCCCCAATCACAGCTTGTGTGCGCCCCCAGGGGCACAAGGACAGTGTATGTGGCTGGCTGTGATTGGACACAGCCGGTCACATGGTAAAGAGACATTTTTTTTTATTGGCTCTTTACACTAATCGGGGATGGGCAGTGTCATAAGGGACACGCCTCATCCGCGATCACCATGCTGCACGCCCCCGGGCACGCGGTTAGAAGGAGCGGGCATCATATGGCGTCCGCCCAGAGGGACAAAGCATTCCTGCCGGCGTCATTTTACAATGCGCCGCTAGGGAAGTGGTTAAGCATCTCTTTTACATGGAGAATACATTTACGGTTTGTAGTCATTCCTCATAACTGAGATTCCCAAACTCCTTTATTATCTTTGTTGCCCTTCTGTGGACTCCCTTCAGTTAACACACTTTATTCCTAAGGATTGGTGACTAAAAATAATGGCATTCTGGAGATGTGGCCAAAACAGAGTTTTGTATGGTTGTAGAATTATTTTTTTATCTCTTGTGTCAAGTCTGTGATCTACTTGGACTTCCAGATCTTTTTCCATCCTCGATTTCCCCAGAGGTTCCCTCCTAGCAAGCAAATTGCATTCATATTTTTAGCTCCCAAGTGTATTACCTTACATTTTTCTAGATTGAACCTCATCTGCCATAAAACTGCCCACCCCTCTAAATAACTAGGTCTTCTTGTAAAGTTGCTACATCGTGTTTGAGGTTATTCCCTTGCTTAGCTTTGTATCTTCAGCAAACACTGAGGCTACATTCACACCTGAGCGTATCGTTTTCGCGCGTTTTTTACTGCGATTTTACCGCGATTTTACCATGATTTTTACCGCGATTTACAGGCGTTTTTTGTGCAGGCGTTTTTTGATTGAATAGATAACCAATGGAAAACGCCTGTAATCTGCCCAAAAAGAAGCTCATGTACTTTTTTGAGCGTTGGGCGTTTTGCTTACAGCGTCAAAACGCTCAGATGTGAACAGGGGCCATTGAAATGAATAGGATTTGTCTTGTTGGGCGTTTTGAGAGCTGATCCTAGAGCAGAAAAACTCCCCAAAAACGCCCCAAAACGCCTAGATGTGAACGGAGCCTGAGATTGAACTATTTATTCCAACCAGTTCTGTTAAACAGAACTGGCTTGGGACAAAACCCTGGGGCAGAACGCTCAAGCCTCTAGACCATTGAGGAAATATGCCAATAATCACTACTCTCTGGATTAATTATTTATGAGTACGGTATCAAATGCCTTTACGTAATCCAAATACACTATGTCCAGAGGCCACCGCCTCATAGAATGTTAAACGGTTAGTCTGCCAACAACAGCCTTTCATAAATCGACGGTGATTACTATTAATGATACTATACTCATCGGAAAATTCTAACACGGTTCCTTTTAATTCCTATCACATTTTTTGGCAGTATACAGGTTTCTTTTTTTTATTAATTAACATGTATATGTTTTTAAAAACGTTAGGCCTGTTGTAGGCTTATTTTAACTTTGTATAGATATTACAAATTGAGATTTTTATTGTATTAATTTTAATTGTCCGTTATATTTTCACGGTAGCACATTTAAATTATCCTGTTTTGTTTTTGCTTCTTAGTACTGGTTGGATGGTACCTCCAAGAAAATGTCATGTACACTTATGTAGGTCTTATGGAGGTCTCCATTTCTGGGTCTGGCATTTCTGGAATGCGTGACAAAGCCACAGAAAATGCATGTTTTGCCCTGTGTCTCAGAAACGTGCTGCAAATGCATTGCAAACGCATGTTGTGCTTGTGGTATCATTAATTGTGCTACAAACGAGTCAAGAGACGTGATGAAAAAACCTGCCATGCTTCGCTTCAAAAAACATTTTGAAGCTTCTTTGGGGTTTTTTTGTTGCGTGTAGGGCAGCCCATTTAAGTGAATTGGTTGTGCTATGCATTACGAGAGGAAATGCTCCAAAACCTGAAAACAAAAATGCTGGTTGGAGCGCAAGTTCCCACTATACTCAGATGTAAACGGGGCTTATGGCTACTGAATTTGTTGAAAGAGATGGTCATCAGACAGGCAGCACTCACAACATCAAAGGATATTGTCTATATTAGTATTACAATGCTGATGTTATAAAATGAAAGTGTATACTGTGGCCATAGATCTTCTTTAACCCTTTTATTGCTACCGCTGCAAGTCTAGGGCCCCTTTCACATGAAGGGTCTGATCAGGTCTGCCTGTCAGTTTTTCAGGCAGACGCAATCGGACAGTCCATACACCCCCATGTGTGTAAATGGACTTGTATACCAATTACATCCGCCTACCTCTGATCTGATCTGATCTGGTCCGCTAAAAAAAAAAAAAAAAAAAAAACGTAAGGAGATCCATCCTCCTCCATCTAGGTGGATCATGACAAATGGCAGTCGGGTGTAAACGGACAGCGGGGGATCAGTGGACATATGTACTGATGTCTTTATTCAACCTTACCAACTATGAAACTATGTAAATCCCCTGCTGATAAAAACTGATTCTGCCCCGTGTGAAAGGGGCCTTAACTGCGGTGGCAGCGGGGGGTCTGGGTTACACACACTGTGCATGTGTTTACCATGCAGGGTAGTGTGAACATAGCCTAAAGCAGCAGGAAGGCAGTGGAAATATCATTGGATGTTGTGGCCAAGCCCTCTAGGGACTACTCAGTAATATAATCCGAACTGAATTTCCACTGAAGAGTAAAAAAGGCAGTACAGACTACAGAACAATGATCATGTGCAAAGTTCAGTAACACACAGCAACCAGAATTCATTTCTTAGCTGACTCCACTAAACTGAAACTGAAATCTACTTGCCTGCAATTGGTTAGCACTTTTTATGGAAAAGGCATGAAAGTATAATAAATTTAAAAAAAAACCTAAAGGACATATTGGAGCAGTTACTGACTGGTCTGTTTATCATAAAGATGTTACTCATGCAAAAGGGTAAGCCATGGGACTACAAAATTGCAGAAAAAAATGTAAAGATTATTTACAAAAATATTTAGGCAAAAAAGAATTGTATTCCTTAACATTAGAAACACATAAAAGACCTGTATAACAACCAAATAATAAAACACAACAAGATGGTATGATCTATTAAGTTCAGAAGAATTGTAATTCAATATTAAATTATGTATTTATAATTCTAAGGAACACCCCTGCAAATTCATCTGTCCATTCATCTCCAGTACAACCTGCTGCTGTACTGGAGATGAATGGACAGATGAATTTGCAGGGGTGTTCCTTAGAATCAAATGTAATAATTAAATTAATAATTGAAATGTAACTCTAGTAGGTTGCAGATTGGCACAATCACAATTAACATTTAAAAAAAATATATATTTTCTTTTTTTGTAATGACTCTGGAGAACACTGGCAGGAATTAGTAAACAAATGTAACCAATAATTACATTTTGTGTCCTAATTCCCTCTAGCATTCTCTAGAATTTTTTCTCAGCAAAGCCATATGTATTTACATATGTATTTTTTATGCACCCCAAGTATATTTTATTGCAATAATGTGATATTTTACTGATGCCCATATTAAAAGAGCCTTCTTTCAGAAGAGGAAATAGCCTAAAGAACATTTATTTTTGCCCAGTTCGTACAGAACCGGTGTCCATGCAAATTCACTGGATGAAAGGCTATGTGTACTTTTATTTATAAATATATTTTTTATAAATTTATCCCTTACTGTAACGGCCAGTAATGCCCAATGCAGCTACCAAAAGTCTCACATGGGAGAACTGTAGCACACTTGTTCCAACCTCTGAACAGCATTAGCAGTGCAAGAACAAATTTAAAAAAGAAAAAGGGGAGGGAGAGAAAGTGATACTGTCTTAGTGTGGCATGCGTGACAACAGATGTTTGTTACTTGGTTCTTTCTGGTTTCTGCTGCCTAGCACTGCTTCATGTGAGATTTGTCCACCGGAGTAGCTGTCATCCGCACTGCATACCTAATATGCTGCTGCCTACAGTATTGAGACCAAGAGGTTCATTACCTACTGGTACTTTTTCATTATTACAGCTTTCCATTTTATTACATGTAAATGCATTACTGTCTTTTTATCATAACAGTTTAAAAAAAGGCTACACTAAGAGTGGCACTCTCTTTTCTTGTGATTTTTTCCCTTATCTATGTCAGCCAGATCCCTCGGTGATGCCTCGGGAGAGGCATCACCCCGGCATAGGTGTCCATAGCCGATGGTCGGCTGACTTGTAATGACAACCCGATGCGGCTGAGAAGCCGCTCAGCTGTCATTACAAAGAGCAAAAGGGGACGTTCCCCCCCTCCCGCCGCCTTACGCGGCTCGCCCGGATCTCCCGTCCCACCGGGAGACCTGGGCATCCTACCTCCACCGCCATCTCCATGTAAAAAACCTGGAAGTGATGTCATGACATCACTTCCGGGTACTCGGCGCCAAATAAAAAAAACTGACAGCATTCAAAACAGAATGCTTTTCGGTGCAGAGGAGGGGTTTGGGGTCCCTCCACAAGGAGTACCTTTAGAAAAAAAATTTTTTTACATGTCCGATATCGATATCCGATGACCAAAATATCGGTATTGGTATCGGCATTAAAAAAACAATATCAGTTGATCACTACTGCAGATGCTGCTAAAGTGTAAATCCCTTTATGGACTTTTAATAATCCCTGTAGACATTATATGAAGGCCCTTATATTCATGCTTAGATTTTAAACCAATTGCACTTGATAAGTTATAAGAAGGTTACTCCTTTTTGTGCCAGGTAGTCCAAATACATCCCCATCCTTGGGGTTATATTTGTTCTTTCACCAGCATTAGCAGTGCTAAGTGGATTTTATTTGTTTTATATGCACAATGATTAAAACCAAGGACTGTTTAAAAAAAAAATACCTAAATTCAATTAAAGAAGAAGTATGGCCAAAGCTCTTTTGGCTATACTTCTCCGGTAGATAACAGGAGTGCATTTCGTTTTGCACTCCTGTAACCCAGAATCAGCCAACAGCAGGCTAAAGTCCACTAGTCGGCTGACATCACTGAGCTGGTCCAGGCTCTGCAGGGATGGGCAGAGCACTGAGTGCTCAGAACAGACCCAAGAACTGAATGATCAGTGGTCTTTAATAGTTCAGTTCTTGGTGTATAGGCCGACAGATGACAGATGCAGATTCGGATCAATGCTGCATCTAAATAGGTGAGTATAAAAGTTTTTTTTTATCACCCACTTCTCTTTTTAAGTAGTAATATATTGCAAAATTGCAACTTTCCAGTCTTTAGATGTGGTGACCACATTTTTCTTTTTTTTAGCCTAAGGAAACAAGTACAGAAAATAACTGTTGATCTTGCCAGAAATGCAGTGTTTTTGTTACTTCCTGATAAATGAACTTGAAGCAAAACCAACACTATCTTTCTCATGTACAGTAAATTACTAATTACATCATCCCCCATGTAATGGAGATGAACAAGAGCAGTCTAGCAGTCTTGGCAAATAACTACTGCACATACTGACTTCTTCTTACTATGGGGCCTGCAGCAAATGTGCTGTCAATCCCACTCCTAGGAAGTCTCAGAACTAAGGTGAACAGATTTTTAAAATGAAATCTGGGGACATCTTTTTTTTTTTTCGACAAAATGGTAAACTATTTTATAAGCATATTTTCTTTAAATGATATATGCAGTGTATGTGATATGTGTTTATGGAATGATTGTATGATATATACGTTATTTCTTACATTTCGTCCATGAGATAGAAAATAAAAGATAAAGATGCTGTTTAGAATTTTTTGGGATAGGGCTACCAAATGTTAAGAAGATAAGATAGAGGAAAAACTTGGAGGGAGGAATGGGGTGGCTAAATTCAACTCCAATCCAGGCAGGGGTGATGGTGTCACCCTCTCTGCAAAAGGTAAGAAATACTGTAGAGCTGCAATGTGCAAATAGTGGTGAAACACCCTATATATAATCATAATAAAATGTAAAATATGCACATTAATTGTACATTTTATTATGATTATATATGGGGGGGGGGGGGGGGAGAGGGTGTTTACCACTATTTGCATATTGCAGCTCTGCGATATTTCTTACCCTTTGCAGAGATGGTGACACCCTCACTACTATATTCTAATACACTGGTTGATTAGCATCTCTGTTATTATTGTATGTGGGGGGTTTCACCATTATTTGCACAGTGAAGCTCTGCAATTTCTCAAAATATTTTTGCAGAGAGGGTGACACCATCACTATTTGTAATGCATTGGTTGATTTGCACAGGATATTCATTTATAGGTTTTACCATTGCACTTATAAGTCCATTTGTACAATTGTATAGATGAAGTGTAGGGCAGTGCTGCATGTTTTGCTTTTATTGTTGCACGTTAGATGAGGGAACCAGCTAACAAGATTCTCTTATTGCTTTTGAGATTTTTTTAGTGGCATGGTAGTTGTTTTACTTGATTTGTTATGTCCCCTGTGGACTGGTAACCTGTGGCCCTGCATATTGGTGGTCAGTGTGCCCGCTGTATGCTGGTGCTACATGCAGGAGGATGCTATGTGCAGGGTGCAGGAGGATGCTATGTGCAGGGTGCAGGAGGATGCTACGTGCAGGGTTCAGGAGGATGCTAGGTGCAGGGTTCAGGAGGATGCTACGTGCAGGCAGCAGGAGGATGCTACGTGCAGGGTTCAGGAGGATGCTACGTGCAGGGTGCAGGAGGATGCTACGTGCAGGGTGCAGGAGGATGCTATGTGCAGGGTGCAGGGTTCAGGAGTATGCTATGTGCAGGGTGCAGGAGGATGCTACGTGCAGGGTGCAGGGTTCAGGAGGATGCTACGTGCAGGGTGCAGGAGGATGCTACGTGCAGGGTTAAGGAGGATGCTATGTGCAGGGTTCAGGAGGATACTATGTGCAGGGTTCAGGAGGATGCTATGTGCAGGGTTCAGGAGGATGCTACGTGCAGGGTGCAGGGTTCAGGAGGCTACGTGCAGGTTTCAGGAGGATGCTACATGCAGAGGGCAGGGCTATTACCTATTTTTTTCTTCTGTATGTAATGACAGTATACATGTAATTTTTATTTTTGTGTGTAGGTTTTGTCAGTATATGTGTAAATATTTTTTTCTGTGTGTGGGTGGGTCTGTGTATGGTCACTCACACGCAGCCTGTATAAAACATATATACCTCACATAGCCTCACACACCAGAGAGACACTACAGGAGATGGTGAGAGACTGCAGACATGAATCAGGAGATGGTCAGAGACCTCAGACATGAATCAGGAGATGGTCAGAGACTGCAGACATAATACAGGAGATGGTCAGAGACTGCAGACATAATACAGGAGATGGTCAGAGACTGCAGACATAATACAGGAGATGGTCAGAGACTGCAGACATATTACAGGAGATGGCCAGAGACTGAAGACATGGTACAAGAGCTGGCCAGAGAAATGGTTAACAGCCATGTGTTCCTGGCTTTGTAGTGTATCAGGCAATGTGCAGCTCAAGTCAGGGAGATAAACAAATGTAAGAAGTGAGGGGAGAGGAGGCTGATTGGTATCCTCACACTGCCTGAACACATAGATATCTGGAAGACACTGCAGCCGACCATGTAGCAGTGCTTGCTCTACTTGTAGTCATACCTTCTGCATCTCCCTTCTGGTGCCCTCATTCAGCCCTGCTCCCAGTCAAATGTGGTGGGCTGGAGAGGGGCGGAGGGAGGAGTGTTATACTGCCTGCTGACTGGCTGTGGATGGAAGGGAGGAGAAACTCTTCATTTCAACCCGATCATCCCCGATATCAGAGCTCCGATTTAACAGCTCTGCTCCACACACTCTCACTGACACTGTGCTGGATGGATGGTCACACTGCTGAATGTACTGCTAGGCTGTCAGCAATAGGTACACCGCCCCTAAATCCGGGGACAGAACCATGGACACACTTGGTCCGGGGACAGTGTCCTCATTCTGGGGACTGTCCCCGGAAACCAGGGACATCTGGTCACCCTACTCAGAACTATAACCTTTTACAGTTTAGTGTTTACAAAACCCTTTCCGTGAACATGTGTGGTCAGCTTCCTCTACCCAGTAGCATAACCCCTTACTACCCACCCGCCGTCAAATGACGGCGGAGCGGTGTAGCTATTATCCTGGGACGCCGTAATATGACGGCGCACCAGAACAGCCTCTCTCGCGCACCCCCGGGGGCGAGCGGAGCGGCGATCGTGACCCCGATCTCGGTAAAGAATTAATGACATGACTCTTTACCCATGTGATCAGCTGTGTCCAATCAGCTAAATGAGGTAAATGAGGAAGTGCCATTATTCGGCTCTCCTTGGCTCACACTGTCAGTGTGTGAGGCGAGGAGAGCCGATCAGCGGCTCCTCCTCATAGGGGACACAGGGAAATGTGCCCTGATTACACAAGAGTGAAATAAAGTGCCATAACTGCCCACCATCAGTGCCCACAGTGCCCGCCATCAGTGCCCACAATCAGTGCCCATAGTGCTGCCAGTCAGTGCCCATCGGTGCCTGCTCATCTAGGCACTGATGGGCACTGACTGGCAGCACTATGGGCACTGAGTGTGGGCACTGATGGTGCTGCCCATCAGTGTTCATCAGTGCCGCCCATCAGTGCTCATCAGTGCCACCCGTCAGTGTCCATCAGTGCCACCCATCAGTGTCCATCAGTGCTGCCTGTCAGTGCCCATCAGTGCCACCTCTCAGTGCCCATCAGTGCCACCTCTCAGTGCCCATCAGTGCCACCTATCAGTGCTCATCAGTGCCGCCTATCAGTGCTCATCAGTGCCATCTATCAGTGCCACCTATCAGGGCTCATCAGTGCAGCATATTAGTACCTTCTCATCAGTGCCACCTCATCAGTGCCCATAAGTGCCACCTCATCAGTGCCCATAAGTGCCATCTTATCAGTGCCCATCAGTGCAGCCTATCAGTGCCCATCAGTGCTGCCTCATCAGCGCACATTAGTGAAGGAGAAAAATGTATTTATTTTCAAAATTTACTCACAGAATATAAGAAAAACTTTTTTTTTTTCAAAATTTTCTGCCTTTTTTCTTTTTTTTTTTGTAAGAAATAAAAAACCCAGAGGTGATTAAATACCACCAAAATAAAGCTCAATTTGTGTGAAAAAAATGATAAAAACTTCATATGGGTACAGTGTAGCATGACCGCGCAATTGTCTTTCAAAGTGTGAGAGCGCTGAAAGCTGAAAATTGGCCTGGGCAGTAAGGGGGTGAAAGTGCACTGTAGGCAAGTGGTTAAGATTATCTGAACTGCATCTCCCATCTGCTGGGACCAATTTCAAGAGAACCAGGCTAAGTACTTCTCTGTCAGACTGGCTGAGGTGGCAGGGTGGGCAGAAGATGTCACAATTTCCACCTCAGCCAATCAGAGGAAGCCTAGTATTCATTACCAAAAATGAAAGGCTTTTTCTGAATGCCATAGAAGCACTCAGCCTGACTCTCATTAACTCCAGTAGCAGTATGGGCAACTTATCATACTTATTGTACGTGGCTAATGCTACTACAAAGCATTACAGCACACACAGTGCATAGTTAAAATGAAGTCCCACCCAAAAGTTGAAGTTCCACTTTAAGGACTCATGACCCCCTGACATGCCACATTTGGCATCTCATTTTTTTTGGGGGGGGGGGGGGAGCAAGTACCTAGTTTTGACATGTACCCACTCCCACTTCGAAATTGAAAGTTCTCCTCTCCCCCCACTTCCCTGCAATATTCTGGGACATGTCACAGGTCCCAGAAGATTGCCCAGCGATTTAGGACACGCAGCTGGCTGTCACAGCTGGGTGCCCACACTAGTGATGCCGGGGAGAAGAGAGGAAGAGAACCGAGACTTCGGGCGGCCGCATTGCTGGATCATGGGAAAGGTGTGTTTGTGTTTATTAAAAGTCAGCAGATACACTTTTTGTAGCTGCTGACTTTTAATAAACACAGAAACGGCTGGAACTCTGCTTTAAGTACTTCAATTCGTTTGTTTGGGCTAGCTTGGCTTTTTTTTGTGATATTGTCTTGCACAATTTTTTAGATAATAAAACATAATAAAACATAACAAAACACACTTTTTCTTTTTTTTTTTGTTTGACCAATGTTTTAACCACTTTAGACCTGGAAGATTTACCCCCCTTCATGACCAGGCCATTTTTTGCGTTACAGAACTGTGTTACATGAACTGACAATGGCGCGGCCGTGCGACACTGTACCCAAATAAAATGTATGGTTTTTTTTCCCACAAATAGAGCTTTGTTTTGGTGTTATTTGATTACCTCTGCATTTTTTTTTTTTTGCACAGCAAACAAAAAAAGGTTGACAATTAAAAAAAAAAAAAAAAAAAAAAAAAAAATATATATATATATATATATATATATATATACACAGTGCCTTGTGAAAGTATTCGGCCGCCTTGAACTTTGCGACCTTTTGCCACATTTCCGGCTTCAAACATAAAGCTATAAACTGTAATTTTTTGGGAAGAATCAACAACAAGTGGGACACAATTGTGAAGTGGAACGAAATTTATTGGATATTTCAAACTTTGTTAACAAATAAAAATTGAAAAATTGGGCGTGCAAAATTATTCAGCCCCTTTACTTTCAGTGCAGCAAACTCTCTCCAGAAGTTCAGTGAGGATCTCTGAATGATCCAATGTTGACCTAAATGACTAATGATGATAAATAGAATCCACCTGTGTGTAATCAAGTCTCCGTATAAATGCACCTGCACTGTGATAGTCTCAGAGGTCCGTTTAAAGCGCAGAGAGCATCATGAAGAACAAGGAACACACCAGGCAGGTCCGAGATACTGTTGTGGAGAAGTTTAAAGCCGGATTTGGATACAAAAAGATTTCCCAAGCTTTAGACATCCCAAGGAGCACTGTGCAAGGAGTATCAGACCACTGCAAATCTACGAAGACCTGGCCATCCCTCTGAACCTTCAGCTCATACAAGGAGAAGACTGATCAGAGATGCAGCCAAGAGGCCCATGATCACTCTGGATGAACTGCAGAGATCTACAGCTGAGGTGGGAGACTCTGTCCATAGGACAACAATCAGTCGTATACTGCACAAATCTGGCCTTTATGGAAGAGTGGCAAGAAGAAAGCCATTTCTTAAAGATATCCATAAAAAGTGTCATTTAAAGTTTGCCACAAGCCACCTGGGAGACACACCAAACATGTGGAAGTGTAAGATCCTGGTACCTGCGGTACCCTTCCAGCCTATTATTTGTACATTACGTTCCACCATATAGATAGGTGGAACGCATCTAGTACCTGTCCCTTTAAATTCCATGACCTCATCAGTGAGTGCCGCTCTGAGCGGCTATTTCAACCGCCGGCATTCACTCACATGTGTTCGTGCAAACCGCTTGCTACAGCATTACCTAACGCTGCCGAATCCTCCAGCTATTCCCTAATACCTGGATTGACCGAAGACTTGCTACAACATCTTGTATCTCGCTACAAGATCATTACCTCACCGCCGGAACCCTCTCCTTACAAACCTACCAGTGATAAGTACCCCACCGGGGAATACCTTCCTAATCTACTTTCACTACTACTCTGCTTACTAAAGACTATTGCTACTCTAAGAACTATACTGTTACATCTAACATCTGCACCGCTACTTAGATTGCAAGCTCTTGAGCCTATTACCATCTTGTCACTGTACTAGCCTAGCATCTCCTGTACACTTCATCTGTTCTTCACTACCACCTGTTACCTGTACATGATTGCTATCCTAAGTGCTTACTATCACCATCTGTTACCTCTTACCATTGCTATCACTATCCACGCCTGTCCCCTCAGTATCACCTCTATACTTTCACATATAAACATATCACTCCAGGAACATCTTTAATGAGTGTCTGTGTTTGTGTATGTGCTTGCTGAGACAGGCTGATGCACAATGATGAGTCTTGAGAGTTGGATATGGTAGTTCAACACATCTCTACATGACTACTGAGTGTAACTTCCGCAGCTGCAAATCCACACCACACAAATAAACGCCGGAGCGTTACAGATTGCACGAACCAGAAAAATGGATTCAGCGGAAATAGCTACACATGTGATACAACTATCACAAAAGGTAGATTCATTAATTCTTTCACTTACTGAAGTGAAAAATGAAAACCAGACCTTGAGACAGCAGATAGCCCGTGTTTCACAGCTCACTGCTGCCCAACCCCGTGAGCCCAAAATAAACCCTCCACAAGTGTTTACGGGTGATCGGAAAAAATTCCGTGAATTTAAAAACGCATGTCAATTGCTTTTTAATCTAAAACCTCGTACTTACACTACAGACCAATTAAAAGTCTGCACCACTATATCATATATGTCAGGTGATCCACAGGCTTGGGCAGACTCTCTTATTGAGAAAAATGACCCTCTTCTCAACTCCTATCCTACGTTTTTAGCAGAGCTCTCTAGCCTATATGAAGACTCTAATAGGCAGAGTACTGCTGACAGCCAATTGAGGGCTTTAAAACAAGGAAGGAGACCTGTTGAAGATTTCGTAGCAGAGTTCAAGAGATGGACCCTTGATTCAGGGTGGAATGATGCATCTCTGCGATCCCAGTTCAGGCTTGGGTTATCTGAAGCCATAAAAGACGAGCTCGCCCGAGCGGATTTACCTGGCACCTTGGATGCCTTGATACAACTTAGTATCAAAATAGACAGACGATTGCGAGAGAGGAAGGCTGAGAAAATGGGAATCCCATTACCCAACCCTTCTCGGGAGTCGTCCTTCGATCCTACTCCTATGGAGGTAGGAACCATCCGCCCACCAATATCGTCTACTGAAAAGGCCAGGAGAAGAACAGAAAATCTCTGTATGTACTGCGCCTCCGCCGAACATTTGATAAGCGTTTGTCCCCTTGTCCACAAGAAAAAGGGTGAGTGTTCACAGGTCTTGCTGGGGGGATTAACGACTTCTTTTACTAATCCCTATCTCTTTATTCGTTTGATCCTACAGTGGGACCAAATTAGGATCACCACCAAGGCCATGATCGACACAGGATCTTGTGGGAACTACATTGACACTAGTTTTGTTGCTTTAAATAAAATACCTATTATTTCAAAACCCAAACCTGTCTCTGTTAGTTTGATTAACGGTATTCCGTTATCTTCTGGTCCAATTACCACTCAGACACAAGCACTCCTTGCTACTGCTAACGAGTCTCATGTTGAGACCACCACGTTTGATGTGTTACCCTCACCACATTTTCCCATTATTTTGGGACTTCCCTGGTTACATATACATCAACCAACTATTGATTGGAAGACACGGTCCCTAACCTTCCCTTCTCACTATTGCGAGACCACGTGTAACCTCCAATCTCAAAAGAAAATCCTGTCCATGGTGTCAGGGGAAATTACACCACCACCATGCTATCAGGATTTATCAGAAGTCTTCCTTGAGAAAAATGCTCAAGTGTTGCCTCCCCATAGGGACTACGATTGTTCTATTGACCTACTCCCTAATAGTAAGCTACCTTTCGGTCATGTTTATCCTCTTTCTCAGGATGAACTTTCTCATCTCAAGGAATACTTGGATGAGAACTTAGCGAAAGGGTTCATTAGACCCTCTACTTCCTCTACAGCTGCAGGACTTTTCTTTGTCTGCAATAAGGATTTAAGCCTTCGGCCTATTATTGACTATAGGCAATTAAATATTATTACGATAAAGGATCGCTATCCCTTACCTCTCATCCCGGAACTGATTGAACAAGTGCGTGGAGCCACTTACTTCTCAAAGTTAGACCTTAAAGGGGCTTACAATCTCATCCGCATCCGTAGTGGGGATGAGTGGAAGACAGCATTCAGAACTAGATACGGACTATTCGAATATCTAGTGATGCCGTTTGGGTTGTGTAATGCTCCCGCAGCATTTCAGCGGTTCATAAACGACATCTTCCGAGATCTACTCGATGTCTGTGTCGTAGTATATCTGGACGATATACTCATTTACTCTCAATCCTTGTCTGAACATAAAAGACATGTAAGACTTGTGTTGTCCAGATTGCTCGCACACAACTTATACGTAAAACTGAAGAAATGCCTATTCCATAAGGAAGAGGTGTTATTCTTAGGATACATCATATCCAAGAACAGCATCAAGATGGATATGAGCAAGATATCCTGTATTCTGGATTGGCCTGTACCAACAACTCGTAAGGCCTTACAACGATTTCTTGGATTCTCAAACTTCTATAGGAAGTTCATCAAGAACTTCTCGTCTATTGTGAGACCACTCACACAACTTACAAGTGTTAAGCAAACATTTAAATGGTCTGAAGAAGCAAATAAAGCGTTCAGCTTGTTGAAATCAAGCTTCATTACCGCTCCCATACTACGCCATCCAGACCCATCCCTCCAATACATCCTGGAGGTAGATGCGTCAAATATGGCTGTAGGAGCAGTTCTTTCCCAACGACCTACGAATAATACTTCACCACTTCATCCAGTTGCCTTCTTCTCTAAATCACTAAGTAACCCAGAGGTGAACTACCCAGTGGGTGAAAAGGAGTTACTTGCCATGAAGTTGGCACTGGAGAATTGGCGACATCTACTTGAGGGCACCCGGTTGCCAATACTCATATATACAGACCATAAAAACCTCCAATATCTCCAGACCAACAAGACCCTTTCCCACCGACAGGTACGTTGGTCGCTATTCTTCCTAAGATTCAATTTCTTAGTGACCTATACACCTGCAGACAAAAACAAGAAGGCAGATGCGTTATCACGGTTAACCGAAGATAACTGTGCCGAAATTCCTTCATTACCTATAATACCCCATGACCGTATTATTGGTGTTGTTCGTCCCTTAAAGGAAGAGATTCTGCACAGTCTAAGACTGGATTCACCACCACCTCAACTAAGTACTGACGCAGAAGGCTTCCGCTACTATAACGACAAACTCTACATACCTCCCGGTATGCGTACCAAAATCTTGGAGTTATCCCATGACGTACCTATGGAAGGACATATGGGTATGACTAAGACATTTAATTTGCTCACTAGGCAATTTTGGTGGCCTGGGATGAAGACCTCTGTACAAAAATTCATTTCTTCATGTGACATCTGTGCAAGGTCCAAAATTGACACTACAAAACCTTCTGGTTTACTTTTCAGTCTACCAATACCCAAAGTTCCATGGGAAGTTGTTTCTTTAGACTTCATAGTGGAATTACCACCGTCCAAGGGATTCACTACCATCCTAGTGTCAGTGGACCATCTGACAAAAATGGCACATTTCATTCCCATTCGCAGACTACCTTCATCTAAGGAAACAGCGGAATTGCTAGTAAAATATGTGTTCAAACTACATGGGATTCCAAAGACTCTTATCTGACCGGGGCTCGCAGTTCATCTCTAAGTTTTGGCAAGCTCTATGTCACATACTGCGCATTGAGTGAAAACTTACTTCCCCCTATCACCCGCAGACCAACGGACAAACTGAAAGAGTCAACCAGTGTATTGAACAATATTTGCGTTGCTACACCTCATACCTAGAGGATGATTGGGTGGACCTCCTCCCTCTGGCAGAATTTGCTTATAACAATGCAACCCACAGTACTACTAAGCAAAGTCCGTTCTACCTGAACTATGGGTTCCATCCCACAATTCTTCCACCACGCATCCTACCATCAAGTAACCCAGTAGCCTCTGACTATCTCACCCAAATAAAAGACTCTTTGGGCTTACTTAACACCACCATCTCACATGCTCATAGTCAACAAAAGAGGTACTATGACCTCCGCAGAAGACCTTCACCTCAATATGCTATTGGGGATCTTGTTTGGCTATCTACGAGGAACTTGAGGTTGAAAATTCCTAGTAAAAAGCTTGGACCTCTATTCCTGGTACCTTTCCCAATTGAGAAGCTCATTGGGGAATCTGCAGTTCGACTCACTTTACCGGCAGATCTTAAAATACACCCCACGTTCCATGTATCTCTATTGAAGCCACATACACCCAACCAAGGGATTAGACCTACCATCGCGCCTCCACCTCCAATACAAGTTGAAGGTGGAGAAGAATTTTAGATTAAAGAAATTTTGGATTCTCGTATCCACAGAGGAAAGCTCCAATATTTCATAAGATGGAAAAATTATGGTCCCCAAGATGACACCTGGTTGGATGCTTCTGACGTCCACGCACCCAGGCTTATACGAAGGTTCCACTCCAAATACCTGGAGAGACCAGTGTTATAGGCCTTCCAGGGCCGGCCTTAGGGGGGGGGTACTGTAAGATCCTGGTACCTGCGGTACCCTTCCAGCCTATTATCGGTACATTACGTTCCACCATATAGATAGGTGGAACGCATCTAATACCTGTCCCTTTAAATTCCATGACCTCATCAGTGAGTGCCGCTCTGAGCGGCTATTTCAACCGCCGGCATTCACTCACATGTGTTCGTGCAAACCGCTTGCTACAGCATTACCTAACGCTGCCGAATCCTCCAGCTATTCCCTAATACCTGGATTGACCGAAGACTTGCTACAACATCTTGTATCTCGCTACAAGATCATTACCTCACCGCCGGAACCCTCTCCTTACAAACCACCAGTGATAAGTACCCCACAGGGGAATACCTTCCTAATCTACTTTCACTACTACTCTGCTTACTAAAGACTATTGCTACTCTAAGAACTATACTGTTACATCTAACATCTGCACCGCTACTTAGATTGCAAGCTCTTGAGCCTATTACCATCTTGTCACTGCACTAGCCTAGCATCTCCTGTACACTTCATCTGCTCTTCACTACCACCTGTTACCTGTACATGATTGCTATCCTAAGTGCTTACTATCACCATCTGTTACCTCTTACCATTGCTATCACTATCCATGCCTGTCCCCTCAGTATCACCTCTATACTTTCACATATAAACATATCACTCCAGGAACATCTTTAATGAGTGTCTGTGTTTGTGTATGTGCTTGCTGAGACAGGCTGATGCACAATGATGAGTCTTGAGAGTTGGATATGGTAGTTCAACACATCTCTACATGACTACTGAGTGTAACTTCCGCAGCTGCAAATCCACACCACACAAATAAACGCCGGAGCGTTACAGGAAGAAGGTAGAATAAGGGATAGTAACCGCGCTAAAGGAAACAAAATTTGTGTACAGCTGCAACTTCAAGTGTGACCACACCCCAATATACAGTTATAAATCAAGTCGCGCTATTAGTGAACAATGGAGATGCAAAGTCCATAAAAGTCCAACAATAAGTATAAACTCAGTTTCCGGACCAGACCCCTTAAGGATGTGTGCTTACCAAATAAGGTAAGATAAAATGCAGGTTCTCTATATTAGATCTTGTCACCTTGATGGAAGATCCGGACCAGTGTACTCGTGATGACTCAGTGGTCGTTGAATCATGAAATTAAATAAAGAACGCAATAGCGTAAAACCCAACACAAACGATTTATAGTGACTATGACACCACAGTGATCATTCAGTGATAGGCATGTAAAAATGGTGAATAACCTCCACCAGTGTGAATGTTCACAAATCAAAAATGATTGAAAAATTAAAATTAAAAATATATAATAAAAATCCATGCAAAGGACATGTGATATATACCCCTTACCAATGTGTAATAAGGGTTAACACCATAACAATAAAGTGTATCCTACACCAGCTGGAGTCGCCTCTTACCAAGCAGATATAGGTTAATTGCCAAAGTGAATAGGAAATATGGTGTAGATATTGCGTGCTGAACCTCCACCAGCTGAAATTGCCTCTTACCGTGTGAAATAAATGAACAAGCCAAAGTGTACCAAACACAATCCAGTGTACCACTTAAGAACCAGTGCCAGCTCACACCAGTAGGGGTCGCCTCTTACCACATTATGTTGTTAAACAAGCCTGTAGATAAATCAGACGTCCTGGATACCGACATTTGACCTGCAGTGTATTATAGCCCGGATATCTCCAGAGATAGTCAGGGTGTTTACCACCATAAAGAGAGAGAGACTCCCATAGCGTAAAACCACTTTTAAATTGATTAAAAAATGCAAATAAACTTACAATAGACCAGGAATAAGAGAGCCAAGAATGTAGCCGCCTCCCGGACGGCTCCGCTCGTCCGCACTCCCCGGTCGCAATCTGATGACGTCAGTACGCCGTGACCTAACGACGTTTCGTTGCAGATGACGTTTTCAAAAAAACGTCATCTGTGAGGAAACGTCGTTAGGTCACGGCGTACTGACGTCATCGGTTTGCGACCGGGGAGTGCGGACGAGCGGAGCTGTCCGGCCGGCGGCTACATCCTTGGCTCTCTTATTCCTGCTCTATTGTAAGTTTATTTGCATTTTTTAAATAAATTTAAAAGTGGTTTTACACTATGGGAGTCTCTCTCTCTTTATGGTGGTGAACACCCTGACTATCTCTGGAGATATCCGGGCTATAATACACTGCAGGTCAAGTGTCGGTATCCAGGACGTCTGATTTATCTACAGGCTTGTTTAACAACATAATGTGGTAAGAGGCGACCCCTACTGGTGTGAGCTGGCACTGGTTCTTAAGTGGTACACTGGATTGTGTTTGGTACACTTTGGCTTGTTCATTTATTTCACACGGTAAGAGGCGATTTCAGCTGGTGGAGGTTCAGCACGCAATATCTACACCATATTTCCTATTCACTTTGGCAATTAACCTATATCTGCTTGGTAAGAAGCGACTCCAGCTGGTGTAGGATACACTTTATTGTTATGGTGTTAACCCTTATTACACATTGGTAAGGGGTATATATCACATGTCCTTTGCATGGATTTTTATTATATATTTTTAATTTTTCAATCATTTTTGATTTGTGAACATTCACACTGGTGGAGGTTATTCACCATTTTTACATGCCTATCACTGAATGATCACTGTGGTGTCATAGTCACTATAAATCGTTTGTGTTGAGTTTTACGCTATTGCGTTCTTTATTTAATTTCATGATTCAACGACCACTGAGTCATCACGAGTACACTGGTCCGGATCTTCCATCAAGGTGACAAGATCTAATATAGAGAACCTGCATTTTATCTTACCTTATTTGGTAAGCACACATTCTTAAGGGGTCTGGTCCGGAAACTGAGTTTATACTTATTGTTGCACTTTTATGGACTTTGCATCTCCATTGTTCACTAATAGCGCGACTTGATTTATAAATGTGGAAGAAGGTGCTCTGGTCAGATGAAACCAAAATCAAACTTTTTGGCAACAATGCAAAACGTTATGTTTGGCGTAAAAGCAACACAGCTCATCACCCTGAACACACCATCCCCACTGTCAAACATGGTGGTGGCAGCATCATGGTTTGGGCCTGCTTTTCTTCAGCAGGGACAGGGAAGATGGTTAAAATTGATGGGAAGATGGATGGAGCCAAATACAGGACCATTCTGGAAGAAAACCTGATGGAGTCTGCAAAAGACCTGAGACTGGGACGGAGATTTGTCTTCCAACAAGACAATGATCCAAAACCTAAAGCAAAATCTACAATGGAATGGTTCACAAATAAACATATCCAGGTGTTAGAATGGCCAAGTCAAAGTCCAGACATGAATCCAATCGAGAATTTGTGGAAAGAACTGAAAACTGCTGTTCACAAACGCTCTCCATCCAACCTCACTGAGCTCAAGCTGTTTTGCAAGGAGGAATGGGCAAAAATTTTAGTCTCTCGATGTGCAAAACTGATAGAGACATACCCCAAGCGACTTACAGCTGTAATCGCAGCAAAAGGTGGCGCTACAAAGTATTAACTTAAGGGGGCTGAATAATTTTGCACGCCCAATTTTTCAGTTTTTTATTTGTTAAAAAAGTTTGCAATACCCAATAAATTTTGTTCCACTTCATGATTGTGTCCCACTTGTTGTTGATTCTTCACAAAAAATTACAGTTTTATATCTTTATGTTTGAAGCCTGAAATGTGGCAAAAGATCGCAAAGTTCAAGGGGGCCGAATACTTTTGCAAGGCACTGTATATATATATATATATATATATATATATATATATACACATATAAATATATATACAGGTGCAAGAAAAAGTATGTGAACCCTTTGGAATGATATGGATTTCTGCACAAATTGGTCATAAAATGTGATCTGATCATCATCTAAGTCACAACAATAGACAATCACAGTCTGCTTAAACTAATAACACACAAAGAATGAAATGTTTTTATTGAACAAACCATGTAAACATTCACAGTGCAGGTGGAAAAAGTATGTGAACCCTTGGATTTAATAACTGGTTGAAGCTCCTTTGGCAGCAATAACTTCAACCAAACGTTTCCTGTAGTTGCAGATCAGACGTGCACAACGGTCATTCTTGACCATCCCTCTTTACAGAACTGTTTCAGTTCAGCAATATTCTTGGGATGTCTGGTGTGAATTGCTTTCTTGAGGTCATGCCACAGCATTTCAATCGGGTTGAGGTCAGGACTCTGTCTGGGCCACTTCAGAAGGCGTATTTTCTTCTGTTTAAGCCATTCTGTTGTTGACTTACTTCTATGCTTTGGGTCATTGTCCTGTTGCAACACCCATCTTCTGTTGAGCTTCAGCTCGTAGAAAGATGGCCTTAAGTTCTCCTGCAAAATGTCTTGATAAACTTAGGAATTCATTTTTCCTTCGATGATAGCAATCTGTCCAGGCCCTGACGCAGCAAACAGCCCCAAACCATGATGCCCCCACCACCATACATCACAGTTTGGATGAGGTTTTGATGTTGGTGTGCTGTGCCTCTTTTTCGCCACACTGTAACGCTCATGCGTTTTTGTTAGTGGATGGATTTGCAGCTGCAGCATTGTCACACTCAGTAGTCGTGTAGAGATTCTGTTGAACAAACATATCCAACTCTCAGGACTTCATCACTGTGCACAGCCTGTTTATGCAATATACATACACTCAATCTGATGTTAATGGAGGGATAGTATATGTGAGAGTATATAGGTGAGAGACAGGCTATAGTATGGTGAGCACCTAGGAGTAGTATTAGGAGAGTGTTTAGGTGATGGTAGTAAGCAGATAGGTTCTAATGTCAAGTATAGTGCAGATGGTAGGGGACAGCAGATGGAGTATACAAGACAGTAACCTAGTGCAAGGATAGTTGATGGTAGTCCCAAGAGCTAACAGTCTATGCAGATGATAGGAAATAGCTTAGATAGAGATAGTCCTGGTATATGCAGTAGATGACAGTAGAAGTGCAGGTTAGTAAGGAATCCCCTGTGGGGTACTTATCACTAGATAGGTAGTAGTAACAAAGTTCAGTAGTGAGAGGTGATCCAGTAGCGAGATACAGATCGGCAGCGAGGTTCCGGTTCAGTTCAGGCAAAGGGAATAGCCAGCAGCTCCAGCTTCGCAAGAGAAGGTGCGGTGAACATGCGGTTTGAACGAGCAATGAGTGAGAGAAAGCCGGCGATTGAAATAGCCGCTCATAGCGGCGCTCGGCGATGATGTCATTGCCCTTAAAGGTGTATGCGTCCCATTTGGATAGCAAGATGGGACGCAATATTAAGAGAGAAATGTGGAAATAAGGGTACCAGAGGTACCAGAACATTACACACACATAGTGTTGTGTGTTTCTTCCAAACAACTCAACTTTGGTTTCATCTGTCCACAGAATATTTTGCCAGTACTGCTGTGAAACATCCAGGTGCTCTTGTGCAAACTGTAAACATGCAGCAATGTTTTGTTTGGACAGCAGTGGCTTCCTCTGTGGTATCCTCCCATGAAATCCATTCTTGTTTAGTGTTTTAGGTATTGTAGATTCGCTAACAGGGATGTTAGCATTTGCCAGTGACTTTTGTAAGTCTTTAGCTGACACTCTAGGATTCTTCTTCACCTCATTGAGCAGTCTGCGCTGTGCTCTTGCAGTCATCTTTACAGGACGGCCACTCCTAGGGAGAGTAGCAGCAGTGCTGAACTTTCTCCATTTATAGACAATTTGTCTTACCGTGGACCAGGGGCGTAACTACAGGGGTTGCAATCGCTACCGGGCCCCATGCTCCAGGGGGCCCGGTAGAAAACCAGTGCGTGAACTTCTAGGATCTCAAAGGTCACACTTGCGACCGGGCCCTGGCATTTCACCACTGTGGGGAGGCCCCAAGATTGCAGGAAGGGGGCCCACTGCAGAACTTGTGAAAGGATCCTGATGCGGGACCATAATAAAAGGCCATGCAATGAGATTAAAGAGCCCCAGGATTAGTGGGAAGAGCCCCGGGCTTGAAGGGAAGGGCCCCGGCCAGGGGTCTGGGGGGCCCTTCATGGTTTCTTGCATCGGGGCCCTGAAGGTTCTAGTTACGCCTCTGCCGTGGACTGATGAACAGCAAGGCTTTTAGAGATACTTTTATAACCCTTTCCAGCTTTATGCAAGTCAGCAATTCCTAATCGTAGGTCTTCTGAGAGCTCTTTTGTGTGAGGCATCATTCACATCAGGCAATGCTTCTTGTGAAAAGCAAACCCAGAACTGGTGTGTGTTTTTTATATGGCAGGGCAGCTGTAACCAACACCTCCAATCTCATCTCATTGATTGGACTCCAGTTGGCTGACATCTCACTCCAATTAGCTCTTGGAGATGTCATTAGTCTAGGGGTTCACATACTTTTTCCACCTGCACTGTGAATGTTTACATGGTGTGTTCAAATAAAACATGGCAACATTTTGTGTGTTATTAGTTTAACCAGACTGTGATTGTCTATTGTTGTGACTTAGATGATGATCATATCACTTTTTTTGACCAATTTGTGCAGAAATCCATATCATTCCAAAGGGTTCACATACTTTTTCATGCAGCTATATATATATATATATATATATATAAAACATATCCAGTAAAAAAAATGTAAAAAGTCAAATTTCTTCATTAGGCCAATAAGTATTCTGCTACCTTTTTTTGGTAAAAATAAGCGTATATTGATTGGTTTGCGCAAAAGTTATAGCGTCTACAATGGATATGGGATAAATTTATTGAATTTTTATTTATTTATTACTAGTAATGGTGGCGAGCAGCGACTTATAGCAGGACTGTGATATTGCGGGGGACAAATTGGACACTAACTGACACTTTTGGCACTTTTTTGGGAACCAGTGAAACATACAGTGATCAGTGCTAAAAATATGCACTGTCACTGTACTAATGACACTGCCTGGGAAGGGGTTAATATCAGGGGCAAACAAAGGGTTAACTATGTTCTAGCAAGCGTTTTTCTACAGTGTGGGAGGTACTTTTACTAGGGGAAAGCATGGATCCTTGTTTGCAGGAACACAGAATCCATGCTTCCTGTGCTGACAGAAGGGTAATCTGCCTTGTTTACATAGGCAGACTGCCTTGCTGCCTGTGTAACAAACGACCGGCGGGTGCCAGCAGACATTGAGTCTGCAGTACCCGCTGATCAGCTCCCGCTGTGTATAACCATAGCCGAAAGCAAGCCACCGCCAGCCCTGATTTGCGCCTGCTACCCAGAAGTGCAGGATCATGTATATATACCTGATCCTGCACACAGCAGTAAAACTGCTATAGGGCGGTCAGTAAGTGGTTAAAAACATTTACTGTTACTATAGATATAAATGAACATTTATTTTCTGTAGTTGGTCCTGTTTAACCTCTTCCCGCCAGCCGTACGCATATACTGTATGCAGCTGGCATACATGCAGGTGGGCTTTAACAACAACAGGTGGCAGATGTGGGGCCTATGTAAACATCTCTCTGTGCTTAGACCGCTCGCCCTGCATGCTTACCGGCGGGTACTAGAAAGCTCCCAATGCATTCCTGTGATTGGGAGATTTCTGGTTATGTGACCACTGTGACAGCCAATCACAGCGCTCACATGATCAGAATGCCGGCCTCCTAACATTTAGAACCTCTTAAAGGGCCAGGAGGTGGCAGCAGGAAGGGGTTAAAATGACATTAAAATTCTATTACAAAGCACTGCAAAGTTTTTTTATGTTCAATTTTGTGCTTCTTTTAAATTTGAAATGTGTAAATATATGATTCATGTGTAAAATATAACCAAACAAAATAGAAAACTACCAAAACAAAGTGATGGTTAATTAAATAGAAACAAGCAAAGAAAAAAGAATCATTAGGAAAACATAGTTGAATAGAGAAGGAGAATAAGGAGTTAATTAGGGCTTAATAGGGTAAACTAAGGGCTAATACAGGGTTAAACACAACAGCATTTTATTTTTATTTTTTTAACTTTTTTTTTACTTGTCAGATTGCTTTAACTGACATCTTCTACAGATGGAAACTCACCCCTTTTTTCTGCTGATGATTGAAACAGAATAGATACAAAAGTAAGAATGTTACTCTGTATCTTTCTATTTCCCTGTGAACAGTGTTGCTGATAAACACTTAGATATCATTTTTTTGACAGCTGCAGCCAGTGCCATCTTAAGAGTATTAAAGGTCCCCAGGCAATGCAGTGCACTGGAACCCTGCCTACACAATCACCCACGAAAATAAAATGCAAATTATCAATAAGGCGGGATTTATTGGTACAGCAGTGCCAGGCTAATGACATCTTCCAAGTTCAGCGGCTGGATCTGGTGAACACACACGGACGGGAGTCAGACTAGACTTTCCTGTGTGTGCCTATTCCCATGGAGGTGGACAGACATACCTGCACTTGTGGGCTCCGCCTCCACGGCCCAAGTGGCCTGGTAGGAGCCCAGGGCCGACAGGCGCTTGCCACTTGCTAAGTTTAGCGGCAGGATGCACATGGGAATCGGGACTAATGCTTGGCTAGGGCTGGGTTGCTGGGCAGGTGGGGCCCCCCGGGCAAGTGGGGCCGCTGGGCAGCTGCCCAGCATGCCCATTCGGTAAGATGGCCCTGGCTGCAGCTGCCAGAGCTGATCTATGCACACAGCAACTCCAGCTTTGGTTAATGGGAGGTGAGAATTGTTGGAGAGTGGCTGGGGGCAGCAGGGCAGATAGACTGGACATACTACATGTATCCTGTGTACTATGATGACATTTTTTTCACGTGTGTAGCACGTCCTATTTATTGAACTATTTAAGCCTATGTTTTCCAGCTAACTATGACCCTCAGTGGGACCATAGATTTTTCAGTAGCTCAGATCTTAGATTCTCATTGTAAATTTGAAGGCATTCCTTCACCTGTCACAGCAAGAAAGTGCTGAAAGAAGTGGTGGAGTAGTAAGTTAAAAAAAAAGGAGTTGTGCTAGCAATAATAATGATCATTAAATAATTTCTATTATGACATAATTGTTAGTACATGTCGGTGCTCACAGGGGTTTTGAGTACTATCTGGAGGAATAGACAAGGGTCTAAGTTTAAAGGGTAAATTCACCTTTTCACTAAAAATGAAAAAGTGAACTAATTTCAATTATCCTGGACCCCACTACACTGAAACTGTGATGCCCCATGCTGTCACACAGCCCCAGAGTGAGTATCCATCATAATGATCACAATAGCAAGTTCTCAATGGACAGCTGAGTGACGTGATCCTGCTTACCAATGGGAAGCCCAGCTGAGGCTTCTTCTTCTGGTAAGGTGTCCCAGAGGAAAGAAGCACTTCTCTTTGTCAGCACAGTCATTGGTCGCACTGACTAATGATGAGTGCTTGCTATTGCTATGATGCATAGTTGCTCCGAGGCTTTGAATCACAGTGTATGGACTGCTACACCGGCAGCACAGGCATCTCAGCTGCTAGGTACAGAGGGAATCGGAAGAATTTAGCATTAGTTCACCTTACATTTGCCATTAAATGGTGAACTTACCCTTTAAGGTCAGAGCAGTGGCACAGCAAGAGAAAGCCAAGAGGCTGGTGAAGTATTTTGTTTGCCAATGAAGGAGAAATACTGAATAACCCCTGCAATGGTAATCTTTTTTGTGTGCTTACAATCTATTTTTAATAAAAGTGTGCAAGAAAAGCCCTTAAAAATAAGATATTGGCGACAGCCTTCCCAGAAGAGTTGAAGCTGTTATAGCTGCAAAGGGTGGGCCAACTCAATATTGAACCCTACGGTCTAAGACTGGGATGCCATTAAAGTTCATGTGCGTGGAAAGGCAGGCGTCCCAATACTTTGGACAATATAGTGTATATACCCTGCTCAAAAAAATTAAAGGAACACTTTTTAATCAGAGTATAGCATCAAGTCAATTAAACTCCTGGGATATTAATCTGGTCAGTTAAGTAGCAGAGGGGATTGTAAATCAGTTCCAGTTTTGTTGGTGTTATTGAAATTAACAACAGGTACATTAGATGGACAACAATGAGACAACCTCCAAAACAGGAATGGTTTTACAGTTTGAGGGCACTGACATTGTTTTTCCCTATTCATCTTTTCTGACTGTTTTTCACTAGTTTTGCATTTGGCTACAATCAGTGTCACTACTGGTAGCTTGAGGCGATACCTGGACCCTATAGAGGTTGCACAGGCAGTCCAACCCCTCTGGGATGGCACATCAGTACGTGCCATTGCCAGAAGGTTTTCTTTGCCTCCACAGTCTCAAGAGTATGGAGGAGATTCCAGGAGGCACGCAGTTACTATAGGAGAGCTGGACAGGGCAGCAAAAGGTCCTTAACCCATCAGCAGGACCAGTATCTGCTCCTTTGGGCAAGGAGGAACAGGATGAGCACTGCCAGAGCCCTACAAAATGACCTCCAGCAGGCCACTGATGTGAATGTCTCTGACCAAACAATCAGAAACAGACTTCAAGCCTGAGGGCCCGACATCCTCTAGTGGGCCCTGTGCTCACTTCCCGGCACCATGGAGCTCAATTAACATTTGCCATTAATCACTAGAATTGCCAGGTCTGTCACTGGCACCCTGTCCTTTTCACAGATAAGAACAGGTTCACTCCACCCTGAGCACATGTGACAGACATGAAAGGGTCTGGAGAAGCCGTGGAGAACGTTATGCTGCCTGTAACATTGTTCAGCATGACAAGTTTGGTGGTGGGTCAGTGATGGTCTGGGAGGCATATCCATGGAGGGATGCACAGACCTCTACAGGCTAAACAATGGCACCCTGACTGCTATTAGATATCAGGATGAAATCCTTGAACCCATTGTCAGACCCTATGCTGGTGCAGTGGGTCCTGGGTTCTTCCTGGTGCATGACAATACCCGGCCTCGTGTGGCAAGAGTATGCAGCCAGTTCCTGGAGGATAAAGGAGTTAATATCATTGAATGGCCTCCATACTCACCTAATCTAAATCCAATAGAACATCTCTGGGACATCATGTTTCGGTCCATCCAATGCCACCAGGTTGCACCTCGGTCTGTTGTGATGCTCAGTGAGGCCCTGGTCTCACCCCAGGGCACCATTCCTCGTCTCATTAGAAGCATGCCCCGACGTTGTCTAGAATGCATACAAGCACGTGGGGGCCATACAAACTACTGAGTACCATTTTGAGTTTCTGCATTGAAATTTCAGCAAAATGGATTAGCCTGCTGCATCATTTTTTCACTTTGACTTTCGGGGTGTCTTTGAATTCCGCCCTCTGTAGGTTGATAATTTTAATTTCCATTAAACCATGTGGCATCCTTTCATTCCTAACACATTACCCAGGCCATATCAGTATAGATACCCAGCATGATGTTCGTCCCTATTGAGATAGTGATGTGTTTTCAAAGTGTTCCTTTAATATTTTCGAGCAGTGTGTATATATATATATACTGTATATACACATTATATATATATATATATATATATATATATATATACATATATATATAAAGTATATACACACATAATTGCATATGAATCCCATACAATATTGTGCAAGTCAGGAGAAAAGTGATCTTTACAAGGATAGACAAACCTCATAGCGTCCTATTAAAAAAAGTTCAGAATTTTTATTAAAAATGTCCATATCAGTATAGATATCTAGCACGATGTTTGTCCCTATTGAGATAGTGATGTGTTTTGAAAGTGTTTCTTTAATATTTTTGAACAGTGTCTATATATATATGTACACACACCATAGCATATGAATCCCATACAATATTGTGCAAGTCAGGAGAAAAGTGATCTTTACAAGGATAGACAAACCTCATAGCTGCCTCCCTCACATTTATTTTAAAATTGGTGCCAACATATAGAGCAGGGGTGGGGAACCTTTTTTCTGCCAAGGGCCATTTGGGTATTTATAAAACCATTCGGGGGCCGTACAAAATTATCAACTTAAAAATGCGCCTGTTATATTTGGTCAAACATTTAATTAACTCACCCCTAATGTGATGGCTGCAACTGCTTCTCTTTGGTGAGGTGTGTGAGGTTAGCTGGTATTGATGATGTTGCTACTCGCAACAGGTTTCCCAGGTTTGCGTCGGTCAGTCTGGAGCGCAGTCGACTTTTTTGTGGTGGTAAGTTTTGAAAAGAACTGCTGGCAGGTACTGCTGGTGGGTACTGCTGGCTCAGGCTGGTATTTCTGGCTTGTACTGTGCTGCGCCTGCGAGTACTGATGGATGGCTGGCTCAGGCTGATACTGCTGGGGGTACTGCTGGCTGGTACTGCTGTGGGTACTGCTGACTCAGGCTGGTACTGTGCTGTAGGTACTGCTGGCTGGTACTACTGTGGGTACTGCCGACTCAGGCTGGTACTGTGCTGTAGGTACTGCTGGCTGGTACTGCTGTGGGTACTGCTGGCTCAGGCTGGTACTGATGGCTGGTACTGTGCTGTGGGTACTGCTGGCTGGTACTGCTGGCTCAGGCGGGTACTGCTGTGGGTACTGCTGGCTCAGGCTGGTATTGCTGGCATGTACTGCTGGCTGGTACTGTGCTGTAGGTACTGCTGGCTGGTACTGTTTTAGGTACTGCTGACTCTGGCTGGTACTGCTGGTTCTGCTGTGTGTACTGCTGGCTCTGGCTGGTACTGCTGGTTCTGCTGTGTGTACTGCTGACTCTGGCTGGTACTGCTGGTTCTGCTGTGTGTACTGCTGGCTCTGGCTGGTACTGCTGGCTAGGAGAAGTGTAGCAGCGCCACGCTGGAGGAAGAGGTGATGTTTCCTGTATTGGTCACAGGCGGAGTGCATTTGATATCACTCCGCCTGTGACTCGCTCAGACTGTAATAACGGAGCAGGAACTATATAGGAAGCATCAGCTCCATTCTGACAGATCAGCTGAGAGACACAGACTCAGTTGCATGGGGGGCCAGACCAGATGACTTCAGGGGCCGCATACGGCCCCCGAAACGTAGGTTCCCCACCTCTGATATAGAGGCTGATTTATTTTAAAAAAATTCCGAATTTTTATTTAAAAAAAGCAAGAATATTCGGTTCAACTACTCAATCATTTGAAAATCATTTGCATATTATTAGGTATTCAAAATGAACAAGAATTTGCTTTTCATATGACTTGATAATTAAAGTGAATATTCACATTCATTTTTTTTGAGTGTCGATTATCAAATTAGCTCAATACTATAACTCTTCACATTGAGCCACTCATATTGTATATCTTTCTCACTCTTTATCTATCTCTGCTGTCATTATAACATATTGTATGGTGTATATGTGTGTACATGTTAATTGGCATTTGGATTATTTCAGAAAGCAGTCTGCATAGACATTTACCAACATATTATTCAATGGAGCTAATTGATGTTAGCCAAGTGACTGGTGACAGTTGTGCTTGGATTCTCATACAGCACTGTGTGACTGCAGCATGCTCAGACATAATTGCAGTTATTATACATGTCCCTGGCACCACATGACCATATAAGGTAAAGTCATACTGATGTTCCATTACCAGCACAACAGACTTTGAATAAAGGCATTTACATATGGGTGGATCAAATTGCTATATGACAGACCCTGATTATTCAAAGAAAAACTACAATAACTAAAAATAAAGATATAAAAATACCCTCTACCTACGCACTCTGGATAAATTCAACAATTTATATCATACAATGTGTACAAAATAAATGTTACATTTGTAAAATATAACAAATGACTGTATTTGAATGTGACAAATTATACAAAAAAATATTGTGAAGCAGCTGGTTGGAAGGCATGCCAAGCCTAAAGTGAGTGAAATAACAAAATTAGAACCGCGCTCCCTTTAAAAACAAAATCTTCAACATTTCATGCGTTTATTTTATTATTTACCTTTCAAAGCATAATGATTTTAGCCAATTTTTTAAAAAATTGAAAAGTGTACATGTTTAAAAATCAATTATCAATTTTTTTTTAATGATGTTAAAAAATCATTTTTTTCCATAAAAATTATTTAACACAATATTCTTCTATAACTCTTAGTTTGCAAAGCATGTAAGAAAATGCTTCTAGTAAGAAACCTGAACATTGCCTCCATCTATGTGGTAGTCTGTATAAATGGACTAACTAAAATAACAGAAATGGATATACAGATAGACATTGTACTTAAAGAGGAGCTTCAGTTTCTTCCCAAAAAAACAAAAGTCAGCAGCTACAAATACTGTAACTGCTGACTTCTAATAAAAGGACACTTACCTGTACAGGGATCCAGTTATGTCCTCACCCGAGCCGATTCTTCATTCGGCTTTTTGTCCAGGTTTTAGCATCTTAAAGCAGTAGTAAACCACATCTATTTTTTGTTTTCATTTGAACCCTGCAAGGTGATGTCATAATGTGTTAGTATGCATTGCATACTAGCACATTATGTTAAACTTACCTGAAAACAAAGCCTTCCACCATCGAGCTGTCACCACTGCAGGTGCTTCCATCTTCACCCTGTCTTCCTTCTGGGTCCGTGGACTGTGTGATTGGCCGCAGCTGCGATGATGTCACTCCTGCGCATGAATGCGGGAGCCGTTGTTAACAGTACAAGACTCTGAAGGAACAGCCCGGGTTTGCCGTTCCTTCAGAGCGCATGCGCTGGTGACATCACCGGCTGTATGTACAGTAAATATCTATTATATATTATATATATATTCACAGTACCTATAGGTAAGCCTTATTATAGGCTTACCTATAGGTACAAGTCAGAGATGGGAGTTTACTTCCATGGTGATCCGAGCAAAAGTGGATGAACTTGTTAACAGGTACCCGCTTCCCCCCCCCAAAAACAATCATGTGCCAAAATGTAAGGGGGGACTTTTTGGCGATTTAGCAGCTAAGAAGGGTATCTAAATAGGACTGTTCAATAGGCAGCAGCGTTAGATCTAGGTGCACTTTTCAAAGGAAACCTTTGTCAGACCTGGCAGACACACCATAACCCTGTGGTTTTTACTTACTGTAGCTCTGCCAGTAGAGACCTCTGTAGTGTGAACACTAGAAGCAGCATGTATCGCTAATCGCTAAGCAAAGAGTGCATTTTGAGCAAAAATTTGCCACAACTCATGTAATTGGGGGGGGGGGGGGGGGTACAAGACCATAAAAAGATTTTAAATATGCGGGTTTCAGTTTGGCTTTAAAGCTCGCCATACATGGATCAAAACTCGACATATTTAGCAGGGACCAGCCGAATTCCAATCCATCTAATGGCGGGCTAGTTGTACCCAAGTCAATGTCATTACTGCAAGCGGCTATAGCCGTTAGCAGTAACCATTGTATTCTGCCGGCTGGGAAGGCTCCCTGTGCCCACAAAGCCATGGCGGAAGGAAAGAAAATCGGTTCATCTATGACTTGCCTTAGACAGATCTATCTATGCTAGGAGTAATGGATGGGCAGTATTTCATGGAGTCATTCAGCTCTCTGTAATCTCTGTAATATTTACCTTTAATCTGATATCTAATGCTCTTTAGCCACTTGCCGACCAGCCCCTGTAGTTTTACTGCGGCAGGTTGGCTCTGTCCCGCCAAATGACATACCTGTGCGTCACTTCATGGGACCGCTAGCAGGCTAGCCATTGGCCACAGGGGCAGCCAATCAGAGGGTCCGGCAGCCACGGCTACCACCGGGCACCTGTAATTGCTCCCCGTGGAGACAGAACGGCGCTCTGCCATTGTAAACACAACACACCACTGTTCTGTCAGTTATGAACACAGTGGACCAGTGTTCCTCTTATTTAGGAACACTGGTCTCTGTGTATGTGCAGCAAGCCCACCCCCCCCCACAGTTAGAAGGCACCCCCTAGGGACACATTTAACTCTTTGATGGCCCCTGGTGCTAACACCTTTCCTGCCAGTGTCATTAGTACAGTAACAATGTATATTTTTAGCACTGATTACTGTAGCAATGTCACTGGTGCCCCAAAAGTGTCAAATATGTCAGTTAGGTGCCCGATCTGTCCGCTGCAATGTTGAAATCCCGCTAAAAAATCTCTGATCACCGCCATTACTAGTAAAAAAATAAAAATTACATCTTTCCCCTAGTTTGTAGGCGCAATATCTTTTGCGCAAACCAATCACTATACACTTATTGGGATTTTTTTTTTAGCAAAAATATGTAGCAGAATACAAATTGGCCTAAAATGATGAAAAAAATTAGATTTTTAGTGTTTTTTTTTTATTAGGAATGTTATATAGCAAAAGTAAAAAATATTGTTTTTTTTTCTCAGAATTGTGGCTCTTTTATTGCCTATAGCGCAAAAAAAAAAAAAAGAAAAAGTCGCAGAGGTGATCAAATACTACAAAAAGAACACTCTGTTTGTGGGGAAAAACGGACATCAATTGTTTTTTGGGTACAGCGTCGCACGAGTGCGCAATTGTCAGTTAAAATAACGCAGTGCCGTATCACAAAAAATGGCCTGGTCATTAAGGGGGTAAATCCTTTCCGGTCTAGAAGTGGTTAAAGTGGTTCTTATGGGTCATTTACACTTGTGGTTGGGGCAGTTGGATTGCTATTTTAACGCCCCCCCCCCCCCCCTTAAGCTGCAAAGGCAGGCAGACAGGGGTTTTTTTCGTACAATTCCGGAAATCAGATGGCAGCCAGGCTTTTTCTGGGTTATTTTCATGTTTCTGATCATGCGTGGTCTTTGTCTATCGATTTTTAGCAAACGCATACAATACTGATTAAACGATTGCCGTTCCCTAGGCTATCGTACGACAGAAGTTTTCTTGTTTGTCCCTTCGGATTTTGTTGGAAGAAATGTTGTGATTGGCTGTCGAAAGCGGTGTACTAATGATCAGATTATCGTGCGATCAATTCGAAAGCTATTTTTTTTTCGTACAATTATCTGATCGTGTGTACGGGACATAAGTCTTTTTCTTACATACATGACTAAACCGTGTCCTTCTTTGTTATTTCAGAAAGTTGGGAAGTATGTCATTGTTTTGCACAGACAGAGGTCCTGCAGTACTGCCAGGGCTGCTGATAGGGGGGGACCACCAGCCCTCCTTTAGGGGGCCCCAACAGCATGGGGAATCGGTGTGGTTGGGCGGAGGGGCAAATAAAGAAGGAAGCCCTGTGTAGCTCTCTGCAGCAACTGAAAGCCAGTTTCTCCCCCTTCCTGCCAGCTTTTACCTGTTGCAGGGAGAGACACAGACACAGGACATCATTCCTGTAATTGCTTCACCGACCCCCTCCCTGTTCTGCCTGCTTCTGACCCCCCTTCCTGTCTGCCCCCCTTTCAATAGGCGCTTTTACACTGCATAGTACGGCTCGGTTTGGCGCTTTTCCACTGCATGGTACTGCATGGTACGTGTTAGAACAGTTCGGTACGGTTTGGTACAGCGACGCTTTTCCACTACATGGTACGGCTCGGTATGGCTCGCTTAAACATTACCACCTCGGTTGGGGTTCCAAGCGGGCCGTACCTATACCATATCCCACAATCCTTTGCATGCAGCCTTGATTGTTTGTCACTACTAGCCACTGATTGGTCAGAGAATCGTTGTAATCCCACCCACTTACTACTTTAGTGGAAAAGCAAACCGAGCTAAGTAAGAGCCTATAAAGTGCTGAAACATGCCGACTCTTACCACGCAGTGGAAAAGCAAACTGAGCCGAGTAGAGCCTATACAGTGCTGAAACATTCCGACTCGTACCACGCAGTGGAAAAGCAAACTGAGCTGAGCAGGGCCAAGCAGTGCTGAGTGGAGCCAAGCCGGTACTTGCAGTGGAAAAGTGTGTTGCCCCCCTCCCGCAGCGCTGCAGGCTTCCCTTTCCTGTAAAAAATAAATATTAATAATTAAACATTATTAAATATTGTAAAAAATTGTAAAATATAAGAATTTTTAACATTTTTAACATTTAACCTCCCTGGCGGTATGATTCTTTCGGATTTTAGGTGCTGAAAGCGGTACCATTATTTTGCATGTAATTCTTGAGAATGAGCAGCCCAAACCAACTATTTACATATTTTTTTTTTTTTTTACTGTGCGTTCTTCTTTATAACATCTTGGGTATGATAAAGTTTGAAACACAAAATCATAAATTTTAATATAATAAAAAACTATAAATAAGTTAAAGTATGTATGTATTTATACATATATATATATATATATATACTGTATATAGATATATATATTATATATATACATATACGTATATATATATATAAATATATATATATATCTATATATATATATATATATATATATATACGTGTGTATGTATGTATATATATATATATATATATACATACGTATATATATATATATATATATACACATAAAAAGTACAGTAAAACTGCAGGGAAGGGCACTTGGGGGCAATGTAATGTGAATTTATTTTATTTTGAATGGTATCAGTGTGTTTGGTGTGTTTTACATTTGAATTTGCCGCCGGTTCCACCCCCCTGCGAACGTCACGTCTCAGGAGACGGAAGCCGGGGCACGGAGAGGATCGGGAGGAAGATCCGCCGCCGCATACCGCTCGCATACATCGCTGGATCTCGGTGACAAGGTAAGTAACCTCTTTTACAGAATCCAGCGATGCTTCTGGCGTTACCCCGAGTGTGGCTCGGGGTTACCGCTTTTGGCTCTGAAATGTAACCCCTGAGCCACGCTCGGGAATACCGCTAAGAAGGTTAAAAAAGCTATATATTTAAAAAAAAAATGTAAAAAAACAATTAAAAAAGGGCTAATTCACACAGGTTCTCAGTTATATTTGTGTCTGCTAGTAATGATTTTAGTGTATATTAAGTGAAAATATTGTCTTGATAAATTTGGGGGGGGGGGGGGGGCTGCCAGGTAGGCTGTATGGGGCCCCGTGATTTCTAACAGCAGCCCTGAGAACTGCCTCCCTGCTGGGGGTGTCTGATAATTATAAAAAGTTGGTAAGTGACAAAATCTGTTGGTTTCCACTTGATATAAAAGGGAAATATCTTTGTTCTTCAGTCTTATCCTGTAGATGCAAAGTTTAAACAAAATCCTTTCTCAAACCTGCTAAGAATACCAGCTAGCAAACATACATACACTGCCATCCACTCTCTAAGATATTCACATATTTTAAGCTACGAATGCTTGGCAGATGCAAATAACCTCTGTGACATCAATTAGTAGGAAAAAAAAAAAAGTTGTTCCCTATATGAATAGAGAATTTCCAAGCACAAATCCTTCACAGAAAGAATTACATTTGGGGCTTATCCCCTTCCAGACTGCTGGTCTGTGAGCGTTTGCAGTTCGCTGGGATGAAGCTTTGATGTGATTGTCAGTTCACCTGAAGGTTTCTGAATTTGTTTAAGCAAATTCTCCCAGCAAAAATCAGCAGTGTAGGAAAATCTGTTCTGACAGTGTTTAGTTAAAGGATGCCTGGGTAGCGTGTGAGTGCTGAAGCCGCCCCAGGGAACTTTGCAAAAAAAAAGGTGTATGCAAATGAACTTGTGAAAAAGCCAATGTATCCTACAATTGGTGATAATGTTTAGTTAGGAAAGCGGTGTGCTGAACACAGGGCAACAACAGGCTACAACAGAAACATTCCAACCCCAACCAACCTTATCAAATCAGGGTCCACAAAAAGGAACTGCATTTCTCTCCGTTTCCTGACATTCTCGGAAATGGGTTGAACGCACATTTACAGTGTGAAAGGGCAGATGGCTTCTTTGTGTATTGAACTTGCCGACCGCCTAACTGTAGATATACGTCACAATTTTGATGTTAACCACTTCTGGACCGGAAGGATTTGCCCCCTTAATGACCAGGCCATTTTTTGCGATTCGGCACTGCGTTACTTTAACGGACAATTGCGCGGTCGTGAAACGCTTTACTCAAATAAAATTGATGTCCTTTTTTCCCCCCATAAATAGAGCTTTCATTTGATCGCCTATGCGATCTTTATTTTTTGCACTATAAACCAAAAATGGCGACAATTCTGAAAAAAAAAAAAAAAACAGTAATTTTCATATTCTGCTATATAACATTCCCAAAAATTCTTTTAAAAAACATAGTTTTTTAACATTTTAGGCCAATTTGTTTTCTGCTACATATTTTTGGTAAAAAAAAAAACCTGCAATAAGTGTATTTTAATGGTCAAGGTTGGAGCAGCGCCAAAGAGTGCATTCATATATAAATAAAATATATATATAAATAATATATATTAAAATATAAAAAGTCCCAGAGTCCATATAAAGCAGGGAAGAAAGGAAGAAATCAATCCCGATTGACCGATCACCAGTGTGTGTGGCAGGAAAGGAAAACCTAATTTCACCCTGTGATGGCAATCCGGGCTCCTTACCAGAAGGTTTGACCCTCCTTTTACAGAGCGGTCAAACTAGCGCCAGCAAGATAGCAATACACTTGATGCAAATGGATGGATCCTTCTCAGCTCCCCCAGCTTAATAGGACTTCACTCCTCCAATAGGAAGTACAATAAAAGGGTCCCTCTGCACTGTCGGTACGAATTGCTTCAGAAGGACAGAAAAGGGCCAATAGTGTAGTAGGTCTTATACAGATAACTTTATTAAAAGTATTGCACTTACATAAAATCACTGTAGGATCAGCATGTAAAATAATTCAACTGCGGTTCGTGTAGAGCGAAAAAAAGAGAGTGTAGAGCGATTGGTTTGCACAAAAAAGTTATCGCGTCTATGAAGATTTATGTCATTTTTATTGTTTTTTTTTACTAGTAATGGGGGCGATCTGCGATTTTTTGCGGGACTGCGACATTTTGGCGGACAGATCGGACCCTTAACTGACATTTTTGACACTTTTGGGGGTACCAGTGACATTACTACAGTAATCAGTACTAAAAATATGCACTGTTACTGTAACAATGACACTGGCAGGGAAGGGGCTAACACTGTGGGTGATCAAGGGGTTAAATGTGAGCCTAGGGGAATGATTCTAACTGTATGGGGGCAGGGCTTGTGAAATGTCCATAGAGACCTGTGATCCTACATAGAAGGAAATTTTGTGTGCACTATTTTAAGGCTAACTTTACTGTTTTGTTTTTTAATTCATTAAAGTGGTTTTTTCCCCAAAAAATGTCATTTGAAACACTGCTGCTCAAATACAGTGTGACATAAAATATTGCAATGACCGCCATTGTATTTTTTAGAGTCTCTGCTAAAAATGTGGGTTCTAAGTAATTTTCTAGTAAAAAAAAATACATATTTTTACTTGTAAACAACAAATGTCAGAAAAAGCCAGGGTCAGCAAGTGGTTAATAAGTAGAATGTTGAGTAACACTGGCTAGACCTTAAGAAGGAACTTCACTCTTGTTAGAAAAAAATAAAACTCATTAGCTACAAATACTGTAAGCAACTAACACTAAGACCCCGCTCACACTGGGGCGACTTGTCAGGCGACCTGGTCGCCTGACAAGTCGCCGTGGGTCGGCTGCCATAGAGTAGCACAGGACCCGTTCTAATAGGAGCGACACAAGTCGCTCCGACTTAGAAAAAGGGTCCTGAGCTTCTTTGGGGCGACCGGGAGCGACCTGCATTGACTTCAATGATATGAAGTGCGTGCCGGCCGCTCCGAGGTCGCGGTGCGAGCTGCGCACCGCGACTTCATAGGTCGCCCCCGCAAGTCGGGTCACGCCTGTGTGAACCAGCTCTTACCAGGCAATGGAGTCCTGCGCTGTCCTCCCTGCCGTTGATTCTTTGCTGGGCTTCTGATTTTCGATGATGCCATCTTGAGAGCTAGCTGTGATTTCCTGATGTTTCACAATTGACTCCCCACTGCATGTGTATGAGGCATGACAGCGCTGTGGGACTGGTCCCATAACTTTCTGGGACATGTGGTGTGCCCCAGGAGACTGCGGGTGCGGGGCAGTGGGGGGGGGGGGGGGTGCCCTATATATTGCACAAAGGCTGGAAACGTTAGATATTAATTATTATTTTTATGAAGGTCAGCTTTGAAGTCTATGTAGAGCCTAACAATGAACTTTTTTTCCTGTTTTCTCCCATTTGATCTGTTAAATATACCTTTAAACGTGTTTTAGTATAAATGTTCAATAAGGGCAAAAAATACCCGTTGATCCTGCCAGAAATGTTGTGAGCTGGTAACTTTCTGTGCTGTTTTTCTGTGCTGCACTCTAAGCAGTGCACGGTTCCCAACTACCTCTGTGGCCTACAGGCAGTCCCCAGGTTATGAACAAGATAGGGTCTGTAGGTTTTGTGTGTAAGATGGAACAGGTACACTTTTTAAGTGTAACTCCAGCCAAAAAAATATATTTTTATGTTTTTTAGATAGCATAGGGAAGGGTTAAGGTTTGTTTTGCTGTCTGTACCCCTCTTCAGACGATTGCACCTCACTTTCTGTCCGTATGACAACTGGATTTTGAAAATTTTGGGTTGTTGTGCAAACAAGGATTAGTGATAAAGCTTCATTGGAGACACTTTTTTCCCATGAGAACTCTTACAGGAGTGAATTTCCCTTCCTAGGGGATGATTTCTCCTCACCTCCTGTTGTCTCTCTCATATGTAAGTATGTAAGTCAGGTGTGTGTAACTCAGAGACTGCCTGTACAGAACACTTTCCATCTGTTATGGAAAAGAGGAAAGGGATAGGCGTTCTTTTGTTCTAACACATTTCCTTCCTAGGGTGACAACGCTGTTTCCCCACTGATACTGTGCAGTTAGCAGAGTTGTATAAAGTACTTGAAACCCATACTTGAGTAAAAGTACAAGTGCTCGATCAAAAAGTGACTTAAGTAGAAGTGGAAGTGCTCAATCAAAAAGTGACTTAAGTAGAAGTACTAAAGTATTCAACATTTTTTGTACTTAAGTATTGCAAGTAGTTTTTTTTTAAATTTTGCTACTCAAGTACTGAAAGTAAAAGTACCAGTAGTTTTTAAAAAAAATTTGCTACTCAAGTACTGAAAGTAAAAGTACAAGTACTGTGTTATGTAGTTATTAAAGAAAGAAGTCAAAAGGTTATTAAAGTTAAAGTTATTAAAGTTAAAGTTATTAAAGAAAGAAGTCAAAAGTACACATGACATTATGCACATATTTTTGAGCTTCATGAAACCTGCCATCTACTGTTCTGGCAGTGGTAATTTTTATAATTGTAACAAGTAACTATGCAGCACAAAAAAAAATATCGGAGTAGAAGTAATGAAATCATTGAAAAAATGTAGTGAAGTAGAAGTAGGAGAAAAAAATTCTACTCTAGGAAAGTACTTAAGTACAGTAGTGAAGTAGTTCTACTTCGTTACTATACATCTCTGGCAGTTAGTACACATTGTCACCCTAGGACAGAAAGGGGTGTATTTATAAAAGATTTGCATAGCAATTTGAAAGTGCATGTACATTTGTTTTATAGGAATTGGACAAAAAACTCAAACATTAATAGGCTTTATTCTGTGGCAGATGAATGTTTTTCATTCATTTAAAATGGGAAATACTGCATTTGGCCACTAGATGATGCTAAGAATCAGGAATAAAAAGACCCCAAAGTACTGTGTTTTTCACTCCATAAGACACACACCCCCCCCCCCCCACCCAAAAAAAAATGGGGGGAAATGTCTGTGCGTCTTATGGAGAAAATACTGACTAAATATCTACATGTTGGGTACCAGGCGGTCCGCACACACTGATCCCGAGTCTCCCCGCTGTGGCCCCGTGTCTCCCCGCGGTTTCCTGGCTCCCAGCTCAGCAGTCACTTTCTAGAACGGAGCCGCTACTTCCTGTATAGGGCCGGCTCACAGGCGGAGTGATATCAGATGCACGGCGGAGTGATATCAGATGCACTCCGCCTGTGACAGGAGGAGCCATACGCATGCAAGCAAATCTCTGCAAGTACCCACTACCGTATACAGTGTATATATATATATATATATATATACATCTATATATGTATATGTGTGTATATATATATATATATATATATATATATATATATATATATATATATATATTACATATATTTTTTATATTTATACATTATATATACATTTTATATATATATATATATATATATACAGTATCTCACAAAAGTGAGTACACCCCTCACATTTTTTTAAATATTTTCTTATATCTTTTTATGTGACAACACTGAAGAAATTACACTTTGCTACAATGTAAAGTAGTGAGTGTACAGCTTGTATAACAGTGTAAATTTGCTGTCCCCTCAAAATAACTCAACACACAACCAATAATGTTTAAACCGCTGGCAACAAAAGTGAGTACACCCCTAAGTGCAAATGTCCAAATTGGGCCCAAAGTGTCAATATTTTATGCGGCCACCATTATTTTCCAGCACTGCCTTAACCCTCTTGGGCATGGAGTTCACCAGAGCTTCACAGGTTGCCACTGGAGTCCTCTTCCACTCCTCCATGATGATATCATTGAGCTGGTGGATGTTAGAGACCTTGCGCTCCTCCACCTTCCATTTGAGGATGCCCCACAGATGCTCAATAGGGTTTAGGTCTGGAGACCTGCTTGGCCAGTCCATCACCTTTACCCTCAGCTTCTTTAGCAAGGCAGTGGTCATCTTGGAGGTGTGTTTGGGATCATTATCATGTTGGAATACTGCCCTGTGGTCCAGTCTCTGAAGGGAGGGGATCATGCTCTACTTCAGTATGTCACAGTACATGTTGACATTCATGGTTCCCTCTATGAACTGTAGCTTCCCAGTGCCAGCAGCACTCATGCAGCCCCAGGCCATGACACTCCCACCACCTTGCTTGACTGTAGGCAAGACACACTTGTCTTTGTACTCCTCACCTGGCAGCCGCCACACACGCTTGACACCATCTGAACCAAATCTTATCTTGGTCCAATCAGACCACCGGATATGGTTCCAGTAATCCATGTCCTTAGTCTGCTTGTCTTCAGCAAACTGTTTGCGGGCTTTGTTGTGCATCATCTTTAGAAGAGGCTTCCTTCTGGGATGACAGCCATGCAGACCAATTTGATGCAGTGTGTGGCGTATGATCTGAACACTGACAGACTGACCCCCCCACCCCTTCAATCTCTGCAGCGATGCTGGTAGTACTCATATGTCTATTTCCCAAAGACAGTCTTTGGATATAACGCTGAACACGTGCACTCAACTTCTTTGGTCAACCATGGCAAGGCTGTTCTGAGTGGAATCTGTCCTGTTAAACCACTGTATGGTCTTGGCCACTGTGCTGCAGCTCAGTTTCAGGGTCTTGGCAATCTTGTTATGGCCTAGGCCATCTTTATGTAGAGCAAGAATTCTTTTTTTTAGATCCTCAGAGAGTTCTTTGTTATGAGGTGCCATGTTGAACTTCCAGTGACCAGAATGAGAGAGTGAGAGCGATAACACCAAATTTACCACACCTGCTCCCCATTCACACCTGAGACCTTGTAACACTAACAAGACACTTAAACCGGGGAGGGAAAATGGCTGATTGGGCCCAATTCGGACATGTTCAATTAGGGGTGTACTCACTTTTGTTGCCAGAAGTTTAGACATTAATAGCTGTGTGTTGAGTTATTTTGAGGGGACAGCAAATTTACACTATTATACAAGCTGTACACTCACTACTTTACATTGTAGAAAAGTGTAATTCCTTCAGTGTTGTCACATTAAAAGATATAAGAAAGTATTCACAAGAATGTGAGAGGTGTACTCACTTTTGTGAGATACTATATATATATATATATATATATATATATATATATATATTTGGTTCAGAAGATTTTTTTTCTTGTTTTCCTCCTGTAAAACCTAGGTGCGTCTTATGGTCAGGTGCGTCTTATAGAGCGAAAAATATGGTATGTTACTACAGGATTATCAGGTTAAAATATAGAAAGATATACGAGAAAAGCCTGAAAATGGACTAGCAAGCGGAAATATATGACATTTTAGTTCTACTTGTGTACACTAGTGGCTATTTATAGCCAATTTTTGTGAACTTGTTTTTCCTTTGAAAAATGCTTACAAGGAAAGTACAATGTGATTTCAGTAAATACATAGTTTGAATTATTTTCAAAGTATTAACGTTCAAGTACTCTTTAATGTGACCTTAACATTCTTGCAATGTCATATTTTTGTTATTGTTTATCTGATCGTGTGTACGAGGCATTAGGGAGGGTTATGACCCCTAGCAGTCTTCAGCCCACAAGGGCCTTAATCATAGTTGAACTATGATTAAGGTCCTTGTGGGCTGAAACATGTCAAAGTTGGCTCTGTTTTGGAACGTATGTACTCCTTTGGATTGAATAAAGATTGATTTTATCAATACTCACCTAGTTGCCAACCTCACCTTGCATTTGAGGATTTTGTGTGCAGATTGGAGACTGCTTGTCAGGCATGGTGAGTGAAAAAGGTTCTAGCCCATTCTATACCTCAAATTATTTTTTTTTTTTGGTGTTCCATTGTGGAAATTTCCCTTCACTTCCTCTCCCATAGCCACAGCAGGAAGTAAGAGGAAATCCCTCCAAAGTGAAATAAATCCCTGATTGCCATCATAATAATCACCAGAGTTAGTGTCCCCATTGGAAGATATCCCATCTATTTCTGTTTTGGTGACAACTTGAATTTGAGATTTTCTTTCACTTTCACTCTCGTGATATCGGTCACCAGGACAAATAGAGAGGGTAAATCCTTCTGGCGAGAGCACAGATAGCAATAAAAACCTGACAGTTGTTCTAATCCCTCTCCCTTTTTCCATACCTTAAAAAGTTTTGTCTTTGGATCTAATTTAAGAAGCAGTATAACCAAAGATTATGGTGAGAACGGACTAAAAGAATCAATAAGCTTTCCAATGGAACAAGTGCAAAGCATAATACAGACATCTTATACCAGAATGTGATCACATGTTCCATTCCACCATATTTTAAAAAAGGAGGATTATTCTTGATTTCAGGATAGTCAGCAGAGCCATATAAAACCATTCCTTTATATCCTATTAACCAGATGCACACAGAACCACTGGTGTATAGTACAAATATAGCCCAATATCGTAGAGTCATTTATGCCAAACTACATATAGCTATTACAGACTTTTTGGCCATCGTCAGTGCAGTATATGGAAACAATGGGTTATATGGAGAAGTGCTTGGAACCCAACAAGATAGCATAACCATACAGGTTATGGTGCTAATGGAATCAAAAAACTATCAAACCTAATTTGTGAGTAGAACAAGTAAAGCCTTCTTAAAACAGAAGGTAGTCACATATTTCATTCCATCACACATACCCAAAATAGAAGGATTATTCCTCATTTTAAGACAGAGGATGGAGACATGCAAATCGTTAATTTATGTATATTCAGCACTAGCGCACTATTAGGGTAACATATCAGCCTACCCAGGAATGCATTGTTTCCAGTGGGTCTTTCTATCCATAGGCTAGAATATTACTCAGGAAAAGTAAAAGTACAGCTATTTAGTTATACTATAAGACCTTCTTCACACGGGCAATTACCTGCCTACACCAGATTCAAGTGACATGAATCAGCGGATTATAGCAGCTGGAATGACAGGTATATGGGAAAATCGGTGGTCACTCTGCCTATAGGACGTAATGGCACACTGAGAGGAGATGTTGCTGTTTGTATGCAACCACACACTTAAAGTGGCTGTAACATAGAAAAATAAAATAATCCTGATCCTTTACAGTAGGATACACAGCATAGTGCTTTCGCTGTGTCATTTAACCCTCTCTATGTTCTAAAAAACCTGGTTGATCCTGCTAGTTCCTGTGTCCCCCTTGGTGAGCTGACCATGGCAATCATGGTTTCTGATCCATGATACCATGGTAAAGTTATGTGCCTCTGTCAACCCGCTGCTATCCTCTCTCCATCTCCCCATCCCTCCCTCCCTGTGAGCTCTGTGTGTCTGTTAGCCATCTCCTCCCTGCCCCTCCGGCCGCTATACCTGTTAAAATTACCAGTGACAAATCATTTAATTCCCTTTCTTACATGAAGATCTAATGTGCAGTGTGTGTGTTTTGTAAAAATTATTTAGTGAAATACCTTATTTACAGTGTGTGACCTCCCGCTGCTCTTCTCCTCTCCTCCCGGCTGATGTCAACAGGGAAACCCAACCCCCTCCCACTGTAGTGCTCTGATTAAGAAGGGAGAGCGCCGGCAGGTCACGTGAGCGCCCTGTGGCACTGTAAAAAAAGGCATTTTAGGGTATTATTTTTTACAAAACACACACATTGCACATTAGATCTTCATGTAAGAAGTGGGATTACATGGTTTGGTAAAGGTGACTTAACAACCACTTTATTACACACCACTAGTTTTTTTTTTTCATTCAACCTAGCAGGTTGATCGAAAAAAAAAACCTGACTGCTCCGGTCAGATCAAATGAAGAGCTCAGGAGGAGCCGCTCTACTAACAATCCAATGTTTGTACAATCCAATGTTAGTACAGCGATCTCCTCTGCTGTTCTATTGTGTTCTGACAGGGGGAGGTCCTAGCCCCCTTCACCCGCCAGAACACTCTGGTCACTGCTCTCAGCCATTGGCTGGGAGCACTGATCGGGAGCTGGTCAGCTGCTGGTTTTCCAGCATGCTTATCTGACAAAAGCTGGCTTCTGTCAGACCGGCTGCCATAAACAGGGCCAAATGTCGGCCAGTTTTTATTGAACCAGCTGATGTCATCCGACTTTTGGCCCATGTGTACTAGGGACAGATGAGCAACCCTGGACCTGACAGATGCATCCAGGTTGGGGTGACCACTCCTAACCACAGTAACAGCTGAGTGAGCGGCTGCATGGGAACAGCGATAGATCCTCACAGTCTGTCATTAAAGCGGAGTTCCGGCCACAAAATCGACATAATCTATTTTGTGGCCATCCGCTTCCTATTTGTCACCTGAAAGAGAAATGGATAGTTACGATTTTTTTTTTTTTTTTTTTACTTTCCTTGTTATTGTAGAAAAATACACTCACCTTTCTTCAACTTCCTCCCTCGGCGGCCACGGCCCGCGCCGTCACTTCCGGTTTCCAATGATTCCTTGGAGCTGAACGTCATCGCTCCCAGGAATCAATGCGCCGGCACCGACCCCGCTCATCACTTCCGATACGGCGCCGCACCGGAAGTGATGAGCTTGGCCGGTGCAGGCGCATTCTGGGAGAAGAGGACACGGAAGAGGACACAGAAGAGGATCGCGCTGTCTTCAGCTGCCCACATCCGAGATGGCAACGCTGGAGAAGAAATTTTAAAGGTAAGTATTTCTTCTTGCAGGTAAGTGTGACCCGGGAGCGTACAGAGGCTAGCCTTTGTGGAATGTACTAGCCCTGACTGTCCCGGGGGTATTTTAATAGAAACATTTTTTTTCGTGGCCGGAGCTCCGCTTTAAGTCCTATAGTCTGAGCAGCCACCACTGTCTGCATACACCCGTCATCCCAGCCAAATTATTCCACCAATTCTTGCTGCTGGAATTCAGTGTATGCATGCAATTACCCAGGTGAAAGAAGCCTAAAGAATTAAACAGAGCCTGCGTTTGTGAGAAACAAATATTGTTTTTACATGTAAATGTGTAATTAGAAACTAAACATAGAAACAAGATTTTTAAAACATCAACCAAATGTTATAATATGATGATTATCAATTTGGTCTCTTTTGTATTTGTTTGATATGATTTGGCGACACATAATCCAGCCATTGATCCTGAACAGTGGAGAGAAAGATGATAGTGTGCATACATATATCCCATTCCCAAAAGTCCTGTCTTTTTGGGTAGAACAGGAAGGACAGGGGGCTATTGTAAAGATAGAGGAAGTCACCTTTTGTATCTCCTGGACTGTGTAAACGTGTTTTTTTGTGTCTATATAGTACAGGTTTCTTTGTACAAAGGCACATATAAATAGTGCTTAACACTATGCTATATATGCAAACAATCTTATTCAGCCATTAAAAGAGAGCACTCCATAATGCATGGCACACACTGTGACTGGAGGTAATAAAATGTCCAACATGGAGGAAAAAAATCTTTAGCAACCTGCCAGCCTACTTCTCATAACACACTGTAATGCATATTAATGCAATGCATGTAAACACAATTCTTGTGATAAAGAACAAATAAAAGACTCCTGCGTTTAGGTATAGAGAATATGGTGGATTTGGATCATATTCTACTTGACAGGGACAGTCCTCTGACTGACTAAAATAACCCTAGGTTACCCAATGATTCCTAGGCCTTGTAGTCTCTTCAGACAGGGGGGGTACAAAACTCTATATCACAAAAAGCAAAAAAGGATGCTTTAGCCTAGTGCTCAAGGGCACCATTTATTATTATAAAATGTGCAAACTATTATACTCACAGATGCTGATGAGTATAAAGCCAGCCATACATGGGTCAAAATGTGGCCTGTTCAACAGGGACCAGCTGAATTTCTGTTCATGTATGTGTGGGGTGTTTGTACAGAAGTTGATCTATGGATCAGCTGCTGTACAAACGCCCTGTCCGATTTTTGCTGGTCGATCAGAGCCACCAGCGCCGATCAATGTTTCTCCTCGCTGTCGGAATACAATAGCTCAGTGGGGAGGATTCTCCCATCCACCTTGAAAGTGTGGATGGGGGAATTGAGTCAATTTTAATTTCATTCAACCTACCGGGTGAACGGAAAAAAAAGAGTCACCTATGGGGTGCTTTATGCCCAGTACACACGATCCGAAAATCGGACGACGTTCCGTACGTTTTTTTTTGGTTGCAAGGAACTCTCAATTATATTCGCAAACGGGAGAGGTTACTTACGATACGAATTTTCTCGGACGATGATTCAAAAGCTTCCGGTATGCATAACCACGCTATAGCGTGAGGGGAAATGATGTCTACTGCTCATGCGCTGTCTACTGTTCACCATTTTTTTCGGACGAACAACATACTGATAATACGATTATCGTACGATGTGTTATAATACGATCAAAATTTTTATGCTTGCACGACTAGATAATATCGGGCGAACTGTCGTGATCGCCTCTCGTAAGCTGTGTACTAACGATCAGATTATTGTCCGATCTTTTCACAAGCGTTATTTTTCGCCCGATTTTCGGATCGTGTGTACGGGCCATAAGGCTCATACTATACAACAGAAGGATCTCCACACAAAGCCCTAGACCAGTGATGGTGAACCTTGGCACTCCAGATGTTTTGGAACTATATTTCTCATGATGTTAATGCACTCTGCAGTGTAGTTGAGCATCATGGGAAATGTAGTTCCAAAACATCTGGGGTGCCAGATGTTTTTTTCAGTCAAGGCACCCTTTAAAAATTATGGACAGTCTTGAGGCACCCCATTCTAAAATGTAAAAACTGTTCTTATAGTTTTACATAATGCAGCAACATCCACAAGTCCAAGTAGGACACCCAATGTTAGAGGTGATTACTTCTTCCAAAGCAAATACACTTTTGAAAACTGATACTGACTAGTATTCCAATGTTTCTTCATCACTCAGTTAATGTGATCCCCATCACTGATGGAGAGGGGCAGAGGAGGGTCAAACATGGGTGCTTTGCAGGCAACAGACGTCCTCCTTATGAGCTGATGACGCTATTAGACTCATAAGACACTGGCAGATAAAAGGTTGTAATGGTGCACAATGAAAACCTGTGACTTAGTGTAACTAAAAGGCAGCCTTCATCCACACGCCAGCTTGTATACAATTTGTGGGCAGTTTTTAGGCATTTTGCCAAGGCACCCCTGAGGAAAGGGCATATATATATACTGCTTAGCCAAAAAATAAGTTGCCACCAAAAAAAAAGGTCACACACTCTAAAATTTTGTTGGCTTTGATTACGGCACACATTTGCTGTGGAATTGTTTCGATAAGCTTCTGCAATGTAACAAAACGTATTTCCGTCCAGCATTAATCCTTCACTAAGATCTTGTAACGATAATTGGAGAGTCGAACCACTGTGCCAAGCCTTCTCCAGCACTTCCCAAAGATTCTCATTGGGGTTAAGTTCTGGACTCCGTGGTGGCCAATCCATGTGTGAAAATGATGTCTCATGCTCCCTGAATCCCACTTTCACAATTTGAGATCGATGAATCCTGGCATTGTCATCTTGGAATATGCCCGCGAAATCAGGGAAGAAAAAATCCATTGATGGAATAACCTGTTCATTCAGTATATTCAGGTAGTCAGCTGACCTCATTCTCTGGGCACATGCAGTAACTATCCAATAGGATAGGTACTGGATGCTTAGTTTAGTTCAGGGATCCTCAAACTACGGCCCTCCAGCTGTTGCGGAACTACACATCCCATGAGGCATTGTCAAACTCTGACATTCACAGACATGACTAGGCATGATAGGAATTGTAGTTCCTGAACAACTGGAGGGCCATAGTTTGAAGACCCCTGGTTTAGTTAGTTGCTTAGTTAATTCCAGGTGGCAACGTTTTTTTGGCCAGGCAGTGTGTATATATATATATATATATATATATATATATATATACATACACACACACACAAACAGGTTTATAAATAATTGTAAACAAATACTTTAAAATGTATTTTATTTAAAACATTTTTTTTTTTTTTTACATTTTTAGGAACCCAGTTTAGGAGTTGGTAAAATGGTGTCTGAGCACAGGCCAGTTCCATGCACCACTGGAGACTCTCCTCCCCCGGCCAGCCCCGACCGAGCTGTCTCAGATCCCCCCAAATGCTCCCTGCTGGCCAGAATCTGGAACCCAGGCTTGGCCGGTGAGTAGAGAATACCTAGAGCAAAGCTTCAGCCTGGAATGGGGGTCAGGAGGAGGCCGGGAAGAGGGAGAGTGGGAGCGGGGCCAATTTGCTGCACCATGGGCTTCTAGTTTATGTTTGTCCCATGGGCTGAAAGTTGCCAGTCAGCCCCTGGGCCAGGGCAGCAGAAAGAAGAGGGAGAGGAAGGGTGGTGGGGGTGGCATATACTGGTACCAATCCCCTGTATTTTCCTCCTGTGGCAATTGAATGCTGGGTGGAGGGAGAGGAGGAGAAGCCTACTTTTTTACTTGCTGCCCCTCTTGTCCAGGTTGCGGGGGTCGGCAAGGTAAGATTGTACCCAGTCACCTGCCTGCAATCGTTGGGTAGATAGTGTTCGACGGGTTGCCGACCCCAATTAAATGCATCTAAAATGCATGTTGACCCACATTACAACAGCTGTGTAAATGAGAAGGTATTCACAGACTCCAATAATTCTGTCTTTTACAAAGAAAAAAAATGACCCTTTTTCTAAAATGCGTGAGGCTCAATTTATAAGCCTGGTTCTCACTTGTCCTGGTGTTGTTACCTTAATACCACACCTTATTTACCTCATCATAAGGCTTAGCTATCAATTCATAAATATGCATAAAACACTCTTTTTTTAGTCAGCGAGTGCAGGCATGTTACAAGTACTAGTGTCGTAATATCACTGTTATTTTTATCAGCCCTTATAAAAATTTAAAAAAATCAAGTCTATTCGCAAAGGGTACCATACAGGTATAACCCCATAAAATTACCCCAGATTTGGGGTGGTGAAAGCCGGGAGTTTTTATGGAGCTGTCTAGCTGTCTGTGGAGGACAGAAAGAAAAATAAGCTGGTTGAAGCAATGATAAAGAAACAATTCACAAGATAAAATAACGATTTATGAGGAAATAGGGCTTTTGACAGATTAATATTCACTTCACGTGAAAAAATAGATCTTGGGGACAATTATGTTTGTGAATTGAACAGTTTTAGAAGAAAACTATCTTGAATTAAAATAAGCAGTGTTGTTAGGCTTAGTTTAGACATGCAGCTGTTATTGCCACACCTCTGAAAAGCGATCAATGGTGGTGTTTGGCAGGCAGTGAGGTGGCAATACGTCACCTCCTCATTACCTGTTTTAACTCTGTAAATGCCACACCATCATGATGTGGACCTTATTGCTTGAATGGGTTGTGTTCAGTGGCAATGCTGCCTGCCAAATCCACGGGAGTGATAATTTTTGTTGTGGGATATGTACACCCCCATCTGGCTGCCATTGAAGCTTGAGGGGGGCAGCGGGCTCAACCACCTACTTTTACTCCCCCCTCCTTAATCACAAGTCTATATGAAGCCTTAAAAAAAAAAAAAAAAAAAAAAACATCAATCTTAGCACATCAAGCCTATTTCATGAAAAATGAATAATGAGATGGTTATGACTGGCAGGAGAGATGTACTATTCCTTTAGGCAGCCTTCAGACCTATGCATGCAGCAACATGTACTAAAAGATGTTTTACAGAAATTTACCACAAAGCCCATTACTGCATAATGGTTCGTGTATGCTATTGCAGTGGCATTCCTTTAGAATGGCACGTCAATGTTTGACTACAGTAGTGGGCAATGCACCTGCGCTGGAGCGCAGCACAATGTACATTTTATATTTTGTGTTGCACAGTTTCTCCCTGGTCTCCCACTCCCATTGGCTCCTGCTACTGTCAATCACAGCCAGTGAGCCAATGGCAAGAGAGCAGGAAGCAGGGCCGAGCCATGGCTCTAAGTGTCTTATGGATGCATAGAGTGGGATTTGGGAGTGAGTATGCACCAGTGCCCCCAGAGCAAGTAGTTTGCCATTAGGGGCAGTGGCTGAAGAGAAGGAGCAAGGAGGGCCAGCAGAGGACTCAAAAAGAGGAGGATCAGGGCTGCTTTTGCAAAACTATTGCATAGAGCAGGTAATTAAAAAAAAAAAAAAAAAAAAGCACCTTTATAGTGTTACTAAACCCACAACAGTAAAATCAGTGTGTATATGCAGTAATGCATGCTTGTTATACTCCCTGTGGAACCTAAAGGGTTATTCCTCAGTATTGTGTAAAAAGGCTGTTTAAACCTGTATGCACAGATCCTCCTCTTCTTCCACTGTATGAAGACTCCTCCTACAAGCTTTAACCAGTGCTCGGCTATAGAAGTCACAAGACTGCTTTATACTGCTGATGAGAAAAGGTATTTCGCAGTTTATATTTACTAAAATAATTGCATTTCCATGTTCTGTGTACTGTGGGAGATCAGATATAGTGATTGCAGGCTCCTGGGTTTAGTAACACTTTAATGTCACTTTAACTAAGCTTCCGTTTCCCCTCTAATGGCACAGGAAACTGTCAGGAGTTGTGTGCGCCACATTAACCACTTAAGCCCTGGAGGATTTGGCTGCTCAAAGACCAGGGCCTATTTTGCGATTCGGCACAAACAATTGCGCGGTCGTGCGACGCTGTACTCAAATGAAATTGACGTCCTTTTTTTACCACAAACAGAGCTTTCTTTTGGTGGTATTTGATCACCTGTGCGATTTTTATTTTTTGCGCTATAAACAAAAAAAAGCGTAAATTTTGAAAAAATAACAATATTTTTCACATTTTTTATATGAAATTCCTTAAAAAAAGTTTTTTAACATTTTTGGCCAATTTGTTTTCTGCTACATATTTTTGGTAAAATAATAAGCGTATTTTGATTGGTTTGCGCAAAAGTTATTGCGTTTACTAACTAAGGGAAAGATTTTTGTCATTTTTATTGTTTTTTTTTTTAACTAGTAATGGCGGCGATCTGCCATTTTTTTTTGCGGGACTGCGACAATACGGCGGACAGATTGGACCCCTGACTAACATTTTTGACACTTTTGGGGGTACCAGTGACATTACTACAGTAATCAGTGCTATACATATGCACTGTTACTGTAAAAATGACACTGGCAGGGAAGGGGTTAACTTTATTAGTGATCAAGGAGTTAAGTTTGTCCCTAGGGGCGTGATTCTAACTGTAAAGGGGCGTGGCTTGTGATGTAACAACAGAGACATACGATCCTACATAGCAGGACCGTATGATCTCTGTTCTTACACAGGGGAGAATGACAGGCGGCTTTCTCCCTCTCCAGCGGGAGATCGAGAGTGACCGGCGGACATCGGAGCCGCCGGTCACTCGCGTGGGGATGTGCGGGAACGAGCGGGGGCGGGAGCACGCCTCCGACGGCGCGCGCTCGCCCCCTAGAGGCTCCTGGGCGAGCAACGTAGCTCTACATCGGTTTGCCCAGGAGACCCAGACTGCCGCAGTAAATAGTCGTCCGGCAGTCGGCAAGTGGTTAACTAAGTAGATAGACCTGTTTCAGGTCTATCTGTACCACCTGTGCCAGTTTCTTTTTCAGAGTGAAATAGAAACTATTGCATGTCTGCCCCTAATTGACAGAGGGAATATGTCAGTTTTTCTTATTGAAAACAGTCACAGATCCCCACCACACATACCTCCCAACTTTTTGGGATGGGAATGAGGGACACCTATTGGAAAAAGTATGTAGGCATAGGACGCACCCCCCTGCCAAGCCCACTTAAATATACACAAAAAAAAAAGAATATTTAAACCCACAAGTGTTTTTTTACCACGACTATGCAGACATTTAGAAATTGGATGAAAGGTTTAGCACTGGGAAACACTTTTTTAAAGCTGAATAGTGCATTTTATACACAACTATATATATCAGACCAAAATGAGGGACAAATGGGGAGGAAAGAGGGACAGAGGGACTTTGTTCCAAATCAGGGACATAGGATGTGAGTTGTCAGCAGACAGCTCACACCCTCTTTCTGTCCCTGCAGTGATGACACTACACGAGCAAAGCCTGCAGGGCTTTGTTAGCAACCTTCCTCCCTTCCGCTTTGAGCCGAGGGGGGGTGGGGACAGGGATGGCAGAGAGATCAGAGCATGCAGCTCCAGCTTTCTATTCAGTGCAGACAGCACAACAGATAACTGATCACTCCTAATTAACAAAGGGGATTGCGTTCCTTTTGGTAATTAGGAGCAGCGTCTGCTCCATTTTTTAGGTTTAGTAGACTGGTTCAAGTATTTTGCTTTTATCACTCTCTGGTAATTCCTCCCTTTGACCTTAGTTTTTGCTCTCTATGGTGTTGATGATTTCTACTGACTCTCTGAGACAGCATTTTACCAGGACAAGATGTGAGGGGAAATCTCCAAGAAGGATAAAGACAGCAATAAAAGGGCAAGGACAGAAACATGGGGAAATTATCCTATTGAAACTTCAGATACCAATAAAAACTAAGCAGAGTTCTAACACCTATTTGCTATCAAAAACGAAAAGATAAAAGGCTTTGGCAAGAGTTAGGCCGGCCATATATGGAGCAATTTCTTTCCTCCAATTTGCTTGATTCCCCCATCAGACAGTGATGATTACTAACAGCTATAGCAGCCGTTAGCGACAATCGCTAGAGAATCCATCAGGCTGGCTGTAATATACAAGGATATTGGTGCAAGACTGGGAGGCTCAAATGGTTCTGATTACAATCTATGGGTAAAAACATTCTTTAGAAAGTCCATAAATAAGCAAAATCCATATATGGGCTCACTGGATAGGCAGCTCTGTGTGCAAGCAAGAAGGGGCCTGGAGATAGCTAAGTAAAAAACACAAGCACTATACTAAGTGCAGCATATATGGGGTTTATTGGAGATCGCAAGAATGTTACTCACAAAGCTTAAAACATCAAAAGCATGTAGTTGGCACTGCAAATTCATCCCTGTCAATGGAGGGATAGTTCAGGATGGCCTCTTGTGTCTGCGGCTCGTGGGGACGCTGCCGGTGGATGCCGGCACCTCCTGGGGCCGTGGAATGCATTGGTGGCCCATCCTGACGACACTTCGTAGATGTGATGGGATGTCGTGAGTGACGCGTTTGTGGAGCATGGGTTCCTTCTTCATGCGCAGAAGAAGGAGCGCATGCTCTGCAAATGCGACGCCCACGACATCCCATCACATCCGGGAAGTGACTCCAGGACAAGAAGCCTGTGCGGCTGGCACTGGCACTCACCTGTTCTCAGGGTCAGTCCATCCCCCTCCTTGCTCAGCGCTCTCTCAGCCTGGTTTCACAGTGCCTCCAGTAGTAGCTCTCCCGACATGGAGACTCTGTCTTCACATTGGCTCACGTAGGGGAGATCTCCTCCCCCTTCACTCTACTGGTACATCAGGTGATCAGCTGACTTTCTCTCCCACCTGACATTGATCTGCTTGGAGTAATGGGCGGAGCGCTGTGCCAGTAGCAGTGGGTGCTCACTTAGGCACAGTGAGTGTACAATGTCCCGACTGACATGATGCCTGCAATTGGCAGCGGCGGTGGCAGTGGGTGTACAACACTTTTCAGGACATATTGCCCAGATCATTGCCCGGAAACAGCCGGCGGGCCCCCCCCCCACAGTGGCAGAACTCCAGGGCCCACTGGCAAGTGCGACTGCTGCAACCCTGGAAGTTCCACCACTGATCCACCGAAATGTGCATCTAAATTCTTCATAAAATTGATGAAATCGTGCCACCACTACCAGGTGAATTGTGCGCTAACCTCACTCCTGCTAATTACAGGCTTTACAACTCCTGCCAGTCTGTCTGGAATGGATGTCTTCCTCCTCTTTACTGGATCTAATGCTCTCAACTGCTTCAGTACTCCTCATGCGAGCCAGATGGAATACAAATGCAACTCATGTAGGCAGCTAGGGGGCAAGTCCGTCCCGCTGGCGGCATGCTACCGCCCCCACTCAGCAGCGTGGAAGGCGATGCACGGGGCAGACAGCTCCGATTGCCGCCTGACACCCGCGATCGCTCCCCGCTGAGAGAGAAGAACGGTCGGCTGTTGTAAACACAGCTGACCGTTCTTCTCCCTGGAATGATCACAGAGCCCCTGCGATCCTTCTATATAGGATCAAATGTCTCTATAGTCATTTCAGAAGCCACACCCCCCAGAGTTAGAATCACTCCCCTAGGCTCACATTTAACCCCTTGATCACCCATAATGTTAATCCCTTCCCTACCAGTGTCATTATTACAGTAACAGTGCATATTTTTAGCACTGATTACTGTAGAAATGTCACTGGTCCCCCCAAAAGTGTCAAAAATGTCATTTAGGGGTCCGATCTGTCCACCGCAATGTTGCAGTCCCACTAAAAATCGCAGATTGCCGCCATTACTAGTAAAAAAAAAGAAAAAAACAAAAATAATGATATAAATCTTTCCCGTAGTTAGTAGACGCGATAACTTTTGCGCAAACCAATCAAAATATGCTTATTGCGTTTTGTTTTTTTTTTACCAAAAATATGTAGCAGAAAGCAAATTGGACTAAAATGTTAAAAAATTCAAATTTTTACATTTTTTTTTGAGAATGTCATAGAGCAGAATGTGAAAAATATTGTTTTTTTTTTTTTTTTTTCAGAATTGTTGCTCTTTTTTTGCTTATAGCGCAAAAAATAAAATTCGCACAGGTGATCAAATACCACCAAAAGAAAGCTCTATTTGTGGGGAAAAAGGACATCAATTTTATATATATAAAATGGGGGTTGTGATGCGCTTCAAGGTAAGAGATGAATATAAAGTGCTTGTCTGTGATGAACGTGAAAAGATAAATAAATCAAAAACGTATAAAATGAATATGTTGTGTCTCCTTTTGTCTGATGTGTCCTTTTATATAAAAAATATAAAAAATATAATTATATAAATATTGCTGTTTCCAAAGTGCTCTGTGCTTCAAAATTAAATCACAATAAAATAATGAATATATAAATGAATAATCAATTCTAAATCAAAATAATGGTGTATATAACATCTTATGTGACACACAAACATATATAAGTGCTATTTGAAAGTGCTAAGTGCTTACAGTGATATTCCTCATCAACATATCCATATATAAATAAATGTGATAAAACTGTATTAATCAATGTTATGCAAATGCGCAAACATCCAATTCTCAAAAGTCTATTCGTGATATTAAAAATGTCCAATAAATCTTCAAAAGAAATTTTTCTATTTCACATTCCTCAATCCACCTCTATTGTGGGTGATGTTAAATAAATATAGTGACTTTCTCCTCCACCTTGTGCCACTTCTAGGTGTGCTAAACTCTCACCTCTATTACGAGGGGTATGCGCCTGTGGTATATCTCAGGGGCAGTGGTGGTTCCTCTTTCACCTTAATCCCAATACGGTACCAGATCCTTCCAGAGATATCCTGCACAAGTTTCCGGTATTATGGATTCCCTTTGGGTTCCTTCCACTAGTAACCTTGGGGTACGATCTCCTTACTCTATCCTCCTTTCTCATGGGCTCATTAAAAAGATAAGGCTATCATGGTGCAGTATTATATACTTTTATTTTTGCACAATTAGTAGTACACTTACAGTTAGCTTTCTTGTATCCAGCATAAAAAACACACGAACGCTGTGGGAACTAAGTTCCGTCCGACACTTCCGGGTTCCGGGTACCTCCTACGCGTTGCGTCACGGGATCACGTGACCCCCTTATCAATTTTATATAAGTACAGCATCGCATGACCGCGCAATTTTCCGTTAAAGTAATGCAGTGCCGAATCGCAAAATATGGCCTGGTCAGGAAGGGGGCAAATCAAAGTTAATTTGTGTCTTTTTATATGCCCAGAGTTCGTTTTTAAACATAGGTGGATAGTGAGCATGCAATGTTTTATCAAGTATGATCACAGAACCAACTGCTAGTTGTGAATGTGGAGTTATTTCAGGGAGTATCTTCCCTTTTTGCCTACCTTGCCCTGCTATGATGCTCAGCAATTTCACAAAGAGTGAACATTTATCAGATTTTTCCCTGTACACCAGAAAACAAATGTACCAGATATTAGCAGCTTTTAGATTTATTTATCAAGAATATTTTAAAGAAATGAAATAGAGTAACTTTAAAAAAAATCTAGGGCAAGACGCAAATAACAGTTCAGAATGGCAGGCAAGGATTTGGCAGTTCCTGAGAATTCTGCAATGTTCTAGCTAAAAAGTCTGCATCTACGCCTGAGCTTCCAGATCAGCCTATTGTAGACACACTACAGATACTAATATTTCCTCCACAATGCAAACATCATTTCAACCCTGGAGGCAATGATCTTATACACATCTTCTCTAGTGCTAGAAAATGGTTTATTCCTGAAAAGATCAGATTGCACATAACTTTTTTTTTTAATGCATTATATTTGCTGAAGTCTGCTTTTCTTTCTATTCGTGCATCATCTATTTTTACTTTGAAACTAGCAGCCATATAGTATTAGTGTTATATGTATTATGAAGTATAACATTCTCATATTCTTTTCTACAGAACTAGCACAAGTTAGAAAAATGTACTAAAGGCCAGGACGCATTATTAGGTTAGTTAGATATAAAACTCTGGCTCCAGCTGGCACATTCACTAATTCATTTTGGTGAGTATTCCTAAATTCAACAATTATTTTACCAGTATTTAAAGAACGTATTTAATTGCAGAGTTCTCAAAATAGCAAATCATTGCTTGGAACAGTGAAATGTAATTGAATTCCTAGAAAATGCACTTACAAGGAGCAAGAACTGGACAGATAAGTTGTCATGAAAGACTGAAAAGTTTTATTTGCATGCCGCCCTGTACCTCTGCATTGGTCAAAATGGAGTTCAGTATGAGCCCCGGTTCACATCAGTGCGATGACAGACATCACATGTGATTCGGAGCGCACTGCTCTGCAAATCTCATGCGATGTCTGTGCAATGTAAATTCAGCCATACAGATTGTATGGCTGAATTTGCATCAGAACCGGACACAACACGCACAGGAATCTTTTTTGGGTCCGCAGCAGAATCGGATCGCATGATGCAATCCGATTCATGTCCGAACTGACAGTACGCACTGTGATATGCAAACTGAACTGGGGGTGTCGTTAACTTTGTATTGACACCCCAGCGATTCACATATGGCATTGTGAACTGCCTGCGATTTGAATGCGATGCGGGAACCCGCGGTGGATTCGCAGGGTTTTCCGCATCGCATATATGTGAACTGGGATTTAGAGTACTTCTGTCACTCGTTACACAGTAGTGCCTAATTATAGAATGCTTTCATTATAATCAACAAATATATATTTTGACATTTATTAAATATATATTATTCTTGCCTTGTGTCTCATATTCATATCATACCTACTGTATTTTAACAATGCACGAACTACACATAAAATGTTTTTATGCTAGCCCCTATTTAGTTAGATCTTGTTTTAGTAATGGTGAACACTGTCTTGATTTCAAGTAAAAAACATGCTAATTCACTAAGTACTGGTTCACATATATGCAATGCGGGAACCCTGCAAACCTGCTGTGGGTTCCCGCATCGCATTCAAATCGCAGGCAGTTCACACCACCATATGCGAATCACTGATGTCAAAACAAATTTAACGACACCCCCAGATCAGTTCGCATATCGCAGTGCGAACTGTCAGTTCGGACATGAATTGGATCGCATAGGTGTGAACGACCATGCAATCCAATTCTGGTGCGGACCCAAAAAAGGGTCCTGTGCGTGTTGTGTCCGAATGCGATGCGAATTCAGCCATACAATCTGTATGGCTGAATTCGCATCGCACAGACATCACATGTGATTTTCAGAGCAGTGCTCTCAGAATCACATGCAATGTCTGTCATCTCACTGAAGTGAACTGGGACTAATAATATTTTATGAATTAATCTCCTGACAACATTACTTTAATGAAAGCATATATATATATAATTTGAACTCCTTCTTTAGGATTGTGGTATTAATATTATACAGGATTTATATAACGACAACAGTTTGTGCAGTGCTTTACAATATAAGGGCAGACAGTACAGTTACAATACAATTTAATACAGGACGTATCAGAGGACCCTACTCATTGGAGCTTATAATGGGAAGGGGGGGGGGGTCATGTGATACAAAAGATAATAGCTGTGGGGGATGAGTTGATGGAGAAAATAAAAGTACAGTTGTTAGGTGGGGCAGAATAGGCTTCTCTAAAGAAGGGTTTTCATGGATCATCTGAAAGCAAACAGAGTAGGAGATAAAAATTAATATACAATGTATATTCCACGCGCCAAGGAATTTGCAAATTAATTTAAAATTAATAATATAATTTATAAAAAATCTACTCTAATTAAAAATCGTATAAAACTATAAATATAGCAGCCGCTGTATGTGTGAAGATTGGTTGAAGTATGTATTATCTCAACAAAGAGGTCAAATACAGCGCTTGCTTGAACTCTGGATATATAACGCAGAACATCAGGTGACCATAAACTGGAGTCCACGAATTAATGTTGTAAATTAATACAAAATGTGTAAATTAGTGCAAACAACAACAAAATACAACTAAATGCAATGAATAGAGAGTAAAAACACAATATAATAACATGTATTAATAACTCTCTATAAATATATAAAAATTATCATAAAAAACACAGTGTAAAATTTGATTATTTTGTGCTATTAATTTTAAAAAAATATAAAAAAATGTAAAAGGAACCACATATATATATATATAAAAATCCCAAGTGTTAAAGTGATTAATGTGCTTCAGAATAATCATAAATAAAGTCCATACAAATATAAAGTGGCTACTGTGCTCAAAGTGACGGAAGTGACGAAACGCATCAGCTTGGACCGCACAGCGTCATTGCGTCACGACGGTGGAACGCAAGCTGGAAGTGATTTGCTGCAGCGTGGATTCTGCGAGGAAGACAAGCAACTCGCACCGCTAGACCACCAGTGATTGCTGTATTTGTTATTTTAAACTTACCTACGGGAAAATAAAGACTCTTAGAACCTACTTACACTATTTGGAGCCTTTTTTCCTTCCTTCCACATTGAGCACCCCGGAGCAGAGAGGTATCCCAGGACCCCGGAGGGCCACACAGAGGGGAAACATCTTCCAAGCCCAGGGGGCTTTTCAAGCTTGAAAGGTTCTGGTGCCATACGGCATACAGAACCCACCTTATCTGGTAAGTGATTTCATTTCACTCATTTTAAAGGAAGTTATTTGATGGATAAATCACTTACAATCTGAAATTGAGGATACATCTGCCATTTAAGGACATTTTATTTATTTATATTAATTTTTTTGAGCAGAGGAGCCACTACAATATTGGACTTATTGATTTTGAGCACAGTAGCCACTTTGCACTGGACTTATTGTTTTTGAGCACAGTAGCCACTTTATATTTGTATGGACTTTATTTATGATTATTCTGAAGCACATTAATCACTTTAACACTTGGGATTTTATATATATATATATGTGGTTCCTTTTACATTTTTTTATATTTTTTTAAAATTAATAGCACAAAATCATCAAATTTTACACTGTGTTTTTTATGATAATTTTTATATATTTATAGAGAGGTATTAATACATGTTATTATATTGTGTTTTTACTCTCTATTCATTGCATTTAGTTGTATTTTGTTGTTGTTTGCACTAATTTACACATTTTGTATTAATTTACAACATTAATTTGTGGACTCCAATTTGATAGTTTATGGTCACCTGATGTTCTGAGTTATATATCCAGAGTTCAAGCAAGAGTAGGAGATAGTCAGACAGATCTGAGTAGGGAGTTCCATAGGATGGGAGAGGCTTAGGAAAAGTCCTGGAGGCGAGCATGGGAGAAGGTGGCTTGGGAGCTTGGAATTTTGAGACTAGGTTAGTGATGTAGCTGGGGGCCAAGTTGTGCATGGCTTTGTAAGTTGTTGTTAGTAGTTTGAATATAATTTGTTGAGTGGGTGGAAGCCAGTGGATGGGTAGACAGAGAGAAGTAGCTAACACTGAACGGTTAGTAAGGTGGATGAGCCTGGCAGCAGCATTTGTGATGGACCAAAGGGGAAAGCCTATGTAAAGGTAATCCAGTAAGGAGGGAGTTGCAGTAGTCGAGGCGAGAGATTACCAGGGCGTGAGCTAGGAGCTTTGTGGTGTCATTGGTTAGGAAGGGCCATATTTTGGAGATGTTGCGTAAGTTGAGGTGGCAGGATTTGGATAGTGATTGGATGTGGGGCAAAAAGGAAAGTTCAGAGTCCAGGATTACACCTAGAACCTTGGCATACACACGGCTCTGGGATAAAATGCCCTTTGGATATTGTATTTATCATTGACATTGGACAATTTGTACAATTGAGAGATGGATAGGTTAAACCAGTAAACCATGTTTTGCCTTGATGCGTTTACCCACAGCAGGAACTTACATGCTGATAATAGGCTGTATCACTGCTCTATATACTAATAGCTATCATTATATGTGTTTTGGACTAAATTTTCATGAATGATTTAGGCTGGCAAATACATTATACAACTTACTTGTACAATTTTCCTTTAGATGTACTAAAACCATATAAAATGAGGTCAAACCTAAACACTTTAATTTGTATGCAATCAGGCAGGGCCACACACTACATACTTAGAGGTAAATCTAAAGGAAATTGAATAAGAAAATTGTATAATGTATGGCCAACAGTGGACTACAGAGTCCTGCTGTAATTAGGAGAAAACTTTGGGTTTGGGTTGACCATGTATTTGATCTGAACTCTTTTGCCTCAATGGCAACCAGTTACCAATCGTGTACTTCCACCCTGACCATTCAACTGTGGTCAGGTGGCTTAGAAGGGCCACCTCTATAGGTTTTCTAATGTACCAATATATACAGTATCTCACAAGAGTGAGTACACCCCTCACATTTTTGTAAATATTTTATTATATCTTTTCATGTGACAACACTGAAGAAATTACACTTTGCTACAATGTAAAGTAGTGAGTGTACAGCTTGTATAACAGTGTAAATTTGCTGTCCCCTCAAACTAACTCCACACACCGCCATTAATGTCTAAACCGCTGGCAACAAAGGTGAGAACACCCCTAAGTGACAATGTCCAAACTGGGACAAAAGTGTCAATATTTTGTGTGGCCACCATTATTTTCCAGCACTGCCTTAACCCTCTTGGGCTTCACAGGTTACCACTGGAGTCCTCTTCCACTCCTCCATGACGACATCAAAGAGCATTGTCATTTTTTCATTTTGTCACATGAAAAGGTATAATAAAATATTTACAAAAATGTGAGGGGTGTACTCACTTTTGTGAGATATTGTAAGTGAAGTCTGCTGTCTTAAAATAAATATCACAAAGGAAACGTATATATGTAAATCGGAAAGGTTGTAACAAATGCAGTATCAAACTTGTTGTTATCTTTCCCTCTTTTAGAGGCTAATGGATCTTTTCAATGTGAGTCTGTAACACATAATAGTCATTTGCATACTTTTAAATATGTCTTATTAGTTTATTTTGTGTAAAGTACCATTGGGTATTGTTTTTTATTGTGCCTCTCTATGCAGGAGTTTTTTGATCTCCCGGGATTAGCCTATTTTTTTACTTTTTCAATGTTTTTTTTTTTATACATTTTTTTGTCTTAGTAATTTAGTATGAATACAAGATGTCCCACATCATTCAAATTAACAGGAAGTCATTTTCTTGCCCTAGGGCAGTGATGGCAAACCTTGGCACCCCAGATGTTTTGGGACTACATTTCCCATGATGCTCAACTACAGTGCAGAGTGCATGAGCATCATGGAAAATGTAGTTCCAAAACATCTGCCAAGGTTCGCCATCACTGCCCTAGGGGCTTCATTGCAGGTCACACAGAGTTCGGGTTTTCTTTCTTTCTGCTATAAAAGCGCTATATAAGCTATGGTGATGATGGCACAGCTTTAGCTCCAATCCCAGTTGACGCCTTCTGAGGGCAAACGCATTGGGTGGAGACAGCCATGACGTCAGCAGGGACTGCACTGCAGGTGGCCATGCCACCACAAAAACTAATGCTATATCTCCACAATTGTTTGTAAGTGTCCTCCTTTGTTCCACATACTTATCTGTGATCTCGGAGACGGTGTCCAATCGCAGTATCATGGATTGATTCCCTAACAGCCTATACGCTCATTGACCCTACTGGGTCTGGTAAGCAGCCATTTCATTAGTAGAGCACGGTGGTGATGCATGCAGCACTTTGAAGGAATAGGACCTTAACACCATTCCAGTTTTTGAAATCACACTATTTGGACTGTGTTGGATAATAGACACTTTGGAACTCTTATTTGCATTTTGTGCATCCAGTTTTATTTGTACTTTGGTTATATTATATTGTTATATTTTATCATTTGATATTTTCTGCTCATATGATTACATGAGTTAGCGCCGGTTCACATAGGAGCGACGCTACTTTCAGGGGCGACCTCCGAGATCGCGGTGCGAGCAGCGCGCCGCGACCTCGGAGCGGCCGCCACGGACTTCATAACATTGAAGTCTATGGCGGTCGCCTCCTGGTCGCCCCAAAGAAGCTCCGGACCCTTTTTCTAGGTCGGAGCGACTTGTGTCGCTCCTATTAGAACGGGTCCGCAGCTTTCCTATGGGAGGCGACCTGCGGCGACCTGTGAGGCGACCAGGTCGCCTCACAGGTCGCCCTAGTGTGAACCGGGGCTTATGATTGTTTTTGCACTATATTTACAAATATTAGTTTCCTTTGTGATATTTATTTTACAACAGCACACCTCACTTATATATTGGTTCATTCCTCTCCTGGTATTCAGGGAGTCTCGGGTTCAGCAGTCTTGATTGATTGTAGGCCAGCGCATCTTTTTATTTATTTTTATTCTGTACCAGATTTTCTAACGTGCCTGCATCCTCCTTACAAATGTCAGGGTTCACAGCAACTTTTGTCAGCTCCTTTACAGCTAACCCTGCCATTGTCCAACAAACTGGCAAACTGGCACTGAGTTACTTCTGCCCATCATCACTAAATTCTTGCAGAAGGATACACAGAAATGAAATTTTTCTAGGGTTGAGGAAGAGAGTCAAGGAACATAGAGAAACAAGTAGAAAGCAGCAATTGCCATTTCTGCAACTTCGGCTTACTTCCAATGGGGCTCAAGTGATAAGGAGGATGGGAATGAAGAGATGGAAGACCATACTTGGGTGCCTGAGATTGTAGAGAAGGAAAGTGAGGGAAAGGGCACACCAGCCATGTTAAAACTACCAGCCATTTAGGTACCACATGCATTAGGAAAATATGCATCACAAAGCTCATTGGGAGCAGCGCCCTAAAAATAATGGTTGGCTGCAAACGTCCCACACTCCACCTCTCTCCCCCTCCATAAGAATCTCAGTCTGCACCACCTGCAACAGCTGTGACCTCAGGTTTTAGGAGTGTAAGTCTGATTGAGGGTTTGACAGGTTTACCTTACAGCACATCAAGTGGGAAAGAGGGTCAGCTTGAGGTCAGACAAAGTAGGTCCAAGTGTAGGTATCAACCTCCCCTCGCCTTCTCTAGCAGCATCCTTGACCAGGCACTTGTCTCTTCCCCAGCTTCTGGAGTGTAAGAAATATATGCACCCAATTACTCTTATGCCCAGCATCAAAAAAAGATTGAAAAATTTGCTTGCTTTACAATTGCTCCAGTTCCAGCTGTTGGAGTCTGCTTCCTACCACAACTTTGTGACCTGTGCTGCACCACAGTGGCTGGTATTTTACTCACCAAGAACACCATTCCTACCATCCATCAGAATATGGAAGTGTTTAAACCACACTGTCAGCACCATGACATGACTACAGACACAAGGCCCAGCAAGCATGTACAGGGAGATTACATCTCTTTCAATCTAAATTTGCTAGTGGCTGGTAAGTATGCAGGATAGGGCACAAGGCTGGAATTGTGGGTACACCACTTTGTGGTGTAAGGCTCAGTTCACATCGGTGCGATGGAAGACATTGCATGTGAGTCACACCGCACTGCTGTGCAAATCACATGGGATGTCTGTGCAATGTGAATTCGGCCATACAGATTATATGACTGAATTTGCATCGCATTCGGACCAAAGTTGCGCAGGACCGTTTTTTTGGTCTGCACCAGAATCAGATTGCATAGGGGTTCACACCTATGCGATCTGATTCCTGTCTGAATTGACAGTTCGCACTGCCATATGTGAACCAATCTGGAGGTTGTCATTAACTTTGTACTGACACTTTCAGCGGTTCGCATATGGCAGTGTGAACTGCCTGCGAGTCGGTTACAATGCGAGAACCCGCAGTGGATTTCCAGGGTTTCCTGCATCGCACCAATGTGATCTGAGCCTAACAGACCAGGCAATGGAGGCAAAGCAGCAGAAGGAAGAGTAAGACTTCCTAGTGATTCAGGATCTGCAGAATCCTTTCATACCTGGCCAGGGCTGCTGTTAGAAATCGCGGGGCCCCTTACAGACTACCTGGCAGGGCCCCCTCAAGAAAATATTAAAGATATATTTAGCTAAAATTACAACAAAATCACTAGTATCAGACACAAATATAACATAACTCGCGTAATTCCTGCTAAATCTAAAAAAAAAAAAAAACTATGTTAAATAAAAAAGAAGATGAGATGAGAAAAATATACAGGCTGGGCAGTTGGAGCTCAGTGATCAGAGAGACAGAGAGAGAGAAACAAAGTTACAATTTACAAATAAACTCCTGAGCAGAGATAAGTGCTGGGAGGAGAGGCCCACACAAGGGAGGGGGATTAATGAGGGACGACTGTTTTCTCAACAGATAAAAGCTGATAGTAGGGAGAGGGACAGATCAGATTCAGGTGCTGGAGGAAGATTTCTGTAATTGTTGTCCATCACTAATCCCCCTCTCTGTGTGGGCCCTCCTGTGTGCTTGGGCCCCCTACAAGAGGGCTGGTGGTACCCCCCTATCAGCGGCCCTGTACCTGGCTCTACCCCTGTGAGGCAGCAGCAAGCAAAGGAAGAACATAAGGAGAGGAAAAGCATTGAGGAGAGGAAAAGCATTGAGGTGTTGGTGGTGAGAGGGAGGAGGATATGGGGCAGTATTCCAGTGGTACATTTCACCTCTACCAAACCCTGAGAGTTGTACGTGGGTGAAGTGAAATTGCTGAGGAAATCGTTTTCCTCATGGACACAAAGGATTTGGGGTCCTCTGCTGCAGGAAATACATGACAATGGTTTTATTCATGTTGCAGTGCCTGGAGAGCAATCACTCTTTAGATTCTCTATACACGGGAAAAAGTCTGCACAATTTTCCCTAATTTTTACATTGAAAAAAGATTCACTTTATTGTGTTTTGTTTTTATCCTCATAAGTTGTATGAGGTAAGGAATTTTTGGGAATAAATGTGGCCTACAACAGATTTCTTAAATATGGTCTATGCAGTCTGTACAATATTCATGCACTTGCACATTGAAAAATAAAAGTTTACGTTTTATTTATTTTTTTTACGTCAAAAGCTTCATAAGTTATGTAATTTTGTAAATAAGGCCTACAACAGAAAGTTTAAATATTGTCTATGCAGTCTGTACAATATTCCTTCATTTTTACATTGGAATTTTGCAATAGCGGCCTACAAGAGATTGTTAAAATAAATAAATACATAAAATACATAATAAATGACATAAATACACATAAATGTGATTTGTTTTTTAGGTGAAAAGCTGCATTTATTTAAAAAAATTCAGCCTACTTCAACTGCTTTAATGCTGACTTGAGGTGTATACAATATTTACAGCTGTTGTTTCTGAAATAGTACACTTTATCATGTTGTTATATGATAAAACTTGCCGGTCTCTACCTTTAAATTTTTGGCTTTGTAGATAGCTGACATAGCTTGCATGGACTCTGTACAATATTTCCTGGCTTTGTCTTTCTTTAAATTCTATTTCAAAATAAAACCTGCCTTGTGTCTTCCTCTTTAATATCTGGCTAGTAAAACTACTTATATAATGAGCATTTAGTCTGTACAATGTTTCTGGCAGTGGTCACTGTATTAACACACCACAATTTTTATTTAGTGATAAAAAAACTGCCTTGTCTCTTCCTCTTACATTGCAGCCCAATCAGACTGTCCCCTGTACTATATATGCTTCTATTGTCTGTGTAATTTTTTATTTTATTTTTTTATAAAAACTGCCACATCTCTGAAATGTGGGGTCATGGTTTTGAAGGGTTTTTGTGAACTCTGTTTTAAATTTGTTTAAGAAGAAAGTGCAAACGCTGCTTCAGTTGAGTGCGATCCAGCTGGGTTGGGTGATAGCCCCAGATCCCTTCCACAACGATAATGAAGAAAAAGGAATTTTTGGCTGCACACCATGGCCAATCCAACAATGTTTTTTGAAGCAATAAAAGATTTCCACCAGGACATAAAACACAGGTACAAAGGTTGACGCGTTTCACACCAAGATCGTGCTTTTTCAAAACCAATTTAAAACCAATGAATTTTTTTAAACTTCTAAGACAACTCAGTGTGCCACTTACAAAAAAAAGTCACAAGCTGCAATTTAAAACTGTTTTGCAGCTGATATGAAGTTTAGGGCTTTAACTTTTTTTGGGAAGAGTATGGGTTGTTGCTGCTACTTCTACCACTTAATTTTAATTATTACTACCTGATATAAAAATTACATGTTGCAGCCAAAACTACTTAAAAGTTGTAATGAATCAGATTAGAGTGCTGCTTCTTTATTCACGTTAAATGTAAAATTATAAAAAATAAATTACACATGCAAAATACATGATGCCATGATTCTAAAGCTGTCCATAAGATGTACTGCTTCCTAACACTACATAGAAGTTACAAGGATCCCCAAGCATGTATTAAAAAGGAATGGTGTTTTTCCCATGTTGCACCCCAAAGTCACATAAAAAATAGAACCCTCTCCCTGCTGTATTCTTTACATTTTCTTTTTCAGTGTTACATGTCCCTAATGCCCAGCTTTTCTTGCCCTTTGCCTTTTAGCCTTAAACATGGCTTGAATTGATTTTTAAGACTTGCCCAACCTTATTGTTGAGGTTAAGGGGGTTTGGATTAATGTTCACAACTTCTGGACTGTATGATGAACTCTACGAACGGCCCGCAAATCAAACCCAGGCCACATTTGCTGATCACAATTGTAATAACATTTGCTACAAGCATTCCAGCTTGGGTCTTGGGACTTCAAGTAACATCACTTCCTGTGCTTCTAAATCTTTGCTTTGTGATAAATTTGCCCGTAGCCAATAGATTATAGAATAACCATTTTCCCTATAACAGTCTGAATGGTGCATTTGTATTCCCAAGGCACATGCTGTTTAGTGATAAACAAACAAGCCCTTTGACAATCTGCTCCCATTACAAAGGCTAATTTAAAGCAAAAAAGGGGTATTTCAGAGTCCTTTTTTGTTACATCTGTGACACATAAGTGTTTATGATGTCTGCTATAAAACAGAGCGGCTGCTCCTTGTCAGCCATATAGATTTCTTTTGTATGGCAGCCTCTCTAGAATTGAGTGTATTCCCTTAAATTAGACAAGAAGCCCAATATCTGCATCGCATTCCTTATGTCTGTAGGACAAGAAAAGTATTTTCTGCTTGTATTGCTGGGAGTCCTAGCTCAAAGCTTTTATTAATGCAGAGATATCCTTTGTTTGGAACCAGATCACTAAGTTGTCCCTCTTTTTGGTCTGATGTATATACTGTACCTATAAATAAGTATTACATTTCAGAAGTGTTTTTTTGCACTAAACCTTTCATCCAACCTCTCAATTATGTCATGTTATTTTGAAAAGCTAATACAGTAATCCCCCGCTACATCGCGGTTCAGTTTTTGCGGTCCCGGTAATTCGCGGTTTTTTTTGTAATGTTATTTTACTATATAAATCATTAAAAATTAAATATTTTTGTGTTTTCCATAGCTCTTGCTATGTCTCTCAGTATCTTTTATGTGTTTAAATGAGTTTCTATTGTTTTAAAAGTGTGTTTAAAGACCTTAAAATGCTTCTACACGTACAGTGACAGTAAAAAAACATGCCTACAATGCATTTTAATAGGGTTTTTCTATTTCGCGGAATTTCACTTTTCGCAGCTGGGTCCGGAACGTAACCCCCGCAATGGAGGGGGGTTTACTGTATAGAAGAAAAGTAGTGGCAAAAAAGGATTTGTTGATTCAACTAATCAATTTTTGTGCATTAATTCTTCATGGTCCACAGGGGGGCATAGCAGGAGTGCATCATTTGCCTATACAGTAAAACCTTGGTTTGAGAGTAACTTGGTTTAAGAGCGCTTTGCAAGACAAGCAAAATTTTCAAATAAATTTTGACTTGGTTTACAAGCGATGTCTTGATATACAAGTAGCCTCAAGTCACAGCTGAGTAGAAAAGAGAAGAGAGGCGCCTCTAAGTGTAGCAATATGGTTAAATTTAATGAAGGTACAACATTTAGCAACTCACATGGTTGATGATTGGAACAAGCACATCTAAGTATGCAGGCATCCAGGCTAAAGCTGTCCACATAGACGGTCCTCCACACCACCATCTACGTCATCCCTTCCATGCTGCCCCTCGCTTTCAGATCGCTTTACTGCAGGGTGGTCTTCCCGGTCAGGATTACAGACTGGCAGCCGGCGGTGCAGAAGATAGTCTATGTGGACAGCTTTACCCCGGATGCCTGCATACTAAGATGTGCCTGTTTTATTCATCAACCATGTGAGTTGCTAAATGTTGTACCTTCATTAAATGGAACCATATTGCTACACTTAGAGGCGCCTCTCTTCTCTTTCATACTCTGTAGCTCCTGCTGGAAGCGGCTATTTGTGGATGGACATTTTATGGTTATATAACCTCTCGAAATGCTATAATCTTTTTATACGGACTATAAACTGAAGGGCTTATGAATAAATGGTTGTGGAACGAATCATCTGAGTTTCCATGATTTCTTATGGGGAAATTCGCTTTGATATAAGAGTGCTTTGGATTACAAGCATGTTTCCGGAACGAATTATGCTCGCAATCCAAGGTTTTACTGTATATACCTATTGTGCTATAATGTGTCCTTCTTAACTGGCTCAGAAAGCTGGGAGGTATTCTAGCTGCAGTGCGTACTTACTTGTGTTTCAGGGATGTGTCAAGTATGGTTTTCCTGTACTTGACACTATTTTTATTAGGAAGTTTATATTTGTATAGGAAAATGTAGAATGGTTCTTGATCTCCGGAAGATTTACCAGCCTTCATGACCAGGCCATTTTTTGCGATGCGGCACTGCGTTACTTTAACTGACAATTGCGTGGTCATGCAAAGCTGTACATAAATAAAATGTACCGTATTTTTCGCCGTATAAGACACACTTTTTCTTCCCCAAAACTGGGGGGGAAAAGTTGGTGCGTCTTATACGACAAATACACATTTTGCCTGCATTAAAACTGCCCCTAACTTTGTGTGGTGCTTGCTCGCAGTCCTCTTTTTATGCTGTGTGTGCTGCAGGCTGGATTTGTGGCATGTACTGAGGGCTATGGAGACTTCTCTGACCCTCCCTGCATGGCCAGGCTGTGTGTGTTCGGGCTTCCCTCTCCCTCCTATAGCGCGCCTTGTCCCCCCCTCCCGACAGTCTAACTACGTGCTGCCCGGGCACCATGTCAACGCTCTGCTGAGCTTACCGGTACCTTTCCCTCCATCAGTGCGGGCTGTGCCTCCTCATGTCTCCCCGGGCAGTCTCACTCCTTGCTGGGCAGTGTGGGCACAATTGCGCCGCTTCTGTGCATATCTCCCGGGCACTGTATCAATCTATGCTGCCCTGAAATGTCCGCACGTCTTCCCCTCCTGCTCCATACGTTCCGCCTCCTCCGGCCAATGTTTACTGTGTGCTGTCCATGCTCTGCTCCGCCCCGCTCCTACTTGATTTGATGCCCGTGATTGACGGGGAGAAGAATTGATCCGCCAAAGCTCCGCCCCCCCCAAATCCCGGGGAGAAGTCTTTTTCTTCTAGACTTTCCTCCTTTAACCACTTTACCACCGCCCACAGTAATATTACTGCGGCAGAGTGGCTCGTTATCGTCTGACGACGTAGTACTACGTCGTCAGACACTCCCCCTTCTGGGCGGCGCTTGCGCGCCGCCGGAGGCTCGCTCCCGCTGTTTTCAGTCACAGCGGGAGTTGGGCCAGGGGAGGAGCAGCGGCGATCGCCGCTGCTCTTCCCCCAATCATCGAGGATCTAGTGTGGAGATCCGCCCGCCTGTGTAAATACAAGCGGGCGGATCTCCATAGTGACAGGGAGTGACAGGTCGGACTGTTCAGCATAGCTGGACATCCGATCTGTCCATGACTCACTCAGTCCCCTCCCCCCCCACACGTCAGTAAGCACCAGGCATACATTAACCCCTCCCTCTCCAATAAAATTAACCCCGTCCCTGCCAGTGTCATTTTTACAGTAACAGTGCATATATATAGCACTGATTACTGCAGTAATGTCACTGGTACCCCCAAAAGTGTCAAAAATGTCAGTCAAGGGTCCGATCTGTCCGCCGCAATGTCGCAGTCCCGCAAAAAAAATCGCAGATCGCCGCCATTACGCGTTAAAAAAAAAACACCAAAAATGACAGAAATCTTTCCCTTTGTTAGTAAACGCAATAACTTTTGCGCAAACCAATCAAAATACGCTTATTGTGATTTTTTTTACCAAACATAGGTAGCAGAAAACAAATTGGCCAAAAATTTTTAAAAAAATTGGTTTTTACATTTTTTTGGGGGGGAATTTCATATAAAAAAATGTTAAAAATATTGTTATTTTTTCAAAATAAACGCTCTTTTTTTGTTTATAGCGCAAAAAGTAAAAATCGCACAGGTGATCAAATACCACCAAAAGAAAGCTCTGTTTCTGGGAAAAAAAGGACGTGAATTTCGTTTGGGTACGGCGTCGCACGACCGCGCAATTGTCAGTTAAAGTCGCACAGCGCCAAATCGCAAAAAGTGGCCTGGACGGAAGACAGCAAAATCCTCCGGTGGTAAAGTGGTTAAAATTGGGTGCGTCTTATATTCCGGAGCGTCCTAAATGGCTAAAAATACAGTAAGTCCTTTTTTCCCACAAATAAAGCTTTCTTTTGGTGGTATTTGATCACCACTGCATTTTTTATTTTTTGGGCTGAAAACAAAAAAAGACAGACAATTAAAATAAAATAAAAATATATATATTTTTTACTTTTTGCTATAAAACATATAAAAAAAGAAAAGTTAAAAAATCAAATTTCTTCATAAATTTAGGCCAATATGTATTATGCTACATAGTTTTGGTAAAAAAAAAAAATCCCAATAAGCGTATATTGATTGGTTTGTGCAGAACTTATAGCGTCTACAAATTATGGTGTATATAAAGTATCTCACCACCATTACTACTAATAAATAAATAAATAAAAAGGGCATCCTAACTGCACGGCCTCCGAAGAGAAGACCCGATCAAAGCCGCATTCGGCTCTAAACGGGTCTACATGTAAAAATCCCGGAAGTGATGTCATGACATCACTTCCGGGTACTCGGCAGCAAATTAAAAAAAATGTGAGCATTAAAAACAGCCAAACTTGTCGTTTTTAATGCTTTTAAGTGCAGAGGATGGGTTTGGGGTCTTTTAGACCCCCAGATCCCTACACCAGAGTACCTGTAAAAAAAAAAAAATGAAAAAAAAAAATGTTTTTTAAATGTCCGAAAATATCGACCGATACCGATATCCGATGACCAAAATATTGGTATCGGTAGGAATAGAAAAACTATATCAGTCGACCACTACTATACAGTACCTTATATTACACTGGGTGGCACTGTGATGCCAACTTGCTGTTGTTTCTATCTGGCTTTAACCTAAAAATAAAACCTTTTTGAAGGTAAAAGGTGCAGAAACTTTAGCCCGTGTATGACATAAACAATGGGGTTGATTTACTAAAACTGGAGAGTACAAAATCTGGTGCAGCTCTCCATAGAAACCAAACAGCTTCCAGGTTTTTTGTCAAAGCTTAAAGTGTAAGTCCACCCTAAAACTAAAATCCCTGCATCTATAGACATCTAAGATCTAACACTAACCTATCTAGCCCTGTAAAGAAGAAACCCGTATACATACCTTTTTTAGAAGCCGATCCGACCCCATCTCCAGCGGCGGAAGCTCTGCAGAGGACACAGCCGACAACAGCTATGAAATGAATGGGAAGTGATGTCACCCATAGACCTACTATGAGGCTTCCGTTGTCGGCTGTGTCCTCTGCACCCGCTTACACAGCGAAGTCGCGGCTGACAGCTTAGCGTGGGATCGGGTTTCTATATGTATACTGGTTTCTTCTTTACAGGGCTAGATAGGTTAGTGTTAGCTCGTAGAGGTCTGTAGATGCAGGGATTTAGGCATTAGGGTACTTCAGTTAACCTCCCTGGTGGTATGATTGTTTCCGATTTTAGGTGCTGAAAGCGGTACCATTATTTTGCATGTAATTCTTAAGGATGAGCAGCCCAAACCAACTATTTACATATGATTTTTTTTTACTGTGCGTTCTTCTTTTTAGGGTATGATAAAGTTTGAAACACAAAATGATAAATTATATATATATATACACACATATATATATATATATATATATATGTAGCCCTGTAGAGTTACACAGGCTGTATTATCTGAAATGCCCAGTAGATGGCAGATGGACTCAGTATGCTGTTAATTAAACATTGAGCATTGATCACAGGACTTGGCTTTTTTCAGTCACATGATTGTGGCATCATCACAGTGTGACCAGGAAGTGGTGTGTGAGGAAAGACTGAGGGAGATAGACACCAGCTCTGGATTTCTTCTTATCCTTCTGCTCAGGATTTTCACCTATTAATGTCCTGGGAGGACTTCCTGCACAGCTCTGAGGAAGGAGGTCATGGAAGACTTTTAGAAGTTACCACATGCTCAGCCAGAGAAAGGACATGCGACTAGCTGTGAAAGACTGCAGCACAGAGATAGAACCCTGCTGAGAGAACTTGCTTCACCCAAGACCACACCAGCTGAGAGAGGGACCTGCTTTCAAAGACACGCACTGAGTCCAGACGTCTGGTGAATCCAGTGAGAGGAGACTGCAGTGGACTGACCTGGTTAATTGCGTTTCTGAGGGTAAGCCAAGCCTCTCCCTGTATCACCCCAGGGCACCTGTCTCCTCACTCTCAGTAAAGACTCTGAGGTCCAGAGTGGACATTGCACAGCTCAGGCTGCTTCAGTGACCCTGCGGAGCAGGACTTATCAGGGCCCCAACTCTCCTTGTGCACCAAAGGCCATTAGGGTGAAGATAAGGGGGTGGGACGCAGGTGTGCTAGTGGGTGGGTGAGGAAAATCCACATTGCATTGTTATCCGTGTTACTCTATTGTATTTTCCCATGTATGTTGATTCATTTGCTACTTACTATATAAAGTTAGTTCCAGTTAGACTGTGTCAGTCTCATTGCACCAAGTATGTTCCCAGTGGGACCCCACATCCCTACCCTGGATGCCCCACTGGGTGGAGGCACTGCCGCAGACATGTACCCCAGCTCCCAGATAGCGGAGGCTCAGGATCCGCCTGTCAGGCATAGTGAGTTAACTAGGTTTAGGGACCCCAAAGACACTAGGGGGCGCCCTCAAAACCCCGTTACATATGGAGGCACTGCTGAGATCTATTGGGGTACAACCAGTGAGAAAAGGTTAAGTCCTCAGGCCACTCCCTCCTTTGCAAAAGAGTGGGCCCAGCAAAGAAATTTACCATTACAGCAAGCTGTGATGTTATGCAAAGTCCCCTCCTGCTGTGAGATGAATCACGTCATCTTGTGTATAGAAGTTCGACTGGGAATAGAAATGGCGACCATCAGGGATATCCTGCAGGATTCTGAAGGCCAAACTTACATGTTAATATATTGTCATACGGACTTGGGAGACCATGAGATGCCTACCAACGTTCATTTATATGGAGCCCCGGATGAAGGATGCTCCTTAGTGTACGCTCTCCTTGATAAGGAAGAAAGGGTCTCACTGCAACCACCCTTTAAATTAGAACAGAAAGACTATGTCACGGAAAATTATTCTAAGCTCCTGACTCCCATCTCAGGAAAGGCCAGAGCCATTCCTAAACAAGCTGCCCATCCTATTACAGGACAGGGGATGATTACTCCTAAAGCAGAATTTCATCCATCTGCAGCATTACTGAAACCTGACAACCCTGAAGTACGCACTGTAGTATGGTAAGCAACGGGTTAAGTTGCTGTCTGCAAAATGTTACAATTATGTATATGTCTGGGAGCTGGGTGTGGCTGAAGTTAGTTGCATGCTGATGTGCAGTGAATAAAGAAGCAACCTGTACAGCTTGTCTGTGTTAATACACTACATTTTGGCGACGAGGATGGCTAGCTTTCTGGATTTACCGGCTATCGGACCGTTTGATGTGTCTGGAGACCACACTAGTCTCTCACAGCGCTGGGACAAGTGGAAGAAGGGATTTCAGCTCTATGTTATAGCCACAGGAGTGACTGCACCTGCTCAGAAGAGAGCCATGCTGCTGCATCTAGCTGGACCTCAAGTTCAGGACATTTTTGAAACCCTGGGAGCAACAGGGGAAGATTCAGACTATGAGACAGCCATGAATAGACTGAGTGAGTACTTTGAGCCAAAGAAAAATATTCCCTATGAAAGATATAAGTTTAGACAGGCTGTGCAAGAACTGGGAGAAACCACAGACAGTTATGTGACTAGGCTGAAATAGCTGGCAAAGTCTTGTGATTTTGGGACTGTAACTGAGGAGATAATCAGAGATCAGGTCATAGAGAAATGCACATCTGTGCACCTCAGGAGGAGATTATTGAGAGAACCTAGTCTCACACTTACTAGTCTGCAGGAGATTGCAAGAGCCATTGAACTGTCTGAGCTCCAGGCTCTGCATATTGAAACCAAGAACACTGCATCTGTCAATACAGTCTCCAAACCTACCTATAATAATAGGAATATCTGGAGTAGGAAAGAGAGTTTTCCAAAGAGGACTTTACATATCACCTGCAATAAATGTGGCAGGGCGGGACACACAAGTCAGGACTGCACTGTGGTACAGAATAAAATGTGCTATGCTTGTGGAAAGACAGGTCATTTTGCAGCTGTGTGTAGAAATACAACCAGAGATAACAAAACCAAAGGACAATCTGCACAAGTAAATGTTATAGCTGAGGATAAAGAGAGTGCTCCTGACTGTGAATTTATATTCTCCCTGTGTTCTCTGCAAGCTGGGACATTAACCATTAAGATTGGAAATACAGATGTGTCAGTGTTGATTGACTCTGGAGCTACATGCAATGTTATGGACTTGGCTTCTTGGCACAGTCTTAATGGCAGAGAAAATCACCTTAAATTGTGTAACACCACTAAACAGATTTATACTTATGGCTCCAGTACACCACTGCAACTTAAAGGCAAATTTTATACCTCTGTTCAAACACATGAGACTGGTCCTCCATTGCAGACCGAATTCTATGTTGTAGATGGCACAGGGTCGCCTCTGCTTGGTCGTCAAATCGCAATGGCACTAGGGGTGTTACAGATTGGCCGTGATGTAGGCAGCGCAAGAGTGAATATGGTGTCTCCTGCTATTTCTGCATTGAAAGAGGAATTTAAAGATTGCTTCTCTGGGTTTGGAAAATTAAAGGATTTTCAGTTGGAGCTTCACATTGATCCACATGTAAAGCCTATTGCACAGCCAGTACGCAGACTTCCTTATAGCCTGAGATCACCTGTTGAGCACAAACTGGCAGAGCTGCTAGACCTTGACATTATTGAACCTGTGGAAGGGCCCACTCCGTGGGTATCGCCGTTAGTTGTTGTACCAAAGGGCACAGATATTCGGATTTGTGTGGACATGAGATGTGCTAACCAAGCTGTGCAGAGAGAGAGACATCCAATTCCCACTATTGAAGATGTTCTGCATGCAATGAATGGTGCAAGTGTCTTCAGTAAACTGGATTTGAAATGGGGTTATCATCAGATTGAATTGACCCCAGCATCTAGAGTCATCACTACATTTGCAAGCCATAAAGGTCTTTTTAGATACAAGAGGTTGATGTTTGGCGTATCGTCCGCACAGGAGGCCTATCAACATGTGATTCAGCAAGTGCTACATGGTTGTGAAGGCACGCATAACATTTCTGATGATATAATTGTGTGGGGAACAAACACACAGGAGCACGACGAACGTCTCCGTGCAGTGCTAAATTGCTTGAAGGAGAAAGGGTTAACATTAAATGAGAAGAAATGCACATTTCAAATGAATAAAATGACTTTTATGGGCCATGTGCTGTCTGACAGGGGCATTGGTCCGGAGGACTGTAAAATTAAAGCTGTGTCTGATGCCAGAAATCCTGAAAACCCTGCAGAAGTACGCAGTTTTCTTGGGCTAGTGAATTACTGTGCCAAGTGGGTTAAGTTGCTGTCTGCAAAATGTTACAATTATGTATATGTCTGGGAGCTGGGTGTGGCTGAAGTTAGTTGCATGCTGATGTGCAGTGAATAAAGAAGCAACCTGTACAGCTTGTCTGTGTTAATACACTACACGCACCCTGCCTACAGGAGGTAGTGATGTATCGGACATACTACAGAAACTCTCAGAAGCCATAGTGACGGCAAATCACACCCATAGTTACCGCAAACTAAAGGTGTTTTCTGGGAATCAGCCTGTTCCTGCAGGAGAAGAGCCTTTTGAGGTCTGGAAGGATAATGCTATGCAGTTGTTGGAGGAATGGTCTTGTACGGATACCATAAAGAAACAGCGGTTGGTAGAAAGTCTTCGTTTTCCCGCTACAGACATGATAAGACTGTACAAGGGAGTAAATGGGCAAGCTACTGTGCACGACTATCTACGAGTCTTACAGGATGCTTATGGGAAATCAGAAGATTTGGATGATCTGTTGGTTAAGTTCCTAGCCACTAAGCAGAAGGAGCATGAAAAAGCCACTGACTATATCAACCGGTTACAGCTATCGCTAGTAAAGTTATTCCATAAAGGAGCAGTCACTGCCTCTGAGTTGGATGCTCGGCTATCTAAGCAAATTAAAAGAGGTGGTTTGACCAATAATCCAGTTATGATTCTGCTGAGAGCCAAGTTGGATGATAAAGTTCTGCCTTATTCCACCTTAATAAATACAGCCAGGAGATTGGAAGACCAGATGTGTCCACCCCTACAGAAGGAGAAAGAGGATACAGAACTGTCAGCTCTTAGGAAGAAGGTGGCTGAATTGGAGCTCTTATGCAAATCACCACCAGAGAGAGCAGATCCTCCCCCCTGGAAGTGCCGAGGGGACTGCTTTAAATGTGGAAAGTCAGGGCATTTTCAGCGGGAGTGCCCTGTGAATTCCATGGAGGTGGATGTGGAGGTGCTGGCAACCGAGCTCGAGGAGACTCAAATGACCAGGTCTTACAAGCAGAGGAAGACCCGGCCTACATATAGTCCATCTGTTGGGGCCAAGATTGGGCCTAAATCTTTGATACACGTACAAGTAGAAGGAATTCATGCTTCAGCATTGCTAGATACAGGTTCTCAAGTCACCATTATCTACAGAGACTTCTATGAACGTCATTTGAAACACATTCCTATGGAACCTGCAGGAGAGTTTCAGCTATGGGGTGTTGGGTCTCAAGCTCAACCTGTGGAGGGATGCATAAAAGTGACCATAACTATTCCCCAGTTAAACACTGGGATGATATATCCTATGGAGCTGGAAGCTTTGATATGCCCTGCAGCCAAGAAAGTGTGTGCCCCAATAATATTGGGTACTAATGCAAAGATGGTACAGGATGTATTCAGGGCCTATCTGACAGAAGTGGGAGATGTCTCTTTAGACCGATTGATGGAGGTCAGCCCTGTCCTAGGAAAAGAATGTCAACGACTAGCCCTTGAAACAAAACCAGGGTTGTGCCACTATTCAGGAACAGAACCTGCATTTGTGAAGCCTGGTGAGACCAAAACTTTACGAGCCATAGCCTCAATGCACCATGAAATGTTGGGGGGAACTGGACAATACCTTATTGAGTCTCTGCCTAAAGAGGATCAGAAGAAGGGCTGGACTCTCATTCCTGAGGTAAAAGATTGGCGAAAAAGGTGGTGTCGGAGCTTTCCTGTGATGGTACAGAATTTAACCCCCACAGAAATCCGAATTGATCGTCATCAGAAGATTGGTGTGATACACCTTTTAGATCAAGTTTTGTCCATCATGTCTGTGAGTGCAAAACAGAAGGATCATGTGAAAACACCTTTAGATTTTGATCTAGAAGATTCTCCTCTACCACAGCAGTGGAAAGACAGCCTTCGTTCAAAACTGGCCACCCGAGAGGGAGTGTTCTCCAGAGCAGAGTTGGACGTGGGGTGTTCTAAGAGTGCCACCCATGCTATAAGACTTGCTGATTCTACTCCTTTCAGAGAAAGGTCAAGAAGAATACCCCCTCGAGATGTGGAAGATGTCCGGGACATACTCCAGCAGATGAAAGGAGCAGGCATCATCGCAGAGTCCCGGAGCCCCTATGCCTCACCTATTGTGGTAGTGAGGAAAAAGAATGGTTCAGTTCGGCTATGTGTGGACTACCGTACTCTGAACAAGAGGACTGTGCCAGATCAGTACACTTTGCCCCGGATAGAGGATCTCCTGAACGCCCTATCTGGCAGCCAGTGGTTCAGTGTGCTTGACTTGAGGTCTGGATATTATCAGGTACCCATGAAGAAGGAGGATCAGGAAAAGACAGCTTTCATCTGCCCTTTGGGGTTCTTCCAGTTTACCAGAATGCCACAGGGAGTCACAGGAGCTCCTGCTACTTTTCAGAGGCTGATGGAGAAAACTGTGGGGGATATGAATCCCAAAGAGTGTCTAGTGTATCTAGATGACCTAATTGTTTTCGGGAAGACGCCAGAGGAGCATGAACAAAGGTTGCTAAAGGTGTTGGATCGACTTCAAGCTGAAGGCCTGAAGCTATCAGTGGACAAATGCCGATTTGCCCAAAACTCTGTCACTTATGTGGGGCACATAGTCTCCGCTGAAGGAGTAGCCACAGATCCTGCTAAAATTGAAGCAGTGTTGAATTGGCCAAGACCAAATAACATCAGTGAGTTGCGGTCCTTTCTCGGATTCTGTGGTTACTACCGAAGATTCGTGAAAGACTACTCAAAGATTGCTCGAGAGTTACATGACCTGCTGAAGATTACCCCTGACGTAAGGGGTGCTAAGGCACCATATCCTAAAGACCCCTTTGGAGAAAAATGGACTTCAGGATGTGAAGACGCCTTTCTGACATTGAAGAAGAGACTTACAGAAGCTCCTGTCTTAGCCTATGCAGACCCTGAGAAACCATATATCCTCCATGTGGATGCCAGTATGGAAGGCCTAGGGGGTGTACTGCACCAAAGTTATCCAGAAGGATTGAGGCCGGTGGCTTACATAAGCAGAAGTCTTACAGGTACAGAGAAGAACTATCCAGTTCATAAATTGGAATTTCTGGCACTCAAGTGGGCCATCGTGGATAAGCTGCATGACTATTTGTATGGAGCAACATTCGAAGTAAGGACTGACAACAATCCACTTACCTACATACAGACTACAGCTAAGCTGGATGCCACAGGACATAGGTGGTTGGCTGCCTTGTCAAGCTACAGTTTCAGCCTGAAGTACAAGCCTGGGCCCAAGAATGTCAGCGCAGATGCCCTGTCCCGCAGACCTAGACTCCCTCCTCACCGAGAAGAAGAGGAGTGGGAAGAGATCCCTGGGCCGGGGGTAGGAGCCTTTTGTCAGATGTATGTGGTGGCCGAGAGTCAAGAAGAATTTGCCGAGCTAAGAGGGATAGACTCCATTAGCCACTCTCCGGAAGCTGTGCCTGAGGTGTTCCATGCTCCAGTCATGCTTCAACAGTGGTCCAGTATAACCACAGAAGACAAGAGGAAGGCTCAAGCGCAGGACTGGTATATTGGGATAGTTATCAGAGCAATAAAGACTAAGAATCCTAAATTGCTGACTTCTCTACCTGTGAGTCAAAGAGAATTATACCGAAGAGAATGGAGCCGACTACATCTCGAAGATGGAGTACTCTATAGGGTCGTGAAGTATCATGATCACCCTGACAGAAAACAATTGGTACTACCGCACAGATACCGTGGCATGGTCCTGAGAGCTCTCCATGATCAACATGGGCATCTCGGGGTGGACAAGACCTATGGCCTAGTACAAGATCGGTTCTATTGGCCTCGCATGAGGGAACATGTCGAGCAACATGTACAGACATGCAGGAGGTGTATCCAGAGGAAGACCCTGCCTGTGAGAGCTGCCCCTATGGGTCATCTGAAAAGTACGGTACCCATGGATCTTGTGTGCATGGACTATCTCTGCATTGAGAACGATACAGCGGGAATTGGAAATGTGCTGGTGGTAACGGACCATTTCACCAGATATGCTCAAGCCTTCCCCACTAAAGATCAAAAGGCTGTGACTGTAGCCAAAGTCCTTTGGCAGAAGTATTTCATTCACTATGGACTACCCAATCGGATACACTCTGATCAAGGTAGAGACTTTGAGAGTAAGTTGATCAAGGAGCTGTTGGACATGTTGCAGGTGCAGAAGTCCAGAACCACACCTTATCATCCGGAGGGCGATGCACAGCCAGAACGGTTCAATAGGACCCTCCTAGATATGCTAGGGACTCTAAAGCAAGTCGAGAAGCGGTCTTGGAGTAAACATGTGGAAGCCATGGTCCACGCATACAACTGTACAAGGCATGAATCTACAGGGTTCTCACCCTATTTCCTAATGTTCGGAAGAGAAGCTCGATTGCCGATAGATGTCCGTTTGGGAGTGTCTCCTGATGGAACAGATTCAACTTCACACTTTCAATATGTGAGGAACCTCAAACAAAACCTTCATCGGGCCTATGAGTTGGCCACCCAAGCTGCAGCAAAAATTGAAGAACGGAACCAAAGAAGGTATGATGCTAAGGTGAGATATCGGGAGATTCAAGCAGGGGATAAAGTTCTTCTCCGGAATCTAGGTGTGCCTGGAAAACACAAACTAGCTGACAGATGGAAAGATACCCTGTTTGAGGTTGTGTCCAAGCTGGAAGGGCTGCCAGTGTACAACATTAGGGGCCCGGAGGGCCGAATAAAGGCTTGGCATAGAAACCATCTGCTTCCAGTTATGTATGCTGATGAAGAGGAGGAGAGTAGTGAAGAACTGAGGGAAAACCCAGCAGAGAGTCCTGGAAATGGGGCAGAGGAGACCCCAGGAACTCCCAGTGCAGAGGATCAGTGGTGGTCATCACCCGCTGAAGAAACACAGCAATTGCCTCCTTTAACTCCTGTGGTTTCACAAAGTTCTCCAAGGTTGAATCCAGAAAGTCCATGTTTTGTGCCTGGAACTTCCCTTAGAGACTCTAGTTCGAGGGCCGAAGTCAAAGTTCCACAGTTGATGTCCCAAGATCCTCTCCCACAGCGAGAACTGAGACACAGCACCAGAGTGCGGCAACTCCCTAGGGCCCTAGTTTATGATAATATAGGAAAGCCCAGTTATGCCCCGCTGACACAAGCGGCATCCAAAATGGCCACTTTCCTACATGCACTAGCTGAAGTGGTAAATGTTAGTGACTCTTTACCCTAGATAACTAGCTAGCTAGGATGTTACTGTGCTAACTGTACTATATGTATGCTAAACCTTTTTCTGTTGAATTTTTGTTAAGCCCCCTGGCTAGGACTTGCCAGTGGAAGGCAAGTATTTTCAAGGGGGAGCATGTAGCCCTGTAGAGTTACACAGGCTGTATTATCTGAAATGCCCAGTAGATGGCAGATGGACTCAGTATGCTGTTAATTAAACATTGAGCATTGATCACATGACTTGGCTTTTTTCAGTCACATGATTGTGGCATCATCACAGTGTGACCAGGAAGTGGTGTGTGAGGAAAGACTGAGGGAGATAGACACCAGCTCTGGATTTCTTCTTATCCTTCTGCTCAGGATTTTCACCTATTAATGTCCTGGGAGGACTTCCTGCACAGCTCTGAGGAAGGAGGTCATGGAAGACTTTTAGAAGTTACCACATGCTCAGCCAGGGAAAGGACATGCGACTAGCTGTGAAAGACTGCAGCACAGAGATAGAACCCTGCTGAGAGAACTTGCTTCACCCAAGACCACACCAGCTGAGAGAGGGACCTGCTTTCAAAGACACGCACTGAGTCCAGATGTCTGGTGAATCCAGTGAGAGGAGACTGCAGTGGACTGACCTGGTTAATTGCGTTTCTGAGGGTAAGCCAAGCCTCTCCCTGTATCACCACAGGGCACCTGTCTCCTCACTCTCAGTAAAGACTCTGAGGTCCAGAGTGGACATTGCACAGCTCAGGCTGCTTCAGTGACCCTGCGGAGCAGGACTTATCAGGGCCCCAACTCTCCTTGTGCACCAACGGCCATTACGGTGAAGATAAGGGGGTGGGACGCAGGTGTGCTAGTGGGTGGGTGAGGAAAATCCACATTGCATTGTTATCCGTGTTACTCTATTGTATTTTCCCATGTATGTTGATTCATTTGCTACTTACTATATAAAGTTAGTTCCAGTTAGACTGTGTCAGTCTCATTGCACCAAGTATGTTCCCAGTGGGACCCCACATCCCTACCCCGGATGCCCCACTGGGTGGAGGCACTGCCGCAGACATGTACCCCAGCTCCCAGATAGCGGAGGCTCAGGATCCGCCTGTCAGGCATAGTGAGTTAACTAGGTTTAGGGACCCCAAAGACACTAGGGGGCGCCCTCAAAACCCCGTTACATATATATATATATATATATATATATATATATATAAGTACAGTAAAACTGCAGGAAAGGGCACTGGGGGGCAAATTAATGTCAATTTATTTTATTTTGCAATGTAATCCAGTAGTATAATATATAGTATAATACATCAGTGTGTTTGTGTGTTTTACTTTTCAAATTTGCCACCGGTTCCACCCCCCTGCGAGCGTCACGTTGCAGGAGACGGAAGACGGGGCTCACAGTATCGGGCGGAAGATCCGGCCGCCGTATGCTGCAGTGACACATCGCGGGATCCCGGGGACAAGGTAAGTACCCTCTACCAGGATCCAGCGATGCTCCCTGGCGGTACCCTGAGTGTGGCTCGCGCTTACCGCTAATGGCACTGAAATTCCACCCCAAACCACACTCGGGAATAACGCTAAGGAGGTTAAACAATTAGAAGCTAATTGGTTTCTACGCAGAGATTTTGCACTCTCCAGTTTTAGTAAATCAACCCCAGTGTTCCCACACTTTAAGCTTATCTGTTTAGCTTTAAAATGATTTACCATTTTAAAAGGGAAGGCCCCAACAGTTGCTGTATAATAAATTGTGATTGAAAGAGCGTATTGATAAAACAGCTCATGATTGAAAATTGACCATATGAGTTTAACATAATGTTTAGCACATCATGTATAATTTACTATAGAGAGTTCACAGACATCTCATTTGTCCTGCTGACATTGGCTGAATCCCCTTAACAAGTCTAACCCCCCTCCATATCCCTTGGAGCTGTGATTAATTAATTTTACCAGACTACATTTGTAGGGACTTTCCCAATTTTTGAAGATTTGTCCTTGAAATGTTTTGTCCTTGGATGCCCTAGATTTCTCAGCCTCAATCAACTCTTCCATGAAATCCCTTTGTTTCTTTATACTATATTTTTTATATTTTTCACATTTTATATATTTTTCTTTGGTCTTGTTAATCTGGTATTTGTTAAGGAAAAAATGTTTCAAATGCAAAAGAAAAATGGAAGTCTTTTTTTAAAGAACAAGTGCACTTTTATTCAATACACAGTAATCCATAGTAAACACTCATATTTCACTGATAAGAGCAAAATACAAAAACTGACCAAATCCAAAAAATGTAATGCCATTATTCATTTAAAGCTCACCATACTTGTTACACTCTGACTTTAAAATCATCATATAATCTCCTTTCCATTTACAAAATACCAAATCTGTGTACTATGAGGACCTACCCCTAAACTATCAATTTTTGGAAAAAAATTTGAAAAAAAAAATTTTTTTTTGATTATATATACTGTATATATATATTTTCCTCATTATTATTTTTTACTGCTGGTGTTCTGTGTGGGTTAAATGTTGTATTTTGTATGTTTAAAAAAAATCTTGAAAATTCTAGTAAAGATTATTGATAAAAAAAAAAATATATATATATCTGTTCAATTTGTAGCCAAACAGGCAGGTCCCTGGACCTCATAGTCAATGGTAGATCCAAAGGAGGTTCTACACAGTCAGATCATAACATGTGAGCTTAAAGCGTAAATCCACTTTTGTTGAGAAAAAACTTTCCCCTCTGGGTGATCTCTGTACATTACAAGGATTTTAACAACCTTTGTTGCAGATTCCTACCATTTGTTATTCTGAAGAAATCATTGTTTGTTCCTCTGTGCCTCTGTGCTGAGTGGGTCTAATGGGAGTGGTTTCATAATTATCAATCAGCTGTGGCAGCTGCAGAGCACTAATGAGGAAATCTGAAACAAACTGTGTTGCAGATTCCTACCATTTGTTATTCTGAAGAAATCATTGTTTGCTCCTCTGTGCCTCTGTGCTGAGTGGGTCTAATGGGAGTGGTTTCATAATTATCAATCAGCTGTGGCAGCTGCAGAGCACTAATGAGGAAATCTGAAACAAACTGTGTTGCAGATTCCTACCATTTGTTATTCTGAAGAAATCATTGTTTGTTCCTCTGTGCCTCTGTGCTGAGTGGATCTAATGGGAGTGGTTTTATAATTATCAATCAGCTGTGGCAGCTGCAGAGTACTGAGGAAATCTGCTGGGCCTGCATCCCTTTAGATGTGTTCCCTATTGGGAGTATCTCACCAAAAATTACATTTTTGTTGCAGGAGATGCCAGAAATCTGACTTGCATCTTAGTGCAGACTTCTGGGAAAATTAGTGAGCCAATCATACAAGCAGGAAATTATGTTTCTGGGGTGTGGTCACTACACATTCTGTGTACAGAACAGCTCCAGGTAGCCATATTGCATTGCATTTTCAGAAAATACAACAGCTGCAGATTGAAAAGGAAAGGTCATTTTTAATAACATTCAATTACAGTATGATTTGTGTCGCAATTGTATACGCTATATCAGCCCTCAAATTTTCCACTCGCCTGGTCGCATTTTGCGAGTGGAAAATTCTGTTGGGCGAGCTCTGGGGAAGAGAGGAGAGGAAAGCCAGAGCTAATGTCAGAGCGGCGGATCATCCCGCTGTAATAGCTTCAATTGTAATTGCGGGGCGTTCGCTGACACACACAGTCCCGCCTCCTAGCCCGGCTTCTTTGATAGACAGAACACCTGGCCAACCAGGACGTGTGACGTCTATCAAAGGAGCCGGGCTAGGAGGCGGGACTGTGTATGTCACCGAGCGCCCGGCAATTACAATTGAAGCTATTACAGCGGGATGATCCGCCGCTCTGACCTTATCCGGCCGCATACCGATGGGGGGTGTCAAGCCGGCGTGAAAATCGATCTCCCAGAGCTACACCGGTACTCGCGCCGATCATCTCCTGTGAAGGCAGCTGCTCCCTCGGTCTGTGCTGCGCTGCTCACGGGTGCTGGAAGCAGGTGAGTGTCCAAGGATTTAGCAGCCTCCCTGTGTGACTGGATAGGAGGAGCGGTGGGGCGGCTGCATATAGAGGAATTGATCTTTCCAGCTGGATGCCTGATTCTCCTCTCTGCAGGCATTGAGCAGCTGCAGGAGGAATATGCAAAGATCAATTCCTCTATATGCAGCCGCCCCACCGCTCCTCCTATCCAACTTCTTTTTTTCTTTTGCTGGCCCCCCAGTGCTGTACAGCCCCTCCCTCTTCAGCCCTCCCAGTGCTCTTCAGCCCCCCCTCCAGCCCCCCAGTGCTCTTCAGCCCACCCCTCCAGCCCCCCCAGTGCTCTTCAGTCCACCCCTCCAGCCCCCCCCCCAGTGCTCTTCAGCCCACCCCTCCAGCTCCTTAGTGCTCTTCAGCCCACCCCTCCAGCCCCCCCAGTGCTCTTCAGCCCACCCCTCCAGCCCCTTAGTGCTCTTCAGTCCACCCCTCCAGTCCCTCCAGTGATCTTCAGTCCACCCCTCCAGCCCCCCCAGTGCTCTTCAGTCCACCCCTCCAGCCCCCCCAGTGCTCTTCAGCCCACCCCTCCAGCCCCCCCAGTGCTCTTCAGCCCACCCCTCCAGCCCCCCCAGTGCTCTTCAGCCCACCCCTCCAGCCCCCCCCTAGTGCTCTTCAGTCCACCCCTCCAGCCCCCCCCCAGTGCTCTTCAGCCCACCCCTCCAGCCCCTTAGTGCTCTTCAGTCCACCCCTCCAGTCCGCCCAGTGATCTTCAGTCCACCCCTCCAGTCCCCCCAGTGATCTTCAGTCCACCCCTCCAGCCCCCCCAGTGCTTTTCAGCCCACCTCTCCAGCCCCCCAGTGCTTTTCAGACCACCCCTCAAGCCCACCCAGTGCTCTTCAGCCCATCCCTCCAGCCCCCCAGTGCTCTTCAGCCCATCCCTCCAGCCCCCCCCCCAGTGCTCTTCAGCCCATCCCTCCAGCCCCCCAGTGCTCTTCAGCCCATCCCTCCAGCCCCCCAGTGCTCTTCAGCCCATCCCTCCAGCCCCCCCAGTGCTCTTCAGCCCACCCCTCAAGCCCCTTAGTGCTCTTCAGCCCACCCCTCAAGCCCCTTAGTGCTCTTCAGCCCACCCCTCAAGCCCCTTAGTGCTCTTCAGCCCACCCCTCCAGCCCCCCCAGTGCTCTTCAGCCCACCCCTCCAGCCCCCCCAGTGCTCTTCAGCCCACCCCTCCAGCCCCTTAGTGCTCTTCAGTCCACCCCTCCAGTCCCCCCAGTGATCTTCAGTCCCCCCAGTGATCTTCAGTCCACCCCTCCAGCTCCCCCCCCAGTGCTCTTCAGCCCACTCCTCCAGCCCCTTAGTGCTCTCAGCCCCCCAGTGCTCTTCAGCCCACTCCTCCAGCCCCTTAGTGCTCTCAGCCCCCCCAGCGCTCTTCAGCCCCCCTCCAGCCCCTTAGTGCTCTTCAGCCCCCCCTTTAGCCCCCCCCCAGTGCTCTTCAGCCCCCCACCCTCCAGACCCTTGATGGGCACTGATGAGGCTGCACTGATGGGCACTGAAAACGTTGTTATTAAAATCTATTTTTGTAACTTCTGCATTAATTCAAAAACATTTAACAGTGTAATTTTGAGATAATTTATGAGGGCGTGTTTAGGGGCGGGATTAGGGGCGGGGCATGGTAGGGGTTGGGTGGGGCAACTGGTGGCGAGTAACCCTTAAGGCCTGGCTAGTAGCTCAGGACTTTAAATTTTGAGCCCTGCGCTATATTGTTTTTTCCTTTATTTGCTATTTTTTTTCCCCACAAAAGTGGAGTTACCCTTGACAATGATCTTTGCTCCTGAACTAGCCTATCAGCAAATCAAGAGCAGTAACACAAGTTCCCGCTACGCCAAGTGTGAATGAGGACTAATGAGATAAATAAAATCAGCTGCTAGCTGATAATATATAAAATCAAAAATATTATTAATCTATTTAAGGGTATATGTAAGCAGAGACACTATCTGCATGGAGTTTATATGTTCCCTCTGTGCTTGTGTGGATTTCCTCTGGGTACTCTGGTTTCCTCCCACATTCCAAAGACATGCTAGCATGGTAATCAGCTCCTGTCTAAATTCGCCCTAGTATGTGTATGTATGTATGTATGTATATATGTGAGCTAGGGACCACATGCCATAAACCAGTGGTTCTTAATCTTTAATGAGTCAAGGCCTCTTTTAGGAATCTGATGAAAGCTATAGACCCAATCCACAGGAATATTCACATAGACACAACTTTGCATACAATGAATATATGTACTTCTTTTTCATTAAAATTTGATTGCCTCATACAGTGTGTTTCGGTGCATTTTGCCATGTTCCAGATGTGTTCCATACAGAAAAAATGCAGCATGTTCTACTTTTGTTGACTGCACTGGAATTCACTGCACTGCTATGAACTATGGCCATTGGAATCCATGTTAAACACTCTCGCATTTTTGATGCCGAAAAAAACGCACTGGATTGCATCTGAAGTTGAACAGGATGGTGGTTGTGCAGAGAACAAATTACCATGGTAAATATGGGCCAACAGCAAGTCAAGAGAGGCTTAAAGCCCAGGAGCCTCCATTCACTATATCTGGTCTCCCATAGTACACAGAACATGAGAATGTAATTATTTTAGTAAATATAAACTGCTAAATACCTTTTCTCATCACCAGTATCACCAGTATATAGCAGTCTTGTGACTTCTATCAGTGTCTGGTTAAAGCTTCTAGGATGAGTTTTCCCCTGATTGTCCTATGAGGCTGCAGGACCCCTGACCCTCTGTCTGGACAGTGCTGATTTGCCCTGTGCGAATCACATGCACTCTCCCAAGAAAAAAAAAACTGTCTAGCAATACACACCAAATTGAGCATGTGCAGCTTGCTCCTAAAGCTCTGTACCATCAGGAGATGGATTGGGGATAATGGAAGAAGGAGAGGATCAGAGAAGACAAGATCAAACTGCCTTTTTACACAATTCATAGTAATCCTCTGCATTGTGTAAAAAAGGCGGTTTGATCTTCCACAGTGAGTATAACAAGCATGCTTTACTGCATATACAGACAGAATTTACTGTTTCACTGTCATAGATTAGTAAAGTTCTGTTAGAAATGTTTTGTTTTAAGAATATTCATTTGATTTTTTAACCGTTACTGGGGGATCACATCAATATTTCGACTACAGTGACGAGAAAATTTGTCAAGTCATTAAATATAGTTGTTTATTGTAGGGGTATCCCAAGGTTCTGTCCTTGGACCTGTCCTCTTCTCCATTTACACCTCCTCCCTTGGTCAAATAATAAACTCCCATAGCTTCCAGTACCATCTCTATGCTGATGACAGACAAAGCTTTCTTTCTACTCCTCACATCACTCCTTCAGTCTCCTCACATTATTAACTTATTAACTGACATATCAGCATGGATGTCACACCACTTCCTCAAACTCAGTCTTTCTAAAACTGAGTTTATAATTTTTCCTCATGCCTCCTCCCCTGACTTCTCCATCGAGATCAATAATACGTCCCTCCCCTAATGCCGGGGTACAAGGTGTGATCCTGGACTCTGACCTCTCCTTTCAGCCCCAAATCTAATTGCTGTCCAAATCTTACAGACTTCACCTCTGTAACATCTACAAAATATGCCCCTTTTTAACCGTTGAAACCACTAAGCAACTTATTCACTCCCTTGTTATCTCTCGCCTCGACTATGGTGCCATAGGCAGAACATTATAACTAATTAAATAATTGTATTTAAAACTTTATATTAAATAAAATAAAGAGACATTGAGCCCCCGTTCACACTGGGGCAACCTGTCAGGCGACCTGGTCGCCTGACAGGTCGCCGTAGGTCGCCTTCCATAGAGAAGCTGTGGACCCGTTCTAATAGGAGCGACATAAGTCGCTCCGACTTAGAAAAAGGGTCCGGAGCTTCTTTGGGGCGACCTGGAGCGACCTGCATAGACTTCAATGTTATGAAGTGCGTGCCAGCCGCTCCGAGGTCGCGGTGCGAGCAGCGCGCCACGACCTGTGAGGTCGCCCCGGGAAGTAGCGTCGCCCCAGTGTGAACGAGGCCTGAAACCTGCATTGAATATAATTGGCCACGGCCATTTATTTTTTTTAAAGTAACTAAAAACAACTTTACATTACACGTGGGATACAACCAGATTTATATATGGTTTGGCCAAAAAGCCCAAACCATCCCATTACCACAACTTTTATATGTAATTCAGCCAAGAAGCTCGAATTACCCAACATACTACTTAAAAACACATCCCATTCACAGAACAGAGCATGGCACCATCCACTAGCCTAAGGCCAATTCAATGCAAGTCTGAATATGTGAGTTCAAAATATCATTAGCAATATCCGAAAAGGTGTATGGAATCATCCCCATAAAATCCAGGAAGACCCCCCTCCAAGTCGGTAATGGAAACTACACACAGCTTACCCAATGGATCATGTTTGAAACCAAAGAACCCCAACTTATTTGTCAGTCTTGCTACGCCTTAAATAAATACGCAAATTTGCAGCAGTAATGGAAATATCAGAGAACTGCAAACCAGAAAAAGTGAAGGAATTTTTGGCCAACATCTCAGATACGCGAAACGCGCCAAAATAGCAAATTAAAAAAGCAGTTTGCAACAAAACAGATTCATAACTGGAATAACAAACAGATCCAGCAGCTTCACACAACGTATGTAAGAGAGAAACAGTGACAGCCAATCTCCTATCAGGACAAATGTAAGCCCTTACAGCTCTTCTTCCTCTGCTCCTGCTGACTGTTTTAATAACGGTTGCTTACCTCCTTTTATAAGCAATTTCCATACTCCAAGGTTGTTATTTTACTTTTTTAGACCAATCATATGAAGTAACCAACTGACCAATAGCTAGTAGCAGTTAATGACCAATCCCATTAGATATCATATCTACAATGTCATGCCATGGCCCCATACATGTCAGTCAGGTACATTCTGACCTGTCTCCCATTTTCATTATAACTCCCTCCTTATTGGCCTACCTCTCCGCAAGCTATCCCCTCTTCAGTCTATCATGAATGCTTCTTCCAGACTCATCCATTACCAACTGTTCAGTGTACACCACCCCTCTTTGCCAAACCCTTCTACTGGCTTCCCATTGTAATTAAATTCAAAACACTAACAATAACATACTCTGCCCCAAGCTACAATCTTGTCTCCAAATATCACCCAAACCATCCTCTCCGCTCCTCCAAAGACCTCCAGCTGCTCTCTAGCTCTCTTGTCCCCTCTTCCCATGCTCATCTTCAGGAATTCTCCAGAGCCTCTCCCATCCTCTGGATCTCAGTACCCCAAGCTGTCCTGTTATCTCCTACTCTGTCCACGTTTAGGCGATCCCTATAAAAAAAACTCTCCAGGGAGGCCTATCCTGTCTTTGGCTAACAACTGAATCTTCTACTTCCCTCATCAGTTTACCCCTCACAGTTACTACCTTTTATTACACCAGCCCCTCCTTATTAGATTGTAAGCTCCTAGGAGCAAGGCCCTCCTAACCCTCTTGTATTGAATGTGTATTGTTGCTGTATGGTCTCCCTTTATATTGTAAAGAGCAGTGCAAACTGTTGGCGCTATATAAATCCTGTATAATAATAATATTATGAGAATTTTCAAGCAAATGTTGGTTTCAATATTCTACTAGTGTATGGCCAGCTTTAGCTTGTAAGCTCTTTGAAGACAAGAACTGATATGAATGTACAGTATATAAAGAGCTTTAAAAATTGTCAATGACTATGTAAATACCTATAATACATTCATAAAAATAAATATACCCAAAGGACTGTTTCTAAAACCGAAACGTACCTCAAACCACTACTGTGTTGTCATATGGACAATGAACTTAAAGCGGTAGTATACTCCGCTTTTTAACTTTTACCTACAAGTAAGCCTATAATAAGGCTTACCTGTAGGTAAAATTAATATCTCCTAAACCTGCATGGTATTCACCCTGCATGCAGCTGCTGACACCAGCGGCGCATGCGCTCTGAAGGTCCGGCGGACCTTCAGAGCTCCTTGCCGGCAAATGAACTCCCACGCTCATGCACGGGAGTGACTTTATTGTGGCTCCGGCCACTCACAGCACCGGAGCCGCCAAACCGGGAAGAGACGCCGAGGGAAGATGTCAGCTGTCTCAGCGGTGTCCGGGCAGCCGAGTCGGGGCTTCGTTCTAAGGTAAGTATTTCATAATGATCAGTGCTTTAAGTGGCTCAAAAGAGGTGCCGGTACTCTATTATAGCCCATAAATTTTGTCCCCCCACCCCACATCAGGGTCCCCACAGAGCAACCCCCCTGGCCTGGGCTGGGACTCCGGAGCAGGGGGAATCACTGGTGGTGACTGGTCTGGCTCTGGAGTGGGAAATATTCTTGGGGGGGGGATTGAGGGCGCAGATGTCCAAAATGAGCGTACTGGTACGCTAAGGTGCACGGAGAGGTGGCGGTATGCTCAAGAGCCATATTTGGAAGTGGCGGTACTGAGTACCAGTGCATACCGGCCCACTTAAAGCACTGATAATGATCTAGTATGCGATGCATACTAGATCATTATGCCTATGCAGGGTTTTTTTTTGAGGATACAATAGCTTTAAGTAGAAAATGGTTGCGTATTGGTGCTCCTTCTAGCTTAAAGGGTAACTCTACTTTCGTGTGGGGAAAAAATAACAGATAAAGAAAAACTTAATATAGCGTATACAATTGCAATACAAATCATATTGTAATTGAATGTTATTAAAAATTACCTTTCCTTTTCAATCTGTAGCCGCTGTAATATTCTGAAAATGCAATGCAATATGGCTACCTGGAGGTGTTCTGTACACAGAATGTATACTGGCCACACCCCAGAAACATAATTTCCTGCTTGTGTGATTGGCTCACTAATTTTCCCAGAAGTCTGCCTAAGATGCAAGTCAGATTTCTGGCATCCCCTGCAACAAAAATGTCATTTTTGGTGAGATACTCATAATAGGAACACGTCTAAAGGGATGCAGGCCCAGCAGATTCCCTCATTAGAGCTCTGCAGCTGCCACAGCTGATAGATAATTATAAAACCACTCCCATTTGACACACTCAGCCAAGAGGCACAGAGGAACAAACAATGATTTATTCAGAATAACAAAAGGGAGAAATCTGCAACAAAGTCTGTTACAATCCTTGGAATGTACATAAATAACCCAGAGGGGAATGTTTTTTTTCTCAACAAAGGTGGAGTTACTCTTTAAACATTTTAAAAACACATTTCTTTAACAGTCGGAGCCCATTAAAGTAACTTCTGGCTATATATGCAAGAAATGTCCCTGCGTTATAAATATCATGGAAAGAGTCAATGGTTATCCAAAGCTAGGATTGCCAATTTCCTTAT